>NC_136485.1:127289521-127294521 GCF_053919585.1 Euprymna scolopes
TTGCAACTCAAGCTGGTGTCATCTTTATTAGCATGAACTAATAAAGATGAGAAGAATAGTCCGAAATAAAAAATAAATTAATATATATAATGCTGATCTCAAAAATGAATTCCAATTAACGAATAATATATATATACCAATTGGTACGGACCCGACTATGGAAGATCAGATAATAAATAATCGTGGATTTATAAGATCAAAGAATCCAACCTTCGAGGCCTGTGGCGCAGTTGATAGAGACGTTGAATCTTTACGGTTCCAGATGGACATTGCCTGAAGATAGCGGTTTCAATCCTACCCAAAACGTGCCAGAGGTTTATTTGGCCAAAAACATGGTGAGACGACAACAACTACGGATGGCAGTGATTGCTGAGAATGCAGTTAGGAGATTCGAAGTTCCTATCCGTCGCGGTTACCACCTGATGAAGGTCAGAGGAATAGTTGACCGAACCATGCTAACAGAATACCCCATATAGGAAGATGGTGCGATTATGTCGTAAAATCATGAAAAATAATTGTCCAAATTAGTAACATATCCAAGAATTATGAAAAATGATGAAATGCGAGTTATTTTTTGGTGTGTTTATAATGAAATAACACGCCAGACAATGTCACAAAGTAATTATTTTAGCAAAAGGAAACGATATTATGTGGCTAAATTATAAAAAAAAAACGATTGTCGAAATTAGTAACATATCCAAGAATTATGAAAAGTGATTAAATGTAAGTTATTGGATTTGTGTGTTTATAATGAAATGAACAGCCCATATATAGTCTTAAAGTTAATATTTTAGTAAGAGGGGGTCGATTATGTGGGTTACATCATTAAAAATGATTGTAGAAATAAGTAACGTATCACAGAAAAGTGAAAAAGGATGAAATGTGAGTTATGTGGTTGGTGTGTTTGTAATGATATTACCAGCACAGACAATGTCTCAAATGTATTATTTTAGTAAGAGGAAGGGGATTATGTGGGTTAACTCTTGAAATATGATTGTCGAAATAAGTAACATATCAAAGAATTATGAAAAATGATGAAATGTTAGTTATTTGATGTGTATGTTTGTAATGAAATAGACACCCTAGACAATGTCACATGGTTGTTGTTTTAGTAAGAGAGGGGTGATTATGTGTGTTAAATCATAGGAAATGATTGTCGAAATTTGTAACATATCCAAGAATTATGAAAAATGCTAAAATGTGAGTTATTTGATTGGTGTGTTTATCATGAAATAACCAGAGACAATGTCTCAAAGTTATTATTTTAGCAAGAGGAGAGGGGATTATGTGGATTAAATCATGAAAAACGATTGTCGAAATTAGTAACATATCCAAGAATTATCAAAAGTTATTAAATATAAGTTATTTTATAGGGTGTTTATAATGAAATAAACAGACCAGATATTGTCTCAAAGTAAGTATTTTATTAAGAGGGGGTCGATTATGTGGGTTGAATCATAAACAATGATTGTCGAAATTAGTAACATATCCAAGAATTATGAAAAATGGTCAAATGTAAGTAACTTGATAGGTATGTTTGTAATGAGAAAAAAACAGCCATACAATGTCTGAAAGTTATTATTTTAGTGATAGGAGGTGGCGATAATGTGGATTAACTCATGAAAAATTATTGTCGAAATTTGTAACATATCCAAGAATTATGAAAAATGAAGTTTTAGTTATTTGATTAGTGTATTTATAATGAAATGGCAGTCCAGTCAATGTAGCAAATTCATGATTTTAGTAAGAATTGGACGATTAGATATGCGCACTCATTAAATTTGATTGTCGAAATTCATAACATATCCAAGAATTATAAAAAATGATGAAATGTGAGGTATTTTATTGATGTGTTTGTAATGAAATAAACAACCCAGAAATGTCTCAAAGGTATTATTTTAGTAAGAGGAGAGGGGTTATATGATTGAACTCAGAAAAAAAATGACGTTTGAAATTAGCAACATATCCAAAAATCATGAAAAATGGTGAAATGTGAGTTATTTGATTGGCGTATTCGTAATGAAGTAGACAGACCAGACAATGTATGGAAGTTATTATTTTAGTAAAAGGTCGCGATTATTTTGGTTATTTCATTAAAAATAAGTGTCAAAATTAGTAACATATCCAAGAATTATGAAAAATGATATACTGTGACTTACTCCTTTGGTGGGTTTTTAATGAAATAAACAGCTATACCATGTCTAAAAGTAAATATTTTAGTGATAGAAGGGGGCGATAATGTGGATTTACTCATTGGCCTTCGGGACAAGATCAAAGTGTAGTATCTGTTCTTCAGATGCTGCACTTCTATTTCTTGTTCTCTTTCGGTGGAGGAGAAATCCTTCACGACTGAGACAATTTTTTTATTTTTGTACCTTTTCTCCACGTTAAAAAACGACCCTGGTGTCTAACTCTGTCCCGTGGGTAGGCATAGTAAATAGGTACTCATGAAAAGTGATAGTCGAAATTAGTAACATACCATAGCCTATGTATCAAAGTTTTTATTTTAGTAAGAGTGGCGGCGATAATGTAAGTTAAATCATGTGACATGGTTGTGAAATTAGTAACATATCCAAAAATTATGAAAAATGATGAAATGTGAGTTATTTAGATGATGTGTTTGTAATGAAATAACCAGCCAAGAAAATGTCTCAAATTTATTATTTTAGACAGGTGAGCGATAATGTGGGTTAAATTGTCGAAATGTGTAACACTCCAAGAATTATAGGATTCAACGAGATACGTCAACATATATACTTACAGATTACCCGGAGTCACCCTGGATTCAATGAGATGCATGCAAATGTATGCAAGCAGAATACACGGTCGCCTGGGATATAATGAGATAGATGCAAATATATACTAGCAGAATATTTGGCGTTGCCTTGGATTGAATTACATTCATTGAAATATATACTAACAGAATACCTTGTGTCACCCAGGATTTAATGTGATTGATTGAGATACATACTAGCAAAACACCCAGCGTTGTCCGGGATTGAATGAAATAGGCGAGAATATATATTAGTAAAATACATGGCATCGCTTTGGATTTAATGAGATAAATGTGTTGTATATTACCCGTCCTTTCATATACATGCTATAAATGACCTACCCTAGGTAAGATACACTTATTTCATATGTGTAATACCCGTCTTATGTAAGTAAAATATTCTTTTATTCGAAATAACAAATGATACATAAACATACAAAATTCCTCTCTCATAAGAATAAAAAATATATTACAAAACCAAATTCAATTTTCTAATTGTTTATACGGCCCCGAGCAACGCCGGGTAGCCCCGCTAGTCTATATATATAAAAGCGAAAATGTGTGTATGTATGCATGCATGTTTGTATGTGTGTTTGTATGTCTCTCAAAAACTTCCGACACAGGTCACGGATTTAAAGGGGATTGGTATCATTTTAAAGCCCGATCCTTCACCCGACAAATATCGAAAAATTGGCCAAAAACCATACATTCTTTCACCCAAAAATCGTCAGTTTTCTACAGAGAGCGGTCAGCAAAAACCGTCCTCTCATGACAAGTTCGCTTCTACGCATTCGCAAATGAAGTCGGAACATGATTTAGTTTAAATATTTAAAAAAAAACGACCTAATTTTGTCAACGTCGTCTTAGCTCAGTTCATTAAGGCGCGGCCTCATTATCTAAAGTTTTGTGTTCGAATCATTGTGTGAGATGTCTTTTTTCCGATTTTTAAAGGTTTAATATTGAAACCAGGTTATTTAAGCCATTTTTCACGTTCTATATTTTTTTTGGTTTTTATTTTTCATCGTTCTTTTGCCTTACGTTAGTTTTTTTGTGCTTTTCTCTATTTGTTAAAGTTTTAACATTTTTTATATAAACTATTTAATAATTTAATAATTAATATTAAAACATATTTACTTCGCTTATTCTTATGTTTTGTTTACCCCCTCCCGCCCGAGCACACCCACCTCTAAACACCCAGGCAACGCCGGGTACCCCCAGCTAGTTTATATATATAAAAGCGAAAATGTGTGTATGTATGTATGTATGTATGTTTGCATGTGTGTTTGTATGTCTCTCAAAAACTTTCGACATGGGTTACGAATTTTCACGAGATTGGTATCATTTTAAAGCCGATCATTCGCCCGACAAATATAAAAAATTGAACAAAACCATTAGTTCCTTCACCCTAAATCATCAATTTTCTAGGAAGGGAGTCAGCAAAAACCGTCCTCTCATGACAAGTTCGCTTCTACGCATTGGCAAATGAAGTAGGGACATGGTTTAGTTTAAATATTTAAAAACACCGACCTAATTTTGTCAACATCGTTTACCTTACGTTAGTTTTTTTTTGTTTTTTTTTTAATTTTTTTAACATTTATTTTATATAAAATCTTTAATAATTTTCTATTTAATATTTAAAAATATTTACTTCGCTTATTCTTATATTTTGATTACCCCCCTGCCCGAGCACGCACACCTCTAAATACCCGGGCAACGCCGGGTACCCCCGCTAGTCCATATATATATAAAGGTGAAAATGTGTGTATGTATGTTCGCTTTTTGTGTATGTCCAAGAAAGTCTTTTTTCCGAGAAGCGGTCGGTCGGCTCACAACTCCTTAAAACTGTTTATATCACATATAAATCATAATATCTCCAAGTTAACAACAGAGGTCGCCTGTTCATTTAATTTGCTCGACTTCGGGAATATAAATATTCAATATTTTTCGCTCGCCGCATGTGGATTAGGCTTTTTCGTATAATAAAAACGACACTAATTTTGGCGGAATTTTTCCGGTCGCGATCGCTGGAAATGTCCGAAAGCAATCAGCTTTGATCAATCTGGAAATATTTTCTTGTGGAAAAATAAAAATAAAAAATGTTCCCGCATTAAATAAAATACTACCCCGCAGGTAAAGTTGACCTCATTAAGTCATTAAAACGTGCACCTGCAAATTCTATGTAATTAAATAAATTCAAACATTTTTCCATTAGTATGTCTTGGTGGAC
>NC_136485.1:127299521-127342021 GCF_053919585.1 Euprymna scolopes
AAATTTATTGTTCCAACCTATAACATGATCCATGTAAGCAAACTTGCTTGGTAAATTGTGATACATATATTCGTTATAAAAATAAAACACGCACATCTAAAAATCTAATGTGCATGGTTCATAAACGCATTTATACTTGTATTTAGCAAATTATAGCGTTGCTAGGGAGCATTTGCAAACATATTTTTGTAGCTATTTTTTTTATCGATGTTATGTAATTTCCTACGCATGTTTTATTTTCTAAAATATGGTATAAGTAAAAATAAGTTGTTTCTGAGCAAGCCTATTTATACGGAGAATAATAAGAAAACGACGCGTTTAATAAAAACAGGATAACGAACAAAGAAATAAATGACTACGGGGTTATGTCAAATAGTTTAGTTTCTTAAGAATAAGAAAGAAAAAATCAACAATATATAAGCACATTTAATCTAACCAGAAAAATGCGTTCAATAAATCATACTTTACTACATAAAAGGAATTCACAAAAGACGTTTAATTAAGTACATTTGTTTTATCTTTTCTTTTGCGTTTAATCTCTCTCTCTCTCTCTCTCTATGTATCTATCTATATCTCTCTCTCTCTCTATATATATATATTTTTTTACAAAGGCATCACCACATTATCAAGGCCCAGAGGCCACTCAAGGATAAGGGTTAAAGAGTGTACAGTAGAAATTGGTCAATATAGTAATCATTAGTAATGAAAATTTGGTAAATTTAATAACTTATATGGAACGGCTCATCAAGAACTTATTTACTTTAGTCTTGAACACAACCATATTGTAGTCAGCCGGAAAGCAGGAAAACAGAAGACAATTCCATAGGCGTGCAGTTCTAAGAAAGAAGCTTTGTTCATGGAATCTACGTTTAGGTTTAGGCACAGATAAAGAGTGGGGGAAATTATTGATAGTGATTACAGCTAGACGAGTGTTTCTTGTGAAAGTTTGGCGAGGGGGGACCATAGATTGAAGCTCAGTTGAACACTTTCCATGAAAATAACGATACATCAGAGACAAACTCGCAACATCTCTTCTGTGAGATAGAGGTTGCAAGGAGGAGAAAAAGACATCTCCTACGAGGCTACGAAGTCTATTTTGAACTCTATCAAGGCAGGACAAGTCCTTTCTAGCAGCTCCTGCCCAGATGTGGCAACAGTATTCCATCCTTGGACGTACCTGGCTCTTATATAGGTAGAGAATAGCATCAGCAGTGAGATATCTACTGGATCGATAGAAAGATCCCACCATTTTTCCAGCGGCCTTGGCAACAGATTTGATATACGTGTTCCATTTAAGATCAGGAGTAATGGTCAAGCCCAGAAGCTTGTCAAAACTTGAGGCCTCCTGAAGACGAGAGCCATTCATTTCAATTGATGACAAATGTGAATTAGAATGTTGATGATGTAAAGAGAGAAGCTTGGTTTTAGATGCATTAAAAGTAACCAGCCACTCCTTTCCCCATTGTACTACGTGCTCAAGATCAGAGGAGAGAGAATTGGAGAGAACTTGGTCGTTTACTGTCTTAGATGTGGTACCATAAATGGTAGTGTCGTCAGCATAAATGTCTACAAATGATGGAAGGATATGATTTGGAAGATCATTAATGTAGATCAGGAAAAGAGTTGGGCCCAGGATGGATCCCTGAGGGACACCGGCATTAATACTGTGAGCTTCTGATTTTTGCCCCTCAACTACTACTCTTATGAACCTATCAGAAAGAAATGATTTAATAATTGAGAAGACTTTTCCAGCTATACCATAGCTAGCGATCTTATAAAGTAAACCTTTATGCCATACCCTATCAAAGGCTTTAGATATGTCAAGAGCAATTGCCCTAGAAAGATTGCCACCGTCGAGAGATTTGCTAATCCTATGCGATATAACTGTAAGGACATCTGCTGTAGATCTAGCAGAACGGAAACCATATTGAGTGTCACTAAGAAGGTTATTTTTGTTGAGATGTTTGATTACTTCTGTATTTAACACAGATTCTAGCAACTTACTCATGACGCACAGGAGACTTATTGGCCTGTACTTAGAGGGGGATGAGCGATCACCTGAATTCTTAAATACAGGGCATACTGATAAGATTTTCCAGGGAGATGGGAAACTATTCTCCTTAAGACAACGTTTAAACAGTTTTGTAAGTATGGGCGCTAATTCAGGTTGAAGTTTTTTGAGTACTATAATTGGAATACCATCAGGGCCAGTTGCTTTACTCGAATCAAGGTTTTTGATTAGCTTCACAACATCACGTACAAATATACGTATATCACATAGCGTGTTTTCTGATACAGGAGGAAATATTGGGGGTTGGTGGTCTTGGTCGCAAAGGGTAGAATTAGCTGCTAAGTTCTTGACAAAGAGTTTGGCTTTGTCTGATGTTGACGAGATTACCTCAGGTCCATTGATAATAGTTGGGATGGAACACACGCTTCTGTTCAGGATTCTGTTTGCTATTTGCCAAAACTGGTGGGAACCAAGCCGCTGCTCAGCTACTTTGGACTTAACAGATTGAGCATACAACACTCTTGCGTTCCTTATTACTTTCTTACAATGGTTGCTGGCAGTCCTGAAAACGGCTTTAGTTTCCGTACATCTATTACGTTTGAAGCAGTGGAAAAAGTGATTTCTGTGCGCAATGGCAGCAGCACATTCTGGAGAGAACCATGGCTGGCTGTTAGGTTTTTGCTGAAACTTTTTAGAGGGTATGAAATGGTCAATACCTACAATTAACCATTCAGTTAGGTCTAATACTATAGAGGACACATCCTTGTATATATATGTGTATATATATACATATACACACACGTATATATATATATATATATATATATATATATATATATATATATAGTAACTTATGAGAATATATATGGCAATTAAGCTACACGCATAAGCCTGGCGAATTCTCACGAGAATGAAACGCGAAATATTCTGCATAGCTTAATTGCCATATATATTTTCATGAATTACTACCTAGCTCTACCTATGTATTGAGCACTGTTTAAGTAAATACTGAGAATTCACGCATAAAATTATATCCTCGTATATTAATTTATGTGATTAAATGAAGTAGTCATACACATGTGGGTGTGTTTTCGGTTTTCTTAATCCAGGTCTTCGTTGAATTTCTTTTTTAAAATTTTTATTGCAGTATTCAATCACTGGTTATTCTTCGCATTTCATGTAGGTGAGTTCATGCAGTTTAGGATTTTCGTAAAATTCGAGCTGTTTTTGTTATTGCTATCCGTTGTGTCTTCTCAGATTAGATTTAATGTTTCTCTGTTTTAATGAAAGTCATACAAATAGAAAGGACATGCCATTTATCTCTTATTATTTCAATCACAAGTAGCCCTGTTGCAGCCAGATGGCTGCACATTGTTAAAGAAAGGCAAGTAGTACAGTGTATTTACACAATTTGTATTTACATCAAAGAAACAACAATAGTGGAAACAACAACAGCAAGGAAGTGTTCAACACGAAAGTATTTGAAGTTATAGGATCTCTTTATACACCACGTTCCTCGTCTTTTTACAGTCACTTTTTTTCAGAGCGAAGATCAGATCGTGTGGGTTTCTTACCCGCGATACCGCTGCATACAGTTGACCATGGGTGAAAGTCGGTTGTTCCAGCCATACACCCACCTAGCTCAGCGTCTGGCCTTGACTTTTATTGTCATGGCGAAGGCAAGCCTCACCGGGTATTGGCGACGATTCCACGGGACAAATTGTTCATCTTGGTGATTCATTTGTATTCTTGATATGAGTACCTCCTCCCAAGCAGAAAGTTCTATCAAACACATATAGACGCAGACATATAAATATATAGGTATATAGATAGATAGATATAGGGATTTAGAACGTACTAAAAATGTGACTTTTTTGCATTTCTGCATGCATTTTTTGTGTGCATTTTTTGCATTTGTTTTGCATTTCCATACACTAAACATGGCTGTAAATATCACTAAAACATCCGCTGGGTCATAATCTTCATTTCGGTACTAAACTTGCCTGGGTGGGTTGCCTGTAGGCTGAAATAAATCGTGTCACACACACAGAGACCGACAGACAATTGGAAAATTTATGTATAGATTTAAAAGATAGTGTAATCCTGTATAAAAATATGCAACAATCAGTAGTTAATGGAAATATGTTTTCCGTGATATGCGACGACAATATATTTGATCAGACAAGAAATTGCATTTCTTTTAATTTGAGTAGCTCAGTTTTTAATTTCACATTTCTCGCGAAGTATAACTTTCATTGTTTTCTCATTAATGTTCTTTATTATTAAAATGTAATAAACTCTATTCCGATGACGTGACTTTACAGCATTAATAAAATGGAACATTTGCACGAAAATGTTGTAATATTATTAATGCCAATATGTTAAAAATTTATTTTTTGTCGCTCATCCTATTTGTTATTTTGTTTCTGCATTTGGCTTATTGTAGAACCTTATTGCGTTTCAAATGAAATACAGAGTGAAACGATAAATTGTCGCCATAGAAAAGACACAATGTTCTACGAGCGAGATGCGCCGTTGTACAACTTGTGCTCACTACTGATCTAAGTTATGGTCTCTTGTGTGGTTTGAAGTTACGACCACATCGTGCTTTCTCACATCTTCGAAATAAGCTTGAAAGTCAAAACCAAAGTGTACCTGGATTTGCTGAAGAGTGTAATGATTCCATGGTTCAATTAGGTGGTACCTGACAGGCGCTGGGTTAGGCAGCATGACTCGGCGCCGGCCGAAAAGTTCAAAGACACCCAAGCTTGGCATCAGAAGGAGTACTACGGCTTCGTACCCTTCTCTGGCTAGTCCCTTCCTTTTCCAACCTGAACCCACTAGCCTAAGTTGTTTGATCATACGTCAAGAACATCACTAACATGACATTCCACAACACCAAAGCCAGACTGCTCACCGCCATTCGCTGAGACATCGACCGAACTTGGGGAAAAGACATGCTTCCAGTTCCAGACTCGTACTGACGCAGTGTTTAAGGCTGAACACGGCCACATTGAAAAGATATAAACTCTACTACATAATCAAGTTACTAAAATTGATTTTTCACATGAATTTTCAAAATAAAGCCGTAGTGTTTTTTTTTCATGGCGACGAATTTATGGTTCCACTCTGTACATTATGCTCTTTATTTGAATGGAGGAGGAAAACTTATAAAATTTAAACCTTAATCGTGCGTTAATGCATCCTGATTGAACCTAATTGAAACCCGTTATGAAAGAGAATAAACGGTATAAATATTGCGTTGATGGATTTCAAGTGAGAAAGCGTTATCCTCTTTTGACTACATTCATGAGCCAAAATGGAATACTGAATCAGTAGGAATTGAATTATATTTTTTTATATCAGAACATAAACATATCTGTGCTGTATATCTCGCATTAAACTAATTGTTCTGTATTTCATTTTCACATTCAAATAAATATCGACAACGTCATGTTCCTATATATATATATATATATATATATATATATATATATATATATATATATATATATATATAACTACTTAATTTACTCACATAAAAGTAATATACGAAAGTATAAATTTATGCGTAAACATTAAGTATTTACTTCAAAAGAGCTCAATACGTAGGTAGAGCTAGTTTGTAAGTTAGAAAATATATATGCCGATTAAGCTACACTGAATATTCCGCGTTTCATCCACTCTAGGACTCTTCAGGCTTATGCGCATAAGCCTGAAGAGTCCTAGAGTGGATGAAACGCGGAATATTCAGTGTAGCTTAATTGGCATAACTTACTCTCTCTCTCTCTCTCTCTCTCTCTCTCTATATATATATATATATATATATATATATATATATATATATATATATATATATATATAGCTGAATGTCTGTATAGGTATGTGTGAGTGTGTGTGTATCTGGTCACGAGCAGGCTCCTATATGGTTGACTATTTAAAAAAACTGATTATTTATAATGATAGAAGATGTATTGAGACATAGGAATGGGTATATTTGATCTGGCAGAACAGTGGTTCATTAAAATTGTGGGGTCTGAGTTCGCGCCTGGTCCACAAAGTATGGAAATAAAAAAAATTATAAAAATGAAAAAAAAAAACGTTTACAGGTGTTTTTCATATAGATGAACATAAGAATAATTTGATAAGTATGTTTTTACTGAAATAGGGATGGTATAATATAATTGTGGGGTTTGCGTCCGCGCCTGGCCTCCATAGAATGGAAATAGTCACACACTTTAATAAAGACTTTTTTTTCCATCTGCGTAAGTATACTTTGATAATTATGTTTCAGTTTGAAGAAACATGTTATAATAAAATTATGGGTGTTCGTTCGCGCCTGACCTCCAAAGAATGGAAATATGTCACAAAGTTTAACAAGGTTTTTAAATATAGATCCACAGAATATTATGATGTGTTTCAGTGTGCACAGTTATAGTATAATAAATTATGGGGTTTATCTATTTCATTTTTACTTTCATCATATTTTGCTTTGGTTTTGATACCTCGAAATTCGAAGCTATCTCATTACAACCCTTCCTGTTCATAACCTATCATACTTTCATAAATCAGAGTCCATTTTCTGTAGGCTGTTTTTGAACCCAGTCAACAACGGGTACTTTTGTTAGTATATATATATATATATATATATATATATATATATATATATATATATATATATATATATATATATATATATATACGGTGATTTTTATTTCATCTGAATGGATCAGAGGGGTGCACAAATTGCATTGTTATCATAATTCAGCCTAAGCATTTATGCCGTGAATGTTTCATTTCTTGTTGCAGATATTGACGCTGTTGGACTCACAAAAACCAACCCCTGTCGGGTACGTCTGTCAGAAGCGGAGATGCGTCTTCTCGTAACAGTGTATTTAGAATATGGTGACCATGTAAAGAAAGAAATTCTGGGACTCAAAAGATCGCTCGATTTAATGGGACTGCTCCCGTCTTCGTGACCCTTAAACTTTTTGAGTTTAGACTAGGAGGTTTTAATGTTTGAGTTACCTTTTATCACATTTATATTCAGAGCAGTTAGATAT
This sequence comes from Euprymna scolopes, assembly GCF_053919585.1. Taxonomy (NCBI): domain Eukaryota; kingdom Metazoa; phylum Mollusca; class Cephalopoda; order Sepiida; family Sepiolidae; genus Euprymna; species Euprymna scolopes. The sequence continues at coordinate 127,306,596 of NC_136485.1, forward strand.
AATGAAAAATTAAAGCATTAGTGTTACAAGATGTCTTAATGGTTCGAAACGTTTTCGTTTATACAATCGAGTTCGATACTGGCTAGAAGCACTTGCTTCTATAGCACAACTGAACATCTCTTATGCTGAGTAATAGTCTATTTGTGAAAATGCGCCTTGCCTTAAGTAGAGTTCTCTGACAAATACAATTTCTAATTACATGAAGCTTATATTATATTGCTTATCCTGTAAATACTGTGACTTCTCAGGCAGCTAGCAATGTTTGTATGCAAGTTTTGTTTACGTTACAGATCAAAACACCACAGATTAATAGATTACATAGCTGAATGTCGTTTACTCTTACTTTTTTCAATCCTATTTTGATGTACTTGTTACACACACACATATTATATATATATACATATATACATATATATATATACATATATATACATATATATATACATATACATATACATATACATATATATATATATATGATCTACGATAAAAAGCTTAGCTTAATATAAGCTATTCAGTACGCAAATCATATTATACTCAACAGATCACTCTGGACGGATGTTGAGACATTTAAGAAGAAATATTTAAATTTCAACTGTATTTCTCGCAGTTGAGGTTGGCCGTGAGGTTTGTTCCTTGTTAATAGAGTCAGATTGGCTTCGAATCCCCCCACCCGGCAATAATCGTATCACCCCGCACTGTTATTCCCGAAAAGATGAAACACTAGTGCATGTAGTTATTTAAACATTTTTATAGTAGTAGTAGTAGTAGTAGTAATAATAATAATAATAATAATATATATATATATATATATATGTATGTATATATATATATATATATATATCATGCTGGGTAGAAATAACATCATGTGTGTCCTCTTTTATTGTATTGGCTATTATTGTATTCAGTCTACTTACCATTTTATATAGGAGTACACACAGTCTTGTTTAAAAACACAACCCATAATCCTGCTCTAAACCACGTGAAATAACCATGCATATGACGAGTTTATACCGAGCTTTTTACTGGTGCATATCTATCTTTTCCTCACTTCGACCGTTTTTTTTTAGCTAATACGAAGATAAACAAGTGTAAAATTTCCTGGTCGAGTACACTACTTTATATTTGCAACACAAAATAACTAATTACGATCAATGTGTTACTGTATTTGATTCAAAGGTTGTGTGTATGTTAACTCTGCAAAAAAATCATAAGTAAATATAATTAGCTTTTAACTAATAAATGATCACGTAGTTAAAAACATGCAAATAAATATTATATAAACTTCACGGATTGATCAGCGTTTCGTTATGTTTTCCTGTCTCGTCAGGCCACCAATTGAATCATAATGAACTCGGCCGCCCGAAACATTTATTTATATAAAAGTTTTACACTCGTATTGAGCACCTACGAAGAAATATGTGTTGCAGTTCAGTTCGACTTGTCGGAAAAATAGCATTTCTCAATTTATAATGCACTTGATATGCTAGTTCTATGACTATTTACAATATTTCTATACGATTAAAATTTTATTTCATTTTCTCGTGAATATTTGTGTTTCGAACCTCTGTGTTACTTTTCAATCATTATTATTTATTTAATATTCATCGATTATTAATCAAATAGCGTAAAATTAAAAAAGACGACAAAGTTTTTAAAAATAGATCCTAATTGTTACATATTTGATCGTCAAGTTCTTCTGGTTGTATAAATGAAAAGTTATTTCGTTTTAAAATGAATACGAGACACTTTTATGTTTTTAATATAGATTGTTTATTTATACTTTACACTTTAAAATACCAGTGATAACTATCATTATAGCGCGATGGATGGTTAGTGGAAGAGGGTGGGTCGCAAAACTCGGTGTCAACCTCTATTTTAACTAAGTGACTCCTCACCCCTGTTTTTTCTGCTCTTTTATTATATCACTTTGACCTGTTGACCTATTTCTTGCCAGGTTGTTTATTGTTTTGCAACTCTCTGCGTCATAGTTCCTGTTGATTGACCTGTTTACCTTATTTTCGCCAGCTTTTGTTTATTTTACCTGTTGTTGATTTTGGTCTACCCCATTTAATATCGGTTAGCATCCAGGCCGCTTGATGTAATATTGACGCATTCCCATGCATCATGGATATAGGTCGTTTTAAATCCCGGGATTTCTCATTGTGTTCTTTTGATTTCCCAGACACACCTCCGTAACACTATTACAATTCACTTTTTCTGAGATTGACTTATTGTGTTCTTTTGATGCCCGGACACACCTTCGTAACACTATTACAGGCCACATTTCCTGGGATTGACTTAGTGTTTCTTTCATTGGCCGGCCACATTTCCCTAACACTAATTATATGTATGCAAAAAAGAAAAAATATCAATAATAAAATCTATCTACGTTATATACCGTACTTTGGGGTAATTGCGCCAAAACCGGAGATAATTGCGACAACTAAAAAACATGCTCTTTATATGCGTGTTTGCCAAAAGAGCACTTTTAGCTAGTTGGTTGCCAAAAGAGCACTTTTAGCGACACATATCGAAATATTGTCTAAAAACATTAATTTTCTCGCCCTAAACTGAGAACTTTTCTACGGGGAAAGGTACCTTTTTTCGTCGAGATTTTCGAAAGTCATACTCTCTTTTCGATGTACTAGCCTCAATTTAAACCCTCGTTACTTCCGATTTGGCGATGGACGCAACAGCAAAGACCTCACGTTTTGTTTTCACGTTTTTTCTTTCTTCGCGGTACAGGTTCGAGCCTTCCCGTATGTTACGTTTACATAAATATATTCTATAATAACGCACCTGTTGAACAGTGGGGTCTATATTTTATGGAGTTATTTTTTTATAATAATAATAATAATAATAATAATAATAATAATAATAATAATAAATAATAATAATAACAATAATAATAAATAATAATAATAATAATAATAATAATGATGATGATGATGATGATGTTTTGACCCTTGACCCTGCCTGCTACAATAAACACAGATACTATGTTGTGATCACAGCCAAAGGATCACAGCAGAAAATGCCTACTACTACTTTTTTTTTTGCTCAACACACACCTCCAAAGTTCCTGGCAACGTCGGATATCAAGGCTAGCCTTAAATATGCTATATATTTTTCTTGTGCTCTCGTGACCATCCGTGATTCCAGGGCAAGGATTTATACAAAGGTGGTTGAATATCTAGCTTTCTGCTGTTACGTGAGGTATCATCACTTCGAGAAGCTGTGATATGCCTCGTAAAAAAGAAACAAAAACAACTAGTGTTGGCTAGCTATACAGAGTAGATATTATTTGGGCTTCGAATATTGTGCAATTTTGAATATTTTACCAGGCTTTATTCCTATGCCACGTTGTCCTGATTTTGTTAAATAGGTATTGTCATGTCTCTTCTGTTACGAATGTTTGTGTGTTGGTATGTGTATTTTGGAACATGGCAATATTTAGACAAAGACAAGTATTTTTTATTACCAAAATTTCTTATTTTTCGAAAGATTTTTTTCATGAATAATAGATTTCAAATTTCCAGTTTTCATAACGACGAAATAAACAGTAGTTAGTTTCTTCGGTTAAAAATGACTTTTAGTTCTGTAATATATTTAATCATTCATACAATCTATTAATCTGTAATATTTATTTATTTATTCATGAATTATGATTCACGTGTTTGATTCGGAAACTAAGTGTACTACGACGTAATTGCATTTATTAAGGGTTTACGGCTATTCTTCTTTTCTCGAATCGAAATTATTGCATTATCCGAAAACAAGCAATAAATTTAAAACAATCTAAAAATTGAAAAACAATTAATGAATTTAAATCAACATTTGTTAAAGTTGGAAATCGATTTATTCTTCCGTTGAGACTACAGGTCAAACAGTGACAGTTCTCATATTCTCTATATTAAACTCTTATATTATATTTTTGTCTCAGTAAATTATTATTCTAATCTATCTTTGTAAATATAGTCTGGACTTTCAATTTATGAAAAAAAGAGGAAAGAATTTTTTTTTTTACTTTTTTACACAAACACAATTATTTGAATTATCGTCTCAATTTATTTCTACTTTAAGATAACAACGCTTCCTCAAATAACAATTATTATCAATAAAATACTTCAGACAGAATTACGACATTTTGTTAACCCGTACTCTTTCCCGGTGTACAATTAATATATTTATCTGAATACAATCTTTGAATTAATTTCCAAGTGACTCTGTTTGTCCTCGAAATTAAAGTATTTATTAAATTAAATACAGTAAAGTCAGTCTGCGTTTACTATTATTTTTTAAATATATAGATTTTTCCTACAACGTAGATAATTACATTTATTTCAAATTTCAATATTAAAATTTCTTCCTCTTTAACTACGGTCTCAAAATAACTTATGTTTGACTCTTCTTAACGATTCATATATATATATATATATATATATATATATATATATATATATATATATATATATATATATATATAAATCGTTTTACTAATTTGAGAACGACAATTGTGTATACGACATGCTGTTACCTTTAAATGTTCTTAATAAATGTAATTGTCGTGGGGACTAACTCATACACAAGATGTTTCACACTGCATAATTTGTTCAAAAAGTATCACGTCTCGGAGTGAATTCTGAACTTTTGTAGTACGTCATCTTGGTGGAAAATGCTCTGTTTTTTTTTTTATAGAAGTTAGTTTTTCTAATCATAGTCACATCGATGTTTTCCTTAGTGACCCTTCCAAACCCTAACAACTTGCCGACGAGGAAATCGAATTCACAAAAGGGAACACCCACAAGAATTTAACGACAAATTACCCAAATTTCAAAATTACCGGCAACAACAATATTTCCTTTGAAAAATAAACAGAAAAAGGATAAAATACCAGTAATTAGACACCAAATAAATCAGAGAACAGAGAAGCATTCCCAGTGAACAAATACTTTTTCAACTAGGACTACAAAAATGCCTTAAAAGTTCCCTTACTCTAGTTGATATTCCCAGTTAAAAATAAAGATAATAAAACAGTGAGAACGCATTTGTCTAATTAAGTATTGTCTCTCTCTCTCTCTCTCTCTCTCTCTCTCTCTCTCTCAAACAAAAAAAGTTTCAACGGCTAGCGGTAAACTGTACTTAATAATATTTAAGCGGTTTTATTCTCGAGGAGATCAATTTCAATATAAAAATCTAAAAAATTGACAACATAAAAAATTATTCTAAAGTTGTTTCAACAATAGTAGGAAGCTATTCTCTAACAGCAACAAGGACATAAAAAACAAAAAATATTGTAACAACAGAAAACTGAAGGAAGATTGATGCAACAACAATAAACACTCCAAAATAATCAGGAATCACATCTCCAAAGCAAAACTAATAAAACTTAAAATTTTTTCAACATCGATTGCTAAAACTGACCTGATTCGGTAGAATTTCGTTTTCTTTCACGAATACTAAGGACTGCTGAACATAATAGCTTCGTAGACTACACTCTTCCTACATTGGAATTCGCGAAAGCCGTTAAGTTAGTAGCAGTGTCGATAGATCTGTACAATATTACAGTTACGATAGTTTTGTATATATATATATATATATATATATATATATATATATATACACACTAATATATACACATATATATGTATAATTAAAAAATAATAATTTTTCATCTCTACAAACACATGCAAAAGTGAATATTTGTATATATATATATATATATATATATATATATATATATAATTTAAAGGAGATTATAACAATAGTCTAAAGAGCTAAGTGTATTTTAATGTAACAGTGAAATTACTAGCTATTTTAAAATACAGGAAATAGAAAGTGCTCGTTGTAATTTAGATATAAAATAAGCTCGATAGTTAAATGTCCTAGAGCTAATTCAATATTAAGTAATGTGATTTATAATTAACAAATTAAAAAAAAAAATTAATTTAAAAATCAAATTTTAAAATAATTAAAAATCAGTTTCATAAGAAGGAACAACAACAAAATCAATTATCTGTACGATCGTTTCGGAAATCCGTGCTTTTTATTGTGGTATACATGAAGTTATGTAGAACAATTATATATAGTTTGTTTGGTAAGCACGGTCTCCTCATCAGCAAATTTAGGAGGATTTTTATTGAATTTAAAAGACACCATAAATAAACCTAGCATTAAAAGTAAGGCAGATGAATCTGAAAAAATTGAAATAAAAGGTTTGGATTTTAAATTTATAAGAAAATTAATATGGGTTAGAGATAGAAATGAGTAGAAAATATATATATATTTTTAATTTACATAATAAATTTGATTTAAAAATATATAGAGATAGTTACCCTTTAGTTTTTCTTTTTTGAAATCAGGAACTGTGTTTAGAGAAGCCATTTAGATGTTTGCTATAGCTTTTTATTTTATTGAATGATGAATTTTAAAAGGGCGACGCTCGTGCAATAAATTGTTTCCGTTAGCGTATTTTTGATTAAAAGACGCTACAGTTTATATATATATAGAGAGAATATTTATTTTATAAGTTTTTAAGGGGAGATAATTGTCATGTGTTATTGACTTTATTTATTATTTGTTTTACGGGTCTAAGGGAGGTAATTGGTCTAACTTAATTTATTAAAAAAAAATAATAATAATTGTAATCTATTTTTACTAATGAGTAATTTTTAATGATTTAAGGTGGTTTATATTTATTAAATTTAAACCAACGTTTATGATTACATGTCAGAAGCTCGTGTCTTGAATTTAATAGTTTGGTTGTGCTTTTTATATCTTCATATTTTAAAATTTTTAGGGTCTCTTTTGTACATAGTGGACAAAATTTATCTCCTGGTTTATATAATTTGCAAGTCTCAATTATTTGCCATTTTAAGTTGAAAGAAATATTGCTATTTTTTAGTTGCCAAATATAGTTGGGTAGAGTAGTTTGGTTTGATAGAGAGTTGTTTTTAAAAGAATGTTTGTGCGTTGAAATTCTATGTTTTATTAGGCCAGATGTGGAACCAATATATATTACCTCTTGATTATTGTGATTATTTTCCGTTAGGTCTATTGTTGGATTATTATGTGGTGGGTTGATTAGTAATTGATCGGTAGATTGATTTAAGTTGGTGTTATTATTTAATCTGGTAGTTGAGTTATGGCTGTTAATAGGTTCTTGTAGATTTGGAGTTTTTGATACTGTGCAGCTATAGATAACATTTTTAATTTTACATGAGCCTTGTAGGGGACATTTAATTTTTCTTCTACAGTTACAGTCCGATGTATTTTGTATAGTTGTATTTTGTAGTTTATTAATTTTCTTATTATTAGAGCTAATTATTTTCTGATGAAGGTTAGGCATAGTAGAGTAAGAGACTTTAATTGTGTTCTTATTGAAAATTGTATTTATCTATGGGGGGGCTTTAAAGTTCTTATCTCATATTTTAAAAAATTCTCTGGCTATGTTTGTTTCTAGGTTTTTGAAATACGGGGGGTTGAACCATAGGATCTCCTTGTGTCTATTCTTACGTTTACGGGTTTTAGTTTGCTGTTTATTTGTATTATTATCTAATATTTGTAGTTTGGTTTTATCTTTTTTTGTCTCTTGGTTCTTTTCTTAACTCGTATACGGGAAGACCTTGCCATATTATATGTTATTACGCTCTTAATAGGTTTATTTTTAATGCAGTTTATGTTTCTATCATTTTCATTTATGAATTTAATTTGTGAATTATATCCAGTTTTTAAGGGCTTCATTATAGTATTTTTCTAAATCTATTTCTATAAGCCACCAAAATAAACTCATAGTACCGGCAGATAAAACTGGAAATTTCTACACAATGGACTATATACAATATAAAAATCTAATATATAAAGAACTTAATAAAAATTAACAAACTACTAATAAATCAGCACTAAATAAAATAAATAATGATGCAAAAACATTTTAACTAAACTTAAAATAGATAAATACACAGAAATAACGGTACCAGGTACCCCGAGATTTACTTTAAAAGACCACAAACACAGCTTCAATATTAACCCTACTATTAGACTCATTTGCCCCTCGAAATCAGATATAGGACTGGTTAGTAAAAACATATTAGATAGAATTATCCCCAAAATTAAATCCATAATAAAATACCCACTATGGCAATCTTCCAACCAAGTAATCGACTGGTTTTCTAATATTCAAAATAAAAATAATATTACATTTCTTTCTTTTGACATTAAATCATATTACCAATCTATATCACCTATCCTACTTAATAAATCTCTATTAATGGCACGAAAATTAACTAATATAACTCAAGACGAAATTAAACTAATACTTATAGCTAGACTGTCTTTAATAACATTTGATAATAAATATTGGACCAGGAAAAATACCCCTAACCACTTCAACATTTTAATGGGATCGACGGACTCGACTCAGGTCACTGATCTAGTTGGCCTTTTCCTTTTAAATGAAATACATTGTATACTCCATAAACAATTCAAACTTGAAGGAGGGCTATATAGAGATAATGCACTTTTCATAACGAATTCTACTAATAAAAATTATGAAAAAGCAATTAAAGCTCTACATAAATTATTTAAAAATTATGGACTTAGTATAATAATCGACCCTAATAAAAAAATTGTTAATTTCTTAGACATAACCTTAAATCTTGAAAATTCTACCTTTGAACCATACCATAAACCTAACTAATCACTTCTATATGTCCACAATCAATCAAACCACCCTAAATCAATATTAAAATCAATAGTTCCCAATATCGCTTTAAGAATTTCTAGACTGTCTTCTACTAAATCAATATTTACCAAAAATGAAAAATACTATAATGAAGCCCTTAAAAACTCTGGATATAATTCACAAATTAAATTCATAAATGAAAATGATAGAAACATAAACTGCATTAAAAATAAACCTATTAAGAGCGTAATAACATATAATATGGCAATGTCTTCCCGTATACGAGTTAAGAAAAGAACCAAGAGACAAAAAAAGATAAAACCAAACTACAAATATTAGATAATAATACAAATAAACAGCAAACTAAAACCCGTAAACGTAAGAATAGACACAAGGAGATCCTATGGTTCAACCCCTCGTATTCCAAAAACCTAGAAACAAACATAGCCAGAGAATTTTTTTAAAATATTAGATAAGAACTTTAAAGCCCCCCATAGATATAATAAAATTTTCAATAAGAACACAATTAAAGTCTCTTACTCTACTATGCCTAACCTTCATCAGAAAATAATTAGCTCTAATAATAAGAAAATTAATAAACTACAAAATACAACTATACAAAATACATCGGACTGTAACTGTAGAAGAAAAAATAAATGTCCCCTACAAGGCTCATGTAAAATTAAAAATGTTATCTATAGCTGCACAGTATCAAAAACTCCAAATCTACAAGAACCTATTAACAGCCATAACTCAACTACCAGATTAAATAATAACACCAACTTAAATCAATCTACCGATCAATTACTAATCAACCCACCACATAATAATCCAACAATAGACCTAACGGAAAATAATCACAATAATCAAGAGGTAATATATATTGGTTCCACATCTGGCCTAATAAAACATAGAATTTCAACGCACAAACATTCTTTTAAAAACAACTCTCTATCAAACCAAACTACTCTATCCAACTATATTTGGCAACTAAAAAATAGCAATATTTCTTTCAACTTAAAATGGTAAATAATTGAGACTTGCAAATCATATAAACCAGGAGATAAATTTTGTCCACTATGTACAAAAGTGACCCTAAAAATTTTAAAATATGAAGATATAAAAAGCACAACCAAACTATTAAATTCAAGACACGAGCTTCTGACATGTAATCATAAACGTTGGTTTAAATTTAATAAATATAAGCCACCTTAAATCATTAAAAATTACTCATTAGTAAAAATAGATTACAATTATTTTATTTTTTTTTTTAATAAATTAAGTTAGACCAATTACCTCCCTTAGACCCGTAAAATAAATAATAAATAAAGTCAATAACACATGACAATTATCTCCCCTTAACAACTTATAAAATAAATATTCTCTCTCTCTATATATAAACTGTAGCGTCTTTTAATCAAAAATACGCTAACGGAAACAATTTATTGCACGAGCGTCGCCCTTTTAAAATTCATCATTCAATAAAATAAAAAGCTATAGCAAACATCTAAATGACTACTCTAAACACAGTTCCTGAATTTAAAAAAGAAAAACTAAAAGGTAACTATCTCTATATATTTTTAAATCAAATTTATTATGTAAATTCAAAAATATATATTTTTCTACTCATTTCTATCTCTAACCCATATTAATTTTCTTATAAATTTAAAATCCAAACCTTTTATTTCAATTTTTTCAGATTCATCTGCCTTACTTTTAATGCTAGGTTTATTTATGGTGTCTTTTAAATTCAATAAAAACCCTCCTAAATTTGCTGATGAGGAGACCGTGCTTACCAAACAAACTATATATAATTGTTCTACATAACTTCATGTATACCACAATAAAAAGCACGGATTTCCGAAACGATCGTACAGATAATTGATTTTGTTGTTCCTTCTTATGAAACTGATTTTTAATTTAATTAAAATTTGATTTTTAAATTAAAAATATTTTTTTTTAATTTTTAAATTATAAATCACATTACATAATATTGAATTAGCTCTAGGACATTTAACTATCGAGCTCATTATATATCTAAATTACAACGAGCACTTTCTATTTCCTGTATTTTAATTAAACTAGTAATTTCACTGTTACATTAAAATACACTTAGCTCTTTGACTATTGTTCTAATCTCCTTTAAATTATTAGCTCCCTATAACAGGTTGAGTTTATATACGTAATTGTAGATATGTTTCATAAGAAGGACTTGCAATTATCAACTAAATGCATCCCCATACCCCCTAAAGACACCTTTATAACCAGCTTAATTACAAGTATAAATACATTTATAAGGAACTTGAGATGGAAAGCCTACCATTTTGATAGTTACCAAAATGAAACCACAGAACCAATACACCACCAACCTGGAGAAATAAAAGAAACCATCCTCAGACAAGACAAGAAAGAAAATAAAGCAACGAAATACTACAGACTAAAAACATACAAAAACCCTAAGAGAAACATAGACACTGAAAATTTTGAAAATGACTTAATCAACCTGATTAAAAATATTAAATTTAAGAAAAATAAAAAATATATCACTCCCAAACTTAAAAAGATAAATAAATTTTCAAAATCTATTTCTATAAGCCACCAAAATAAACTCATAGTACCGGCAGATAAAACTGGAAATTTCTACACAATGGACTATATACAATATAAAAATCTAATATATAAAGAACTTAATAAAATTATAAAACTACTAATAAATCAGCACTAAATAAAATAAATAATGATGCAAAAACATTTTAACTAAACTTAAAATAGATAAATACACAGAAATAACGGTACCAGGTACCCCGAGATTTACTTTAAAAGACCACAAACACAGCTTCAATATTAACCCTACTATTAGACTCATTTGCCCCTCGAAATCAGATATAGGACTGGTTAGTAAAAACATATTAGATAGAATTATCCCCAAAATTAAATCCATAATAAAATACCCACTATGGCAATCTTCCAACAAAGTAATCGACTGGTTTTCTAATATTCAAAATAAAAATAATATTACATTTCTTTCTTTTGACATTAAATCATATTACCAATCTATATCACCTATCCTACTTAATAAATCTCTATTAATGGCACGAAAATTAACTAATATAACTCAAGACGAAATTAAACTAATACTTATAGCTAGACTGTCTTTAATAACATTTGATAATAAATATTGGACCAGGAAAAATACCCCTAACCACTTCAACATTTTAATGGGATCGACGGACTCGACTCAGGTCACTGATCTAGTTGGCCTTTTTCTTTTAAATGAAATACATTGTATACTCCATAAACAATTCAAACTTGAAGGAGGGCTATATAGAGATGATGCACTTTTCATAACGAATTCTACTAATAAAAATTATGAAAAAGCAATTAAAGCTCTACATAAATTATTTAAAAATTATGGACTTAGTATAATAATCGACCCTAATAAAAAAATTGTTAATTTCTTAGACATAACCTTAAATCTTGAAAATTCTACCTTTGAACCATACCATAAACCTAACCAATCACTTCTATATGTCCACAATCAATCAAACCACCCTAAATCAATATTAAAATCAATAGTTCCCAATATCGCTTTAAGAATTTCTAGACTGTCTTCTACTAAATCAATATTTACCAAAAATGAAAAATACTATAATGAAGCCCTTAAAAACTCTGGATATAATTCACAAATTAAATTCATAAATGAAAATGATAGAAACATAAACTGCATTAAAAATAAACCTATTAAGAGCGTAATAACATATAATATGGCAATGTCTTCCCGTATACGAGTTAAGAAAAGAACCAAGAGACAAAAAAGATAAAACCAAACTACAAATATTAGATAATAATACAAATAAACAGCAAACTAAAACCCGTAAACGTAAGAATAGACACAAGGAGATCCTATGGTTCAACCCCTCGTATTCCAAAAACCTAGAAACAAACATAGCCAGAGAATTTTTTTAAATATTAGATAAGAACTTTAAAGCCCCCCATAGATATAATAAAATTTTCAATAAGAACACAATTAAAGTCTCTTACTCTACTATGCCTAACCTTCATCAGAAAATAATTAGCTCTAATAATAAGAAAATTAATAAACTACAAAATACAACTATACAAAATACATCGGACTGTAACTGTAGAAGTAAAATTAAATGTCCCATACAAGGCTCATGTAAAATTAAAAATGTTATCTATAGCTGCACAGTATCAAAAACTCCAAATCTACAAGAACCTATTAACAGCCATAACTCAACTACCAGATTAAATAATAACACCAACTTAAATCAATCTACCGATCAATTACTAATCAACCCACCACATAATAATCCAACAATAGACCTAACGGAAAATAATCACAATAATCAAGAGGTAATATATATTGGTTCCACATGTGGCCTAATAAAACATAGAATTTCAACGCACAAACATTCTTTTAAAAACAACTCTCTATCAAACCAAACTACTCTATCCAACTATATTTGGCAACTAAAAAATAGCAATATTTCTTTCAACTTAAAATGGCAAATAATTGAGACTTGCAAATCATATAAACCAGGAGATAAATTTTGTCCACTATGTACAAAAGAGACCCTAAAAATTTTAAAATATGAAGATATAAAAAGCACAACCAAACTATTAAATTCAAGACACGAGCTTCTGACATGTAATCATAAACGTTGGTTTAAATTTAATAAATATAAGCCACCTTAAATCATTAAAAATTACTCATTAGTAAAAATAGATTACAATTATTTTATTTTTTTTTTTAATAAATTAAGTTAGACCAATTACATCCCTTAGACCCGTAAAACAAATAATAAATAAAGTCAATAACACATGACAATTATCTCCCCTTAACAACTTATAAAATAAATATTCTCTCTCTCTATATATAAACTGTAGCGTCTTTAAATCAAAAATACGCTAACAGAAACAATTTATTGCACGAGCGTCACCCTTTTAAAATTCTATCATTCAATAAAATAAAAAGCTATAGCAAACATCTAAATGACTACTCTAAACACAGTTCCTGATTTCAAAAAAGAAAAACTAAAAGGTAACTATCTCTATATATTTTTAAATCAAATTTATTATGTAAATTCAAAAATATATATTTTTTCTACTCATTTCTATCTCTAACCCATATTAATTTTCTTATAAATTTTAAATCCAAACCTTTTATTTCAATTTTTTTCAGATTCATCTGCCTTACTTTTAATGCTAGGTTTATTTATGGTGTCTTTTAAATTCAATAAAAATCCTCCTAAATTTGCTGATGAGGAGACCGTGCTTACCAAAAAAACTATATATAATTGTTCTACATAACTTCATGTATACCACAATAAAAAGCACGGATTTCCGAAACGATCGTACAGATAATTGATTTTGTTGTTGTTCCTTCTTATGAAACTGATTTTTAATTATTTTAAAATTTGATTTTTAAATTAATTTTTTTTAAAATTATAAATCACATTACTTAATATATATATATATATATATATATATATATATATATATACATATAGATATATATATATATATATATATATATATATATATATATATATATTGACACAATAATCTCAATTTGTGATCGGATTGTCATGGATTTTAAGCAACATAATGTTTAACATGTATACATTAAATTTTGTTAAGTGTAACATGCACTGTATGTATTTATATATATATATACACACGCACGCACATACACACACGTTCACACACACACACACACATATATATACATATATCTATTATTTTTAAAAACAATAATCTACGTACAAGCGTGTTTCGGGGTCCTACCCATCTTCAGCGTAGCTTGACCTTTTTTATGACTCGAACCCCGGGACCTTATGTATTTCAGTTCAGCGTCTTAATCCATCACGCTATGATGTCATCGACAATTTACTGCTTAGTATTCATCGTTTTATATATTTACGTAGTTTTGTTGTTGATTTTTTTAAACGATATTAAGGTTATCGTCTCCACCTTGGAGAGCCGGTGTTGTCTTAGAAAGTCGCCTTCTTTTTATTTGGACGTATTTATTTATTATTTTTTAAAAACAGTAATCTACGTACACGTGTGTTTCGGAGCCCTACCCCTCTTCAGCGAATTGTTAGGACTCGAACCCCGGACATTATGTATTTCAGTCTAGCGTCTTAATCTATCACGGTATGATGCCATAGAAAATTTACAGCTTAGCTTTCATTGTTTTATCAATTTAGGTAGTTTTGTTGTTGATTTTTTTAAACGATATTAAGGTTATCGTCTCCACCTTGAAGATTCAGTGTTATATATATATATATATATATATATATATATATATATATATATATATATATATATATAGATATATATATATTAATATAGATTATTTATTAAATCACATAAATCATATAAATTAATAGACGGAGATATACTTTTATGCATAAATTTTCAGTATTTACTTCAACAGTTCTCATTACATAGGTAGAGCTAAGAAGTAAATTATGAAAATATATATACAAATTAAGCTACACAGAATATTTCGCGTTTCATTCTTGTGGTAATGAAACGTGGAATATTCTGTGTAGCTTAATTGCTATATATATTTTAATAACTTACTATATATATATATATATATATATATATATATATATACGGTAAATTTTATAATCAACAAAATGTAATGCATAGATGTTGAACACTACATTGCTTAAAATCCATGACGATCTGATCACAAATCAAGGAGATTATCGTGTAAAACCATAAGAACATTAGGGATAAATATTGTGATATCCTTCATTGTTCTTATGTCCCTATCACTAGATATCGAATATCTCTTAGCTAGCACCCTCTCTCCCCTTCTGATGAGGCTTCGAAATACTTAAGTGAAAAGATCGTTTTATATCCGCTATTCTTAATGATGTAATTTACTTATATAATTGATTATATATATATATATATATATATATATATATATATATATATATATATATATATATATATATATATATATATATACTAGGGCATATATATGGGGTAAATTATGCCCAGCGCCAAAAGCTTCTGAACTGAAAGAATCAGAGAATACATCTGGTCTAGAAAAAATTCTTGAAACCAAACGGTTACCGACCAACCGCACTGTTCTTAAATCACTTAATGCAAATGATGTTGAAATGTGGGCGCAACAAGATGAGGAAACTACTGATCAATATCCTGAATGCAGTAATGCTGATAAAAATAGCGATAGCTCCCATTCTCTACACCCTAATGTAAATAACCAAGGACACTTTGATGAAGCAGTAACATGGGATGATGCAGAAAAGTCTATGGAGACGGTTATAAAATTTCTAGAAAAAAGTCCTTACTTTAGTGACAACTATGTTTTGCAAGTAATGCCACTCCGAAGAGATATAATCATAAAGAAGCTACAGAACCAGGCAAGTGTAGATTTTCGTGGTCGCTTACAGAAAACAATGGCAGCGCCCGAGAGCTCCATCGATGAAAATAGGAACTGCAATGAGACTCATTCAATGAATAACTAAAAAAATTGTATTTTGCATAAATGAATGATTTCTGTAGATGATAACTTAGGCAATAAATACCTAACAATTAAGAATAGATTTAATTTATTTTCAATGTTTTTGTTCCTGGTAATAATATTTAACAATTCCTACTTGCAATATATCGTAAACTCAACTAAATATATACTTAAAGTATCATATAGCAATGAATTTCATTTACTATTTCTAAATTCTAAGGAAATTCAAGTTAACATTTTTTATCACGAAACTTGAATAGCATCCTCTAACTTGAACGAATCGGATGTACAAATGATAGGATTTAGGCTGTATATAGTTTTGAATTGTCGATCTTTGTTTATTCTTATGTATCTAAGCTCTGCCTATTATATTGACCTTCTTATTATCTCAATAGTTTAACATTTAACTGTTTTCATAATTTTTCGTAGGTCTCCTGTTTATATATATATATATATATATATATATATATATATATATATATATATATATATATATATATATAATTACGGCTTTACAACGAACAAAGACACATATTGTTGGTTATTCTTCAAAATATCAGGTTTTACGATTTACGTTAAGTGGTTTTGGCCGGATGTTAGTATACAAATTTTATTGTAAATCCTAGTGGGCAACTTTTAATCGTATAGAGAAAATAATTTTACAAAGTTAAACTTATTTAAGCGGTGGTGTTTATTTCTCTCAATATGCTTGTAATGCGAAAAGCATACATTATAAAAATATTATAAAAAAGATTTCATGATATACGAGGGGCGTGCCATAAGTAATGCCCCTGACCCACCTCCATTTGTCTGGTCTAGCTGAAATTTTGCATGTGCAATGACTCATATCTCTGCGGGTTATGTGGCAAATTACAGGTCTGAAAAAATTGTGGTTTCTGTTTTACAGGTGTTTGCACTGAGACAGGTGTGAAATGGAGCCTTTTGAATGTCGAGCAGTGATGCGGTATTTGAAAGGACGCACACCACATGTGACTTTTGATAAAATGAAAGCAACTAATGTTGATAATGCCCCATCATATGACCTTGTAAAACGCTGGCATCGTGAATTCAAACATGGCCGGAAGTCTTTCGAAACAGCTTCCAGACCTAGTCGCGCTCATTCTGCCATTGATGAGGAATCTGTCCGTCAAGTTGAGGCTGCCTTTTGAAAGATCGGCGCATTACTATTCGTCAAATAGCCCAAGATGTCAAGATTAGTACAGGGTCTGTGGAAACTCTCATTCATGACAATTTGTATATGCATAAGGTGTCTGCCAGATGGATTCCCAGGTTGCTTACACCATTCCAGAAGCGAGAACGCGTCGAGTGCTCGAGGATGAATTGGGAGATGTACCAAGAAAGTGAGTCAAAGTTTTTCAAAAGACTGATTACAGAGAATGAAAGCTGGGTCCATCGTTGATCCAGAGACCAAAGCCCAGTCAATGCAGTGGAAGCGCTTGGACTCACCATCTCCAAAGAAGACAAGGGTGCAGCCCTCCGTTGGCAAGGTCATGCTGACAGTCTTCTGGGACCAGGACGGAGCAGTGATGACAGATTTCCTGGCAAAGGGTACCAAAATTACAGGAGCCTATCATGCTTCACTTTTGAGGAAATTAAGGGAAGCTATCAAAATCAAGAGGCGGGGCAATATCAGCAAACGCACCCTGCAGGAAAACTCGCATATCGCCAGATCAGAAGCACAGGCGTGTGGTCATGAATTCTTTCCCTATCCTCCCTACTCTCCTGACCTTCCACCCTCTGTCTTTTACCTCTCCCTAGCCACGAAGTTGTTTTTGAAAGGAAAGCGTTTCCCAGATGATTCAGCCTTGATTTCTAAAGTCATGTCATGGGTGGAGGACCAACCTGGGCTGTTCTACCAAAACGATCTCCTCAGCTGCATCAAACGATGGGAGAAATGCATAACTCTGGGTGGTTCTTATGTAGAGAAAGACTAATATCTGTGCCAAGTTTCGTATTCTACTTCTATGGGAAGTGAGTCAGTGGCATTACTTATTGCACGCCACTCGTATATTTGCCTTTTTATACCCCATTTTTACCTTAAGGAATTATCGTTACTTTATAATTTACCTTCATGCATCGGCGTTTAACTTCAAGCATTTCAATAATATTTTCGCATAGTTTTAGATTAGCAGCATTTTTTTTTAAATAATTACAACCCGAAGAAATAATATTGATTACTATTAATAAAATACAGTGTTATTGATTAAGTTGTAAGCAACAAATTCAAAACTTAATAATGCTTATATCGTAAATGATTTATTCACACTTTATGTCGTGAGACACCAAGTCTTTTTTTTACATAGGCATCGTCACTTATCAAGACCACTAAATGATAAGGGTTTAAGAGTGTACAGTAGACAATAGGATAATATAGCAATCGTTAGTAATGGAAATTCGGTAAATTTGTTAACTTATATGGAACTGCTCATCAAAAACTTGTTTACATTAGATTTGAAGACAACAATATTCTAGTCAGCAGGAAGACAATTCCATAGGCGTGCGGTTCTAAGATAGAACATTTGTACATGGAATCTACGTTTAGGTTTAGACACAGATAAAGAGTGAGGGAAATTATTGATTGTGTTTTCTGCTAGACGAGTGTTTCTTGTGAAAGTTTGGCGAAGGGGGACCATAGATTGGAGCTCAGTCGAACACTTGCCATGAAAATAACGATAAAGAAGAAACAACATCACTTCCGTGATAAAGATGTTGCAGGAGAGATAAAAAGGACATTCCCTACGAGGCTACAATGTCTATTTTGAACTCTATCAAGGCATGATAAGTTTATTTCGATCTAATGTTTGTACAATTAAACTAAAATGTTCAATATTATTCTCCATATTTCATTACTGATTATTTTGTAATTTTAAAATTAGTTTTTTAACCAACTAATATGTTTATTATTTTCTATGCTTTGTACCTAATACTTTCAAGCCAATACCTATATGTAAAAGTTTGTTCATACTTTACGATGTTAAACTTCCGGATTATTACGATCTTACATTTATAAGTGTTTTATTTAAACAAAATGGATTCCCGATATTTTAATTTGATCTTATTTATTCTTATTTAATAAAATAATATTAATAATTGGTTAAATTCTGATTTCTAAATTTAATGTAATTATTATTTAATTCTATTTAATTTTGTACTAGCATTACTTTGATTCTCGATATTTTCATTTTAGAATATAATTTTTTTATGAGCTGTTCCATATAAGTTAACAAAATTACCGACTTTCCACTACTAACGTTTACTATATTGTCCCGTTGTCTACTGTACACTCTTTAACCCTTATTCTTGAGTGGCCGCTTGGCCTTGATAATATTCCATTGTAATAGATATTCAATCTGCGAACTCTGACGAAACTATAGGATCGTAAATTCGATTTGGTAATGGAAACATCTGTAACTAAACAAGCCAAAAACGACAATAAAAACATATTTTACTGTAGTGTAGCATTGAGTAGTTTTCAGATATTTTTGCCATTTACAACTCACTCATTACACACACACACACACACACACACACACACATATATACATATATATATATGTGTGTGTGTGTGTGTGTGTGTGTATATATTTATACTCCAAACCAATCTGTAACTTAAGCAGAATCTGCCACCCATAGCAATATCAAAAATTCTATTGCTATCGTTAGTGTTTCAATGTGTCTAATTATGCCTCATTAAATTTCACTTTGCCAGTTTCACAATATGTATATCTAAAAATAATTGTCTAGCCATTTGTATAGCATTATTCAAAAGTGATGGGATAATAGATGTGTAAAATGCATCCGTATCAAATTGTATTTATCTGAGTCCACTGTCCCTAGTTATGTTCTTAAACCATTTAATCGAAACCCACATAAAAAACTGTCGTATATTTAATATTCGAAATTATTCCATTCAAGATATGTTTTGTATACATCTTATATACTAGCTGAAATTAGTCTTATTTAAGGGTTACTATCTACGTGAATTTATGATGCGCTAAGGGAAACATTGCTTCGCTTAGTAAAAAATAGTTATGCATTGTGAACTATATATTTTTCAAACATCGTTTTACCCTCCTTATTTATACCACCTTATTCTTTTACTTCACTACATATTTACTATTTAATTTCTTTATATATAAGTTTATTACAAGTGGATAATTCTATCTGAAATGTGTTTTTAGCTTTATCATCTGGGACGATTAGATTTTCATAATCTTTTCTTTTTTTTTAAGGATATTAAGTATTCTAATAGAAGTATTACTATACGTACAATGTTTTAAATTTATTTTCATGGTTTGAACGAACACAAGTACAAATAAAGGTTTTTGTTATATATAAGTAGAGATTTTAACCTGTTTTATTATATACTAGCGGTTCAGCCCGGCTTTGCTCGGGTTTTGTGTACTGTTCATGATTTTATGTGCATATTATATATATATCTTAAAATCTTTGACCCATGTCCAGGTAACCTACATCTAAAATTTCAAGTTTTTAGACCCAAAATTGGCGGAGGAGTTTGGAAGAGTCTGCAATGCTTAACTCTTTCAATTTCGACCCCTTGACAGCCAAATTTCTAGCCAGAAACCGATTAAAAAAATTCCCAAATCTCAATATAATAAAATATAACTAGAGAAATTTCACTACATGTAAATAAAACTCAGACAAGATTTGAACGCGTGTCAAAGGATCTGGAAACTTTTAAACTACAGTTATCTTAATCTCTTGAAATCTAAGTGTCGAAGTCGACAAAGGTGGGAATAGTGTCTTAACACTTAGCAGTCACACTGTAGATCTGCTTTTTGTATTGTTCCCTATTGTATCCATGATAAAAATGAATTACGTAAATAATGCATTTTCAATTTAAACAGTATTTGAATTTGGAATAGACATGGCTGTTTGTTAAAAGGATTCTCGTGTTTCTAAAATGAAAAATCAGATTCTTTAAACGGATATTAAACAACATGGGGATTTTCTGACTAATAAAGAAAAATAGCAAGGTTACTGAACGCACGAATATTTGTTTTACCGGAGATAGTGCAGAGGGCTATAAAAAATAAGGTATGATGATAAATACTATTATTTGAATTTTAGCAATGATTTAACAAAAATACCTTTTACTTCGGAACAAATGCAGTAATCTTAAATTACTAAATGCATCATGCAAATGCGCGAATACTTGTTAAATCTTCACGCTTCACATTTATGGCAATTGGCGTGTACATGGCTTTAAGCCAGCTGATAGACTTTTATCAAAAAACGAATAGAATACTGTCAGATGCGAAGTTGTGATTGACAATTGGCGGTTGCGCGTTGACCTTTCGTTTGTGCATTACTGGATGTCAGATAAGTCGCCATTAGTGAATCTGACATAAAAGAGTTTTGGAGTGAATAAAATTATTTGATGAAAAAAAAGTTTTCGCCAAGAAGCACGCCATTATTAAAAGTGTTATCTAAGAAAAGACTAGTCTGTAGAATGCATCAAAAATAATTTAGTCAAAATAAAAATATGCGTTGCATTTTAATGCATCTATATTTTGATTTATTGTAAACAATTTCTTAGTTGATATACATAGGTGGATACATAATTTACCCTGTCATATGGCTGAGAAAAAAATGAGCTATCCACACGTTTTTTTAATGTTGCATGAAATTGGTTAATTGTGCTCACCGTATCTTCATATATATATATATATATATATATATATATATATATATATATATATTCTTCAGAATAATTTTATTTAACAATAAGTTTGTTTGGAAATCTGTGATTAGAAGATTTACAAAATATTACTGGCAGTAATATTCTATAAGTATTATCCCATCTAAATAAGAATTGCTCGATATACAAGATAGAACAAATAAATTAATTGTAGTGATTTAATGAATTTAAAAAAACTTATTGAAATGAAGTTTTTGAGTTTCATATAAAGTTTTTTATTATTCTAAGCAAGACAAAGAATACTTTAGAAATTTAATCTCCTTAACATAAAGGGTTTGGATGTCATCAGAGGAGAAAATATTAGCAAATATTTACAAAGGTATGTACCCTATTTGCTAAAGTCAGTGAGACATGGAAAGTCAAAGTCAAAATAATTAATTAATCAGTAGTCATGTAGCAAAAGGATTTGAAAAATAGTATATGAAAATTGTATATCCAGATGGCGTGGTAAGCAGTTGGGTAATAAGATCCAAGTTGTATATTGGGTAATCCGCATAGCTGAATAGATATCCGAGTCGGGCATGTTCTTGTATGAATTTCTTTATGGGTCCAGCGAAAATATTTTAAAGTCTGGTGGAAGCCTTATCATTAGAAGTCTATACTATTATTACTGGGGCGAGGTGTTAGTTGTAAGGAGAGGAGGTAATAGTGAAGGGTTACAAGTAGGATGATCACACACACACATATATATACACACATATATATATATACACATACATATACATACACTTAACAGAAGAGATATCTCTTTAAGTTTGACGGTTCGCATATGGAGGTCAAGTTGTGTACTGGATATAGAGACAGGGCAGGTAAAAAGGGAAACAAGAAGAAACATACAAATAAGAATAAAAGTAAAAAGAATATGATAAAGAGCAAATGGACTAATGCGTTTTTCCAAAAAAATTATCTTAATTTTCAAAAGTTTGATCTTAATTTCCTTTGTCTGTTTAAATCGAATTAATACAGTCAACTCAAATTTTATCTATTATACCATAAGGTGATATTCTTGTTAATTTTATACGCATTGATAATGTCCCTTAAAATGGAGAATTAAAACGAAGGTTTAGAATATACTAATGTTTGTGAGTGAATTGTAAAACCAAGGCTAAGCGTATTAATAGAACGTTTTATTTTTATTTTATAATCCTCACGGTAATACTTCACTGTTAAATAAAAACAATAATGATAATACCTTACTGAAAAGTGTCTAAAGATCGGTAATATCAATAACATTATACTATTTAGTAATATTTTACTGAAAAAGGTTTTCTACACATGTATTTATATGCATATATACATACATATATACATATATACATATGCATATATATATACATATGCACATATACATGCACGCATTCATACATATATGCACGTACACATACATATACACACATATACACACACACCCATACATAATATATCCATACATACACACCCATACATACCTACATACACACTCATATATACAAATGTATAGATTTTGATATAAAGAAAGCATACCAATAGTCATACTATTAATTATAATAATAAACAGTGTAGGTAAGATAACTACAATTATCATTAAAAAGAGTACCAAATTAGCCCCTACACTGCTAATTAACATTAAGAAGATGAGAAGAGTAGTGTTGTATAACTAAGACTAAAAAATTGATTTACTTTAGTACCAACAGGGATGACGCATCATTGAGTATTGTGTTTTCATATTTATATGTGCGGATCTGGAAATTACCTTGCAATGGGGAATGTTTACTCCATTTGTGGTTAGTTAGGGACGAATTATAAACTCCTTAATTGGGAAGGTACATATTTTTTAAAATACTATACGAACAAGATCTCAGAGTGCAAATTACGTGTAAGAAATCAAAGTGTAGTAAGTTAATTTGCGTATAGTGAGTCTCTACTAAACATCTAAATAAACAATAAGAGAAAGTTATTATATGGGTTAGAAGAGATGCTTAAGAACGTATCTTTAGAAAATTCTTAGTTTAGATTTTTGTCAAAACTGATGTGTATTTAGTATTATATTTTTACCCATTTACATTTATACAGACAGTGTATGCTATTTTTATTAAGTTGGCTGTATTTAATTTTTTTCTTGTGCTTACATCTGGACACTAGTTCATTCTTGGTATTTATTATGGGTTTGTTGAAGGTGATTGTGTTAACTGCTTCGAATATACAAAGATTGCATAATTTGTCCCCTGGGGCATATGATCTAGATTTATTCAGTATGCTCCATTTAATTGAATAGGGGGTTTTCTTGTCCTCTAGGCTATTGATTAATTTAGTTAAGGATGCACTATTATTATCATTGTTTTGAGATCTTTCATTTCTGAAGGAATGTAGGTGGTTTGAAATTCTTGCTTTTATTAAGTTTGATGATGCACCTTTATACGTAAATGTTTCCCTTGTTTTATTATTGTTTGTTTGTTCATCAGTCCCAGTGCTAGTGAGTATTATATTGGGGGGGCTGAGTTGAGAGGTGGCATGAAGATTTAAAGCCGGGTGCTGGTTAATCCTATTCTGGTCTTCACTGGGAATTATATTATTGGATCCGTTAGACTGGTTGTTATTCTTTTTGTTGTTATTATTAGAGCCCTGGCGATATGTATGCTTGCACTCTGCGTGCTTCGACTATATTAATTGTTTCCCTTATTTGTATTAATTGTTTGCATGTTTTGGTAATTGTGTGAATGTGCAGGCGTATACCACGCCTTTGTGCATGCAATCGTTATTGAGAGGGCATTCATTTTTATTTAACAGTATATATACTGTTAGACCTGCGTTTCCTCCTTTTTGCAAGGATAGTTTGCCTTACGTCCTCAATAGTAACATGGTATACAGTCTTTCATGCCAGTGTGACGCTGGTTACGTAGGGCGGACCTCCTTGCATTTGAGGACTCGTATACACCAAACGTTCCTTCTAAAATTAGACAGGGTAGAGCAGGATCTATGAATCTCCCTTGCTCTACAACTTTGGACTCTGCTATTGGCCAACATTTGGTTGATAATCCATGTTGTGCCAATCAGTATGAAATAGAGTGGTTTGAGGTACTGCATAGAGCGGACTCCAAAAATCATTGAAGAATTTTGGAGTCTGTCTCTATTGCCTTTCGTAAACCATCTTTATGCCGGCAGAAGGATACGGTGAAGGCGTTGAATCTCTTCGGGGAAATTTGATAACCCTTTTTTTTTTTTTTTGTCCTTCCCTCGCGGTGCCATTTTAAACGCTTTTTTCTCTTCACCAATTAAATTTACTTTTAATCGTCTTTCTGGCATTTTTAGTACTCGTTTACTCGTTCCCCCCTTTTGCTCTTTATTTCGGCATTATGTTGTTTAATTTTATACTATCGATTCTCTCCTGACGAGATGATAGTCGAAAGAGCTTTTGAGAGATTTCCGCCCCTTTTATTTAAATTTATATATATATATATATTTATACCTAAACTAACATTAAAAAAAAAACACTAACCTAGATTTAAAACAGATCAAGAAACTAAATATCCAGGCTAAATAGAGCACACACAAAGGAACATGTCAATCAGAGGTCAAATATGCCTTTGTCCGATAAGTGCATGCTCATTGGCTGATAGGAAGGGCGCAGTGGATACTAGAAAGCTGATTGGCTAACTAAAATCTCAATAGAAGATGCGCATATAAAAACCACAAACAACCACAGAATTCACGCATAAGCCTGAAGAGTCCTAGAGTGGATGAAACACGGAATATTCAGTGTAGCTTAATCGCCGTATAAATTTTATAACTTACTATATATATATATATATATATATATATATATATATATATATATATATCTCAAAGCACTTTAACTTGAAAGTAGAATGTAGCGTTGTTCCACCGGCAAAACACCGTATTCATAATGTAGTGGAACTATTAATAGTTGATAATCTTCAAGAGGAAAATATAGAAATTTATAATATTATTTTCCAAACACTACTCGCCAGAAAAGATCAAACATGCTTAAGATACATTTTAAATAATTTTAAACAGAAAGAATAGTGTAATATGTACATTGTACATGTTTTTAAAATTATTAAAAATTAATATGATTGATTAGCGGATGTAAAATTCCATATTCATTTGTATCATTAAGTTAATAGAAATGGATTTTCTCTGTCTGAGAAACCAAACCCTCTTCGAAAATAATCACATTTTTTCAAGGAATTTGTGTTATTCCTAATTAATTTCCAAATCTATATTTATCACATCAAAACCTGCATTTATCCAGTGAACTCGAAACCGTTCTCATTTTCTTGATTATGCAATCATTCTCAAGTTGCTGGCGACCTACTGTCTGAGATATCAAAGAAACAACACGCATTGCACCGCGACAATCTTGCCTGAATTAGAATTTCCTCTTTACAATAAATAAATAAATAAACCAATTGATGATAAAAAACAGAGGGTATGAAAAAAAGTTAATTGTCTGAAATTAGGTTTATATTTACCAGATTAATACTTAAACCTGATCGCGGTTCATAAATATGGAATAAATTGCATAGGATTTAGAGTCCTGCTATAAAAGTATAGGAACCTTTGCCGCAGGAAAAGCATCAGTAAAAATATTAATTTGGACATTTATCGAAATATGTGATGTTCACCCAGTAACAAGCAGTTATCATTGCCTTTCTTAAAATCATATCATTTCAAATCTATTTATCTACGTATATGTACACACAAACACATACGCACCCCCCATATATATATATATGTATATATAATTGAGGGTATGGATTGCGTGTGTATACACACACACACACACACACACACACATATATATATATATTAACTATTTCATTTTACTTTCATTGAAGTACTTCCAAATCTAGAAGGATAAAACTTTATCTTTATATGAGATACATACATGTTTTAGTTTTCCATTTAATTTTGGTTTACGTCTAAAATTACGAATCTATAAAATAGTACGGAACATACACACACACACATATATATATATAATATATATATATATATATATATATATAAACTTAATAAAACATGTAAACACACATACATATATATGTACGTGTTTAAACACATTAGGTGTTGATAAACAGAACTATTTATTTAATTTTATTATATGAGTCAAACAAACACAATATTTTATATCTACGTCTGTTTTAAATATTGCAGTTTACAAAATCTCCTTAAATATTCAGTTGCATTTTATATAACAGGGCCCGATTTGATATATTAAACATATTACTATTTTACATATTAAAAACAAGTAATAATTATATAATCTGACACAAATAAATAATTAGAAATTATGAAAGGAAATATTTCTTTCAACAGAATGGAAATTTCATTGCAAATTAGTTTTAATGACACAGATCAGCTGTAAAGTCACGCGATAAAAATGAGAAATATGTCTTCAAAAATAACTTTGAAGGGTATATTGATTATTAATTAGAAAAAGAAAAACAAATATCATATTGTAAGATGAATTCTGGAAAATTCTCAATCTATATATTAATAAAACTGAAATAATCTCTGTGTGTGTATGTATGTGTACCTTCTCCTACCAAACTACTCTGTCAATTTGCAGTCTAAAGACTCGAGATTTGACTTAAGGGACATTGAAATTTAAGAAAATCTGTTCAATTGGTTTTCGACCAGAAATTTGGCTTTCAAGGGGTTAAAGTTCAACGATTTGACCTTTGAAAACTCTACTAAACTCCTCCGCCAATTTTGGATCTGAACACTTGAAATTTTAGATGTAGGTTACTTAGACATGGATAAACATTTTCAATTATATATACATATGCACATAAAGTTGTGAACAGTAAGTAGAGCCTGATAAAAAAAAAAAACAAGGCTAAACTTTTAGTAGATTTTTAAAGATAAAACTAAATTAAGAGAGTAGTATATACAAAAAGGTGCTTATTATCGATCAATGACATTTGCATTTGTATGGCTTATGGATAGAAACCGCTAAATGGTTCTTGGAATACTATTGTCAGTCTATACGGTTCGAAAGTGTTTTTTATGTATCTTAATGCTGAATATATCAAACATCTTTAATTTTGTAAGCATATGCGTAACTTTCACACCGTTTTGTTCATACGACGATCGTCCCAAAAGTAATGCATCCTATTTTTTAACTTAAAAGCTACAACCTTGAAGAGTTACAAAGACAGGAGCGAAAAAATCAAAACGCGCAACCTAATATGCTATTTATATTTATTTTTCTACATAGTCATCACCATGCACAATACATTTTCCCCAGTTTCATTTGATGTATCGCTCGCAAAAGTTCAGATCAAATTTTGCCACTCACATCTCTTTCGCCGCTATGAAATCTACGAACCCATCTTTTAACTCGGCTGACATCAACTGCATCGGCTTCGTAAACATTCAACAGCCTTTGGTTGCTCCGTTCATTTTATTCCGCATGGATGAATGCCGCATCTCTTCTTCTGGCGCACGTCTATGACAGGGGGTAGCATTCTAATAGCCTCACGCCATCAATATCTGAAACAAGTCGGTATAACTTTCCCGTCATGAATGTATAAATTTAGTTTTCATAACAATGCAATTTCAAACCATTCATAACTTAATCGTGTGTAATGAAAATAGGAGATGTTACTTTTGAACCATATATTGTACAGAATAGATGGCAGATTGTGATTAGTGAAAATCATGCAATAGCCCGACAAAAACCGACTTTTGTTGGCCGTTCCTATTATCTGTATCAGTTCTCAGTAAATCATACTACTGTCAGCAAATATATGCAATAACATACACACATGTATATATATATATATAGGCATATATATATTGATTATGAAAATTATGAAGTCTCTTCTTCACTTAATAATCAGTGAAAATTTCGTATTGATTGGATAATTACTTAATTTTTGGTAGATTTTTAGAGAGAGACTCCGTCAAAAAATACTGATCTTCTTCCGTTTTGGTCGTACCTAGTCATATACGAGCAGATCGGTGCAACATTTCACACTTATCGATTATCAAATTTCTCTCCATTTCTCTCGGCGGTTTGTTTCTTACCTGCCTACAGAGATATAACGATAATTTTTTTTTTCTCTCAGCTTGAAAAAATAAACCTAGCGACGTTTTGCTTTGCGGATTTTGGTTAGTATATGCACTCAGTGTGATCCTTGTCAGAATCACCACAGGCTAACTTAATCGCTATTGACACAGAGTGTCTAATATGTAGCAACACTACTTCCCGCAAATATAAGAAGTGAAATGCGTGTCCTTTTAAATGCTATATTTTATTTTTTCCCGTTTTTCCCTTTTAGATGAAACGCAAACATTGCTTCGGAAAAGACTTTACAAATTTCAGCAAACTATACTATTACTACTACTACTACTACTACTACTACTACTACTAGTGCTACTAGTACTACTACTACATTCCTGGTATTAAACGTAACATTAAATTCCTTTTACAAAATGAAGTAAATAAAACAAACAGAAAGGAACTGAGACATGCGCATGCAAGGATTATGTTTTTTTACTAAATAGTTTACTTTCATAAATAAATAATAATCTAGCTGAGGTCGAAACAAAAACGGACATAACAGTTTTTATTTGTTAAACTGTTGACAGACAAATAAAAATCCGATGACCCCCACGTACCAAACCTTAAATTTATACCCCTTAGCATCCCTTTTCTTCTGGATGAAAACCGATTAAAAGTTTTGCACGTGTCTGGATACCCTATATATCAGCTTTCATGTTTGTAGATAAAACATTCTTTGAGTATATAGGTTAAGAAATGCCATTACACACATATTCTAACTTTTATAGATATATAGATTACATAATAAGTATTAAATAGACAGGGATTATCCTACACATCTCCAACATAAAATGCATAAAGCAAACGCGTTTGCGAATATTTGAATAATCTTATAGAAATCCAAAATAAAATTCTTAACAATGCGATTCAAATCGGATGAATATCGAACACATCCCATTCATTAGTCGAAACCTGCAGAAGAAATGGAACAATGGAGCTTCTAATAAAGTTAGATAACTTGTTCTATACACTTTATCTCGCAATTGTAAGCAATTGTCGCTGACAAACGAAAGCAACTAATTAGTTAGCATTCATAGGATTTCATCTCGCGTTGTTTGTGTCAGTGTTTGCTCTTTTTTTTTAATTTACTACTCACGAAATATACGTGACGCGTTATGTCTTTTTATTAAACTAGAAAACGTAATACTTGTTTAAGACAAGGATTGCATAAGTGCGGGGAGGGGAGGAAGGAAGAGTGAATAAATTTCATTTGTTTGAAGTAACATGTTGGCATTCTTATTGAAATTGATACAGTATTTCTCATTGATGGCGAATTGCCAAAGAAACAATAACATTCTCTTGACAATGCGAGCATGAGGAAGTAGAAACAGTAACGTTTTAGATCATTGTAATATTTTCCTAAATGGAGATATAATGGGCGTGACATATATCAGTCTCCCTCTCAATATCCCCGATCTGTCATCTTTTCTTCATAAATATATAATTCTATAGCTCTGACTCGTAATCCCCTGCTTCTTTCTTTCTTTCTCTCTCTCTCTCTCTCTCTCTCTCTCTCTCTCTATATATATATATATATATATATATATATCCCTCTCTACACATACACATTAGTAACGACCTCGGACCACAGCCGCCTTCCTAAGGAAGCAAATAACCCCAAAATACTATGAAACAATATACACATCCCCAAACCAATAAAAGCAAACACACCCAGGCACACACACGCGCACACACACATAAACACACACGCACACACACACATACACACACCCTACCCCACCCTAAAGGAAAAGAAAAACACATTAGCAGAAAGAGATAGCGACTGACTACAGCGAGGTCAAAATCTCCCTGGACAAACCAAATAAAAAAGCAATAAAAATTCAGCATACCAATGTATAATAAACACTTACAAGCCTCCACCCCTTGGAAAAACTTCAAACTAACTAAGAAAATCGCCATTTTTACACATTTGAAAATAATTTCTGACGAGGACGCATCACAGACCGTCTGAAACGCGCGTAAACGATTTCAATGACTTAAAAACATTATTACAATGATCCAAACATAATTCTCAATTAAAAACCAAGACACGGAATAATAAAATAATGTTAAAAAATACACATTGTTGGTGACTACTCCCTTATTTAAATATATGTATATATATATATATATATATATATCGCATGTTTTACTATCATTTCAATCGTCCGCTTTTTGTTTTGTTCTCTACTCTTTATATATGTCTTCATCCTTGTTTACAATATCCACATAAATATACGTTTGCTCTGTCCCAAGAACCATCAGCGTAGCTAGATATAACTTTCAAATCAGTCGCATAATTAGAAGCCATGAGATAATGTACTTCTCACTTCTTTTCGAAATCCATACGACAACAGCACAAATACAGCTGTACAACAAAAAAGTAGGGTTTCAATTATATGCATACAGGGCCTGTCTGAAAAGTATCCGACCTTAGGCCAGAAAAAAACGTTTCCCATACCTGATGGGGTTTGGACTCTAATTCCCTTCAAAGTAGGCCCTTTGTTCTTGTACACGCTTAGCTCATCGATCCTTCCACTGCTGAAACATCATTTGAAAATCTTCTTTTGGAATTATGTTCATCTCCGTAGTCGCGTTCCATATTATCTCTTTTTTACTCAAAAAACGGGATTCTTTCATTGACGTCTTCAATTTTGGGAGCAAGCAGAAATCGCAAGAAGTCATGTCTGGAGAATAGAGACGTTGGCAAATGACTGGAATTCAATGTTTTGCCAAGAAATGTTGGATTTCATGGGGTGAGTGCGCGAGGACGTTTTCGTGTTGCAGTTGCCGATTTTTCGCAGTCGACATGTCCGGTCTTTTGCGCCGAACTGTATCATGGAGACGAAGGAGAACATCTTGATAGTAATCCGTTGTCCATGTTTGTCCTTCTGGTGCGTATTAATGATGCACAATTTGACAGCTATCAAAGAAGACAGACTTCATAAACTTTTGTTTCGCTCCTGTGGCTCTTTTTTCGGCCTTGAAGACTTGGGATGTTTTCATTGCGATGTCTGTGTGTTGTTTCTGAGTCGTACCCGTACACTCATAACTCCACTCCAGTTATTACGGTGTTTAGAAATTCAGGATCAGTGTTTGCTGTGTCCAGAAATTTAGTGCAACTTGAATACGAAGATTTGTTTTGTTCTGGCGACCACACCCTAGACACCAATTTTGTTGCCACTCTGTGCAGTCCAAATCATCAACCGATATTTCTGTAACGTGCATTCAGGAGATAAGCGCCCGCGTGTTTGCGTGTTGTGTGGGTACGTGGGAGAGACGGATGAGGGGAAAAAGACTTACCTCGAGACCAGCTCAGCGTTACCGACCAAAAATAGAAAAGAGGGACCAAGATGGCGACCGCCGTCTTTTGTAAAGTATGATGTCTCGCAAAGTCACACGAATTCTCGGAATATGCAAATTTAGCCGGCCTAGAACGACGATAAAAGCGGGTGAGGGGAAAGACGTGGGGAGTGACGATTGAGTTGGCTGGGGAATCGTGTGGCTGTTGCTTCTTGTGCCGTGTTGAGGATATCTTACCGTGTTAAAGAGAGAGTTGGGCGCCATCTTTAATTTTTCCTTACATTTTTTTTCTTACAAGCTATCTCGGCCATTTGGCCTCTAGGACTATGACCGAGTCGAAATTTGACTTAAAGCTCATACCCGAGTTTGACGGGTCCACGTCCATCGTCGACTGGGTGTAAAGGGTCGAGCTGACGTGCGACCTTTGTGAGGTGAAAAGGGTACACACTGTAATTCCCCTGAGATTGGCTGGGGGTGCCTTGAGTGTATATCAGCAACTCAGTGCTGCCGAAAAGGGAGATGTCACCGCAATTAAAGCTGCGCTGTACAAGGCATTTGCCATGGATCCTTGTACAGCCTATGAAAAATTTGCTTCCCGAAAACTTCTACCGGAAGAAAGCGTGGACGTTTTCTTCGCTGAGTTAAAGAAACTCGCAGTTCTGTTCGGTGGAGGGGTGTCGGAGCGGACGCTCGCGTACGCGTTTGTGGCGCGCCTTCCCACTCGGGTGAAGCAGCTACTGAGAGCCTCAACCAGCGTTTCAACAACGACCATGGAACACTTGATGGAACGTGCTCGAGCCATCATCAAAGATGAGGAGGACCTGGGGGAACCAGTTGTGATGGCGACACAGACAGGCCAGATTGGCGCTCGGGAGATTCCGAATCAGAACCCTGCAAGGAATGGGAAATGTTTTCGCTGCGGCCGACGCGGACATTTTGCAAGGAATTGCACCAACAGGGGGCGTGTGCGCTGTTTTAAGTGTGGCGGTTTGGGGCATCTAGCCCAAAACTGTGCGGGAAACGTATCAGGGGAGAGGACGTCAGCGCCGCCCTGCTCCCCGAGCAAAATTTGAACAAGGCGCAACCAGTAATAACCGTCTACGTAAACTGGATACCCTGCTCAGCACTTCTCGACTCAGGCTGTTCGCATACTATAGTGAGCACCAGGCTGTGTCCAAGTTGGACTAAGAGGAAGATCAAAGTCACCACGATAGGAGGCGAGACCCAGACATGCTGTGGAGCTGGAACTGTCAAGATCTACACGGACACCGGTGCAGCCACTAAGATCAATGTGCTCGTGACCCAAGGAAATCTCCTGGGGTTTGACCTGTTGCTCGGATACGATGCCATCAAGGCGCTGGGGGGAGTCGCAATTCATCGGGATGGAAAGGTGCGATTCTTAGAGGCCCCAGTGTGTGCAGCGCTCCATATCGATCGGCCGGATTTTACAGTGGACTACGACTCGCGCAAGAGGGCCTGGATTGCATCTTGGAAGTGGACCGAGGGAATGGCACCGACTAAACTCAAGAATGGGGTTGCAGAGTACCCTATACCCAGTGAGGCCCGAGCAGAATACGAAAGGGAATTAAAGGCGTGGATCCAAGATGGCTGGTTAATCCCCTACACTGAGGACAAGCTTGGGCCTCCGAAGGGTCTAATACCCTTGATGGCAGTAGTCCAGCATAACAAGTCGAAAGTACGGCCCGTGCTGGACTATAGGGAGCTTAACAAGCATATTGAAGCCTACACTGCCGATGCTGACGTATGCGCCAGTAAGTTGAGGGAATGGCGTCAGAAAGGCACTAATGTCTCAATATTGGATTTACGAAAAGCCTATTTACAGGTGCGAGTTGATGAGACGTTGTGGCCGTTCCAGACAGTTTGGTTCCAGGGGCAGAGGTACTGCCTTACACGCCTTGGCTTCGGCCTAAATGTGGCACCACAGATCATGAAGACTATTGTCAACACAGTATTGTCCCAAGAAAAGCCCATGAGGGACTCAACGTCAGCTTACATTGATGACGTATACGTCAATGAAGATGTACAGCCTGCGTCGTGTGTCAAAGAAAAGTTGGCTCAGTTTGGTTTGGAATGCAAGAATCCCGAACGTTTAAGGGAAGGAGCACGTGTATTGGGATTGGATGTTTATGAAGAGGATGGCACCCTACAATGGAGGCGTGGCAGTGAAATTCCAAGCATCCCCAACCTCGTTACAAGGCGGACCGTTTTTTCTTGGTGTGGAAAACTTGTTGGTCACTTACCGGTCTGTGGCTGGCTCCGCGCAGCTGTTGGTGTGATTAAACGCAGAGCAAATTTAACAACCACGGGTTGGGATGACATATCCGATGATGTCCTACTAACTCTGATGATTAAAGAGACACTGGAGAGAGTGAACAAGAAGGACCCTGCCTGTGGGCGGTGGTGTGTTAACGGAGACAACGTAGGTGTGTGGGTTGATGCCAGTTCTTTGGCGTTGGGAGTATCGTTGGAGCAAGGAGGAAACGTGTTCGAGGAGGCGTGTTGGCTGCGGCCCGTAACAGATTCTCAGCATATCAACCTGGCAGAGCTGGACGCTGTTGTAAAGGGGGTAAATCTGGCCCTGCAGTGGCAGTCTAAGAAGTTGACCTTGTACACAGATTCTCTCTGTGTCTACCACTGGGTGTCTGACACACTTTCAGGACGGACACGAATCCGTACCAAGGCAGCAAGCGAAATGTTAATACGGAGAAGGCTAGACACGCTAAAAAACCTGGTATCTGAGTATGGGCTATCACTGAGCGTCACTCTGGTGCCATCACATTGTAATCGTGCTGACCAACTGACCCGTGTACCTCACAAATGGTATGAAGCCGCGAAGATGGGAATGGAGATTACTGCTCGATCTTGTGCAGTTGCAATCGACCCATGTCAAATACAAAAAATTCATGCACAGAGCGGACATCCGGGTATCAAGAGGACCCTTTATTTTGTGAGGCGTGCATACCCAGCAGTGACCAAGATGGATGTCAGACAGATCGTCAGAAATTGTGAGGCTTGCCAGTCTATTGATCCTGCACCAGAGCGATGGCAGAAGGGTCGCTTGGAAGTTGAGAGT
>NC_136485.1:127347021-127397021 GCF_053919585.1 Euprymna scolopes
AATTATTACAGTTTTTAGATCACCTTCTCAGCTATATTGGGGGGATTCTATTTTCTTTCAGTAAAACACAAGTTATGATGAATTGTCTGGCGTTCAAAATCGTAAAAACATGTAAGGAAGGAAGATACGCTTTTTATGACTGGTTTCCATAGAAACCTCGTAACCTCATCGGCTACTCTTTCTAGTAATATAAAAGAGAAGTAACAAGTGAAACAGAGAGAATGGAAGCATGAAAATGAGATAATTGGGGGGAATTTTATTGAAAGCAAACGAGTGCCGTACTTTGTAATTACATATACATTATTGTTGAAAAAACAGACTGAAATTAAATAATGAACGAGTGAATTTATTATATAAGACAGGAAAAGTCATGGATTACAATAGAAAAATGCGAGCACGAAAAGTTTTATGGTTAAGCTTAAACATGAAAAAGAAAAAGGAGGAGATATTCTAGAAAAATATTAGAAATTTATAACTTCAAATATTGCAGCATTAAGAATGCTTTTCAAAATTGAATTTATAACCTTATATAATCAATTTTTTAATGCGGCAATATTTTCAGTTATAAGTTTTATATATTTTTACTAGAATATCTTGTCTTTTTTCCACTTTTCACAACTAGTCCTCTACTTTTCCATGTTAAAGCTTAAACATATTAATTTTCATGCCTACATTTCTCTATTGTAATATATATATATATATATATATATTTAAAATGATATATACATATTTAGAGAGAGACGGAGGGGGTAAATTACGTATACATATATGTATATGTATATATATATATATATATATATATATATATATATATATATATGTATATACTGCGTATCAATGTATTAACGAGTTTACATTTTTTAATACTTAAGTTACAAGTGAATAAAACTCCATGAAACTTTGATAAAGTGCTTACAATACTATTCAGCTACTCCAGTCAGAAACTAAAAGTATTTAAAGCAGTATTAGCGAAACTATGGCAGAAGATAGGAATATCTGTTAATTTCAGTGTGTCAAGTTATTAAAGAGGTTGAGAAAAAAAGCACAATATATCCATAACTTTTTTATTAAAATAATTTTCAAGCATTAAATGAACTAGAATTGCAACACAAAGACGACGTTTATAAAAAAAAACACATGATGGGTTTATTTCTTCTCCCGACCGATCGTGGTTTTCATAGTCAAGAATTCAAGTTTCACATTCTAAGTTTCAAAGGTTACCGTCTCGCTTCTAGACGTTCGAATCCCATGTCTGGACTGTCGTCTGTCGTCCTCAGACTCTCTCTGACTCTCTCAGATTCTCTTGTTAAACTCTAAAGTTTCTAACTATATCGAGAACTTCCCATTTTCCATGACGTCATACATATGTTAAAACATGTGTCTTCTTTCACGTGTTCTGGAAATGCGTGTCCAAAACTTTTTCCTTTGTTTACAAAAGGAATTTTAACCTATATTCCCAGTAACCTATATTTCCAATATGCTAAAAACATGTTTATTAAATTATCTTATAGTTGCATTCTTAAATGTAATTTTCATAACAGAATTGACAATGCACATTCTTTTCTTAAAACTATTTTATCTCTAAGCTTAACAATGGCTTGTTTTACATTCCATTTGCTAATTCTCTCTCGTAATCTATTTCTAAACCTAAATTACGAGGTTAAATTTCGTTTATTCTATTTCATTTTCATTTTAACTAAATCTCTCTATTTTTATACTTACATGAAAAGAAGACAGCCCTTATCATGTAACATTATATGTGTTGCTTTAATGGAGGCTTTGTCACAGGCTTAACAAACATTATCACTTCTTTCAGAAGGCGAAAACGAGTACTTTTTGAGACATTCCTCAATCCGGCTTGGTCAAAGACTTTTCGGCTTGACTGCCCACGTTTCTTAACAACTTCACGTTTAAT
The DNA here is from genome assembly GCF_053919585.1 of Euprymna scolopes. NCBI lineage: Eukaryota > Metazoa > Mollusca > Cephalopoda > Sepiida > Sepiolidae > Euprymna > Euprymna scolopes. The sequence continues at coordinate 127,348,937 of NC_136485.1, forward strand.
TTGGAGTAGAGAACGGCGTGAAACAACTCTATAATTACCTTTATCAGCTCTCTTACGTACCTTTGTAGGGTCCTTGACAAAGTGCATTTTCGATATTTTGACGGTAGTTTTATCTTTTGCTTGCTGTTCTGTAACAGTTCTATTTTCGGAACTACTCAAACCACCTTTTCGACCAATTTTATTGACGAAACAAACTGCCTTGTTAATAATTTTACACGCGTCAAATACGATGGCAATTTGTTTGCATTACGCGGAACAGTACGAACATTTCACAGTACGCGCAGCTCAGCATTGCCAACGTTTCCGAAGCTTTTGATACGAAACTATCGGTAAATTTCTGAAACTGGTAAAAAAATGTTATCGCGTTAATAATTTGACACAAAGTGTGTATATAAATACATATATATATATATATATATATATATATATTTAATTGCGACGTCTTGTAAGACAAATGCCACTCCCTCAATCACTGAAAGTCCATGTACCTAAAGATGACTTTTCAGTCCTACCAGCGACTTGAACATACTCAAGCAGACATGGCACTGAAGACGGTCATTTTTTGGGATAAAACTAGCTGCAACGGAACCAGTATCATCGTGCGCTTTCATGTGATTAACTAGACCGGCCTTGGACAACAGAGCCCGGTCACACACCAGACAGATTCGAAGATCTCCGTGATTGGGCGGCAAAGTATGACGTTTCCTACACGTTCTTTTAGCTTCACTTGGTCTATCTTGGCTGCTTCAAAGTTTTCTGAGCGCCCGTATATCAGTGCATTACACTGCTTGTGATTATACGCTAGGGACTCTCACCTGTCAACAGGAACATGAAATTCACCAGACTCCTTGATCCTATCACGAAAACGTTTTTTGGCTTTGTGCTAGGGTCTTTTGCCAAGAAGGAGTTCACCATAAAACAACTATTTTGGGAGTCGATAATCACCAAGCTGGAACATGATAATCCGCCCAATGCATCTGGTTCTTAATAACATTGGTAGCAATACTAGTTGGTTTGGCTTTATTTAAGACATGTATCAGGAATAAAACTACCTCATATTAAACCAAGAATGTGTCAAAAGAAATGTCAAAATGTGCCAATGAATCCGCCCGGGCTGTTTTGTCTATGACCAGTTGTTGCAATATTTTGGACATATTAATGGGGTATGATCCCACACAGTCGGACGATTCTATTTATAAACGATGCTGCTTAGAACTGACGAATCAAATAAATTCACGTTCTGCTACCAACCAATCAGAAACCAGAATTGCTTCATAAATATTAAACCTTTTCTGGAGCAATTTCACATGTTCTTTTCCATGGTTTCGACACGGTAAGAATATTTTGTTCTGTGGAACTGTCTACTACAAACAAGTCACCTCCCAGGACTTGTGTGTAACAGCGAACAATCTGAAACTGTTCTGAAACTCAAAATGGCTTAGATAACAATCAGACCAGACTCTATCTTGTAACCTGCAGCTGATAACTTGCTGATTCTCTGTCTAATTTCCACATCAAGCCTGCCATCATTTCATAAGGTACTACTAAGTCGTACACATTTTTTTTACAGATTCAAGGCGCTTTCTGTAGACGAACATATCAGGTTCCACATATAGGTCATCAACTTCGGAAGTGCACAAGGCCTTAGTTTTCTCGATGCTAACTGTCAATCAAAAGTAGATACAAACATTCGTGAAGAGATCGATCACTGGTTGCATATCTACTTGAAAGTCTGTCACCAGGTAAGCATCATCAGCATAAAACAGGTCCCTAACAGGTTTATCACTATATAGTGTTTTGGTTCAGAATCTTGAAGTTTAACACCTTTCTAGTCATTTAGAATCTAATATAAACACCCATATCGCAATTGCGGAAACTATACCTGAGCACAGCAGTCAGATAGAGCGAAAACAATGTAGGTGCAGCTATATCACTCTGCTTTAACTCATTATAAATGAGGAGTTCTTCTGATAGCTGACCATTGAATTGGACGCGGCTCTTCTTATTATGAAGTTGCTAGACATTTTTCGTAAAAGCAGGTGTACAGCCAAATGCTCACAACGCTTAGTATAGAGCTTTACAGTTGACTGTGTCAAACGCTTTCATTAAGTCAACAAACACCTGGCAAACAGGCATACGCTGCTCAATACATTTTACTAAAAGCTGTCTAGCAAAAACCACCTTATCCACAGTCCTTCGTTCATCTCTAAAATCAGACTGGGAGGCTGGTAGGATATCAGGATAGATATACTTCTCCAATCGGTTTAGTAAGAGCAGTGCAAATCCACCTCCAACCGCCATTAGCAGCCAGATACCTCGATAATTTCCAGAATCAGATCTAGCACCCTTTCTTTTGTACAACATAATTAGGATTCCACCTATCCTTTCTCGGGTTATTCTAACATACTGACAGTATCAAAAAGTGGACAGCAAAATGTACATTGACACAACCAAGTTTCAGCAGCTCAGCAGGAATGTTATCAAGTCCAGGGGGTTTGTTCGAGGTTATACGTTTAATGCAGTCAACTGTTTCAACAAGAGTCGGTTCAGTTTCAAGTTCCGGAAGACTTGCAATTTACATTACGACTTGTAAATATATTTGAAAACCATTGTTCACACCATTCACAATTAAGCTAAATGCTAGTTTTATGAATACTATGCATATATATATATATATATATATATATATATATATATATATATATATGTACACATCAATCTGCATATATATATGCGCATATATATATACGTGATATGTATATACATATATATATATACACATATACATGCATATATATACATATATACATGGTATATATATATATATATGTGTGTATATATGTGTGTGTGTATATACTTGCATGTGTATCCGAGTTCTTGCTTTGTAAACTAGAGCTTTTAAGAACCACTTGGGTATAAAGTCACTTAGAACGGCTTTCCACTTGTTATTCATTAGAAATCACGTAAAAACATTTCACATGAAACCATATAAAAAATAAATTTATCCGAATTGAAATCATGGCTGACAGCAGTAACTGCATTTGTGTCTTTCTTAAATTGAAAAGAGAATAAAAAGTATAGATTTCTTTACTGTATGTATTCTGAAGGGTTTCTTGTTAAAACCTATAAAAATGAATAAGAACATCTGGAAACACAGCATTAATTTCGTTATACGTGTAGGAACGTGATTTATTATATTAAAACGAATATAAGGAACCGTACCTTCCTGAGAATTTCGATTAGCCTCAATATTACATGTAAAAATAAGCATTTTTATTTTTTCTAAATTCGTTGTAAATGGTTTATATATAACTATAAACATATACACTTTGGAATGGGTAAATGAACTTCACACTAGAACACTACGTAGTCACTTTTATATCCTTTTGAAAAAAAATTAAATTAGAACATGATCTGGCTATACATTATACGTTAATTTATTGTTCGAATTTTAATACACGGCTATTATATAATGTTTAATTCTTCGAACTGTCTAAAATTAAAGGCTTTAACTTAAAGGGTATAAACATAAAATTTATACTTACGGAATATTGATTAATCACTGCATAGTTAATTCCAATCGTAACACTTATAATTTTAATTTTTGAATTTTTAAATATGTGTAATATTATTACAATTTAATATCCTTAAAAATAAAAAAAAAAACATTTGGATAAGATTTGTTGCTGCTTAGAAATGTACGAAAATACAAGGTAACTTAAATTTAACAGATAACTTTTACTGGTTGCTTACTGACGATTTCTAAAGTTAACTTTAACTAAATATAGCCCAACTTCCTCTCAATACATTTTAACAGCTGAGTTCTAAAATGCACAATTATAAAAAATCAAGTAAGCAGTGTATTTTGTATATAAAATGTATCATGTATCAGTCCATGTACCTAAAGATGACTTTTCAGTCCTACCAGCGACTTGAACATACTCCGTGATTAGGCGGCAAAGTATGACGTTTCCTACACGCTCTCTTGAGCTTCACTAAGTCTATCTTGGCTGCTTCAAAGTTTTCTGAGCGCCTGTATATCAGTGCATTCCACTGCTTGTGATTATACGCTAGGGACTCCCAACTGTCAATTACCGTGTTTAAATATATGGTTAAGTGGCAGTTTTAGTCGTGTAGAACTGCTTTAAAGCTTCGCCGCTTACTCATTTTCGGACCAAATTTTAACGAATTCTTACAGTTAAATATATTCTGAAAAAAAAAATTCAATTTTCGTTCAAAGAAACAAAAGTTATGATGAATTTTCTGGTGTTACAAATCGTAAAAAATATAAGGAGGTGAGGGACGCTTTATATGACTGGTTTCCATAGAAACCACGTCGCTTCAGCGACAACTTTTGCTACTAATTCACTAATGAAAGCATAAAAGGGAGATGGTTGGTGGGGGTTTATTGAAAGCAGACGATTGTTGCACATTGTTATTACATATGTGTATGTTATGTTTATGTGGGCAAAAAATAAGATTGGAATTAAACAAAGAACAAGCGAATTTGTTGAAATCCTATAAACATCAGCGATGACAATAAAAAATGAGAGCATGAAAAGTAATATGGTTAAGCTTAAACATTGACAAGTAAAGGACTGGGTGTTAAAACTCAAAAAGAAAAGGACAAGGTATTCTTATAAAAAATATAATGAATTTATTAATTATTCTTGAAATATTGCAGTATTAAGACTTTTTAAATCCTGCAATATTTTAAGTTATGAATTTATTATATTTTTCACTAGAATATCTTGTCCTTTTCTATGCCAGTTTTAACAACTAGTCCTTTACTTTTCCATGTTAAAGTTTGACCATATTACTTTTCATGCTCACATTTTCCTATTGTAATCCATGATGTTTCCAGGCTTCCAATTAAAAAAAAAATTAATACTGCAATTCTTTTAAATTATTAATTTATTATATTTTTAACTGGAATATTCATCCATTTTCTTTATCAGTTTTAAAAATAAGTCCTTTACTTTCCATGTTTAAGCTTAACCATATTACTTTCATGCTCGCATTTTTCTATTGTAATATATATATATATATATATATATATATATATATATATATATATATATATATGAAATAAAAATTACAATTAATTTTAACAAAATGATCCAAGATGGTAAAACAGAAGTATATTATAAATATTAAAGAATTAATATCTATAAAGTAATTTCAACCAGATGTAAAAGCTCGATAAAGCCAAGTAGAAGATAGAGCTTATAATAAGAGCAAATAGTTAATAAAACATGTTATAAAACACTTTGAAAAAGAGTTAAAAACATATTTAATCTGAAAAGGAAACACTTAATAAGTGGATAGTCCTTAATCCGCGGAGTTTCGAAGAAATACTTTCCTTCTCATCAAAGGGAAGGAATTAACAAAATGCGAGATCGGATTTTGCATGCAAAAGTATTTGATAAAACTGCAAGTAAGTTAAAGATCTTACTTAAAAACAAAAAGTGAAGCACAGTGAATATGGTGAAGGAAAAGGTGATTTCACGTGAATGGATAGTCAGGTGAAAGATAAGGTATCCAATGACGGTAAAATCCAAAAATGTAAGTCCAAGACAGTTAATTTAATAATTGGAAGATCGTCCAAAATAATCCAAAAGGCCGAAATCCGTGGAATAATTCACAATTATGTACAAGGAAAAGGGGGAAAACTCCAATAATAATTAAAGAAAAATACGATATGATTTTAATACGGTTGCCGAGAACAAAGTGTAATTAACAAAAATCAGTAAAGAAGAAGAAGAAGAAGAGAGAGAAAAAAGATTTAATGGTGATAGAATAAAATATAAATTAGAAAAGCAAATATCAAAATGACCCAGATAGGATACCGTAATAGGCGCGAATAATATAGGGCAAAAAAGGAGGTCGACTGAAATGTACAGGTTATTACTTAAGAAATATCAGCACGAGTTATTACACTAAATGAAAAAAAAATTAATTAATAAATTAATTAATAAATTAATCAATTAATAAAATAAATTAATAAAAAAGTATAAAATATAAAATAAAAATTAAGGGGAGAGGATGGCCGGTATCTGCAAATTCCGGATAAAGCAAGTAAGTATGTAAGTAAATGCGTAAATATAAGTAAATACACATACAGGAATAAATGAATATATTCCATCTGCTTCACTTTTTGTTATCAAGTAAGATTTTTGACTTACTTGCAGTTTCATCAAATACTTTTTTATGCAAAATCCGATCCCGCATTTTGCTAATTCATACCCTCTGATGAGAAGGAACGTATTTCTTCGAAACTCCGCGGATTAAGGACTATCCACTTATTAAGTGTTTCCTTTTCATATATATATATATATATATTTTTAGTAAGATGATTGATATTTATAATTAAAATTAAAAATTAAAAAATGATTTCATAAGGAGGAACACAACAAAGTCAATAAATTGTACGATCGTTTCGGAAACGATGTTTTTTATTGAGATAGACATTATTCATGTACAATAATTATAGAATATAGTTTTTTGAAACAAAGTCTCCTCATTCACAGAAATATTGGTATTTATTTAAGACACAAAAAATAAACTTAGCATTTTTTTAAGTAAGGCAGATGTATCTTATAATGGTTCGCCTTTTAAATTCGTAAGTATCATCGTCAAATCATTCATTTGGCTCCAAATATCTTACTAAATATTAAAATTGCTCTAGGATATATATATATATATATATATATATATATATATATATATATGCCTATTGAGCTTATTATATATCTGAATTGCTATGAGCACTGTTTTTCTTGTATTTTAATTACATTAGTGATTTTACTATTACATTAAAATACACTCTGCTCTTTAGACTGCTGTTCTAATCCTCTTTATATTATATATATATATATATATATATATATATACACCCCCTTTAAATTATATATATACACATATATGTAATTACATATATATATATATATATATATATATATATATATATATATGCATACATACTATATTTATATATACTATACAGAACTTTATTTAATATATGGATAGGCGAAGTTATTTCATTTAAGTACAATTATAATATTGTATTATTATTAATGCAAACGTCCCAGGTGTATTCTGTGGCATTTGTAGCGCATTTTCTTGTGCACGTTTCAGGTTATGCATATTTATTAAAATATATATGAATATTATTACTCTTACTACGGTATATGATTGTCACAAGTCATATCCTGGATTTAAATAACGCAGCTATTGCATATTAATAAGATATTATCTTTGCTCGTCACCGTTCAGCTAACCATAGCTTTAGCAAAGTTTAAAATTGTTGAATATCCTCTGAAAGATCCAAGGGCATTTCCAAATTCTTTTGATTTCATAACGTTTTTAACATCTTATATATTTTAGGAGATGCATTTAAATCTGTTCATATGTATTTCAGTTAGTAAACGGGACAGAAGATTCGATTTTAGAACAATTGATTTAAAATTAGTTAAGTTGTTTTGCTTTATGTTATTGTTGCAGACCCGTGCTAGGAATCACAAATGAAAGAAAACACAAGTAGTGTAAAGCGTCTAAATATAATATGCATTTATCATTAAGAATACAGGAGCCACTAAAGTGGTATGAGAGGAACGTGTTCGTACATACGGGTACACATAGTATGAATGTCTCCCCCTAGTATCTGAAACCAGTGGTATTCATACAACTGGTTGATTCAACTTAGCTCTCAAATTGGCGTGATTTGTACCCCACAACAGCTGGCTTTCTTCGATTTCTTGGCCTTTTGGTGTCAAGATCAAAGTGTAGTATCTGTTCTTCAGATGCTGCACTTCGTTTTCTTGTTCTCTTTCGGTGGAGGAGAGATCCTTCACGACTGAGGCAATTTTTATTTTTGTACCTTTTCTCCACGTTAAAAAACGACCCTGGTGTCTAACTCTGTCCCGTGGGGAGGCATAGTAAATAGGTACATCAAATTGATAATTAATCACAATCTTTGCTGATATAACGATCAAATATTATAAAGGTGTTTCAAATAAGATAACTTATGCGCAGATTCTAAGCATTCTTGTGTGTTACTATACAGATATTAACCGAAATGCTTCTAGATTATTTGAATAAGTTTATTACATAACATGAGGGAAAATAAAATGTGCTTATGTAATCAAACGAAATGTTTTATAACAAATGCTATGACAAAAGAAGAATCCTTGCAATATTTTGACTCTCGAGTATATATCAGTTAATAGCTTATGTTTTTATATAGAGTGATGTGGTTTCTGATTGATTAACTGTGTCTTACTGTGTCAGATATATACTCGAGAATATTAAAAAAAAATGATAAAAATATTCTATAGCCTTATTTATAACAAGACTGCTTGAATTAAACCCCTATTATTATATATAGGTAAGCCGGGGAATCAAGGAGATTTTAATAAGATTGTTTATAAAAATGAGAAAAAATGTAGTTTCTTTATGAAACCAAACACATTAGAATTATTAATAAATATTTTTTATATCGAACAACCTTCACATTGAATATATGTGTTTCAACCCTTAGTCAACTGTAAAATGTTAATATTGCAATAAAGCAGAACAAATATATCATTCTATTGTAAACTCTAGCAACGAATGGTAACACATATGTACAAATTGAAATACTGTTACTACTAAAATACTGAATGGTTTTGACACGACATTATAGTAGAAAAGTCGCATATTTTATTATGAGACAGGTACTGGTTTTGTCTCATTAGATGAATGGACGACTCAATTACACGGCAAAAGACAATATCGATTCTAAGGCTTATAGACAATTTGCTGATGGACAATTGGCTGATGGACAGTTTGCAAGTCCTCATTTACTAACAACCTGCCCTTATCTGTGCTAATCGGTTCTGTTTCTCAGCATTCAGTTGTCTGAATAAAAATAAAAACAATATTAAAAAAAATCTCAAATACCCAATCCATCGTACAATGGATCAACATTCGATGGTTGACTGGGATGGTTCCAGATCGTTTATATCTTAACTACCTTTGCGCTATTTGTTTAAGAAGAATGCATAAGATATAGCACCGTGCTAATCTGATTAGTTCACTATGGGTATAGACAACCACACCCAGCCATCGTGCTTCTTTTGATTTTACTGTCGCGATTCCATAGGGAAACCACTAATTTATTTTAAACAAAGTTGCTATGAGTTTTACTGAATAATAAACGAGATCCTGAGTAGATGCGTGTCCTTTATAATCAATAGGGTGATTTCGTTTACATCTGAAACTGTTTGCCAAATTCTTTGCTCCGAACTCAACCTAATGCAATCAAAACAATTTATCTCCCGAAATTCGCCCCAGAAGATATCTCACTACTGATGCAATTCTCTATCTATATAAGAGCCAAGTACGTCCACAGATGGAGTACTGCTTCCACATCTGGGCAGGAGCTGCTAAAAACAGCCTATCCTGCCTTGACAGAGTACACATAGACTTCGTGGCTTGGTGGGGGATGCCCTTTCCTCTTCCCTGAAACTTCTTTCCCACAGAAGAGACGTAGCGAGTCTGTCTTTGTTCTATCGTTATTTCCATGGCAATTGCCCGTCTGAGCTCCATTCTCTGGCCCCCCTCGCCAATCTTTTTCAAAAAACACCCGATTAGCTGAAACCACTGTCAATAATTTTCTCTACTCCTTATCTGTGCCTATATCAAAACGTAGATTCCACGAATAAAGTTTCTTTCTTAGAACTGCACGCATGTGGAACTCTGTTCCGCTTGCCTGTTTCCCTCCCGACTTCAACCTGGATGTCTTCAAGTCCAACACTAACAAATTCCTGATGAACCGCCTACCTAAGTAATGACACCTTATCAATTCTCCAATACTATTGCTACACTTTCCCATTGAGTACTGTACACACAATAAACCTTATCCCCGAGTGGCCATTAGGCCTTGATAAGTGGTGAACTCCCTGTAAAAAAAAATTATTTCTAAGACCGAAAATAATCTGAGCGACATCCTCATATCTGTTCGTTATGCTGCTACACTCATCAAAAAAGCTTGATGCCACCAGAGCAACTGTTCCTGACGATATTCCAGCTACAGTACACAGAACTAACACACATTATGCAAAGCTTTTAAACATATGCCTACAGAAGAAATGCTTCTCAAGATTTTAGCAAACAAATTAGTTTGTTCAGTATTTACAAATAATGGCGATAGGTTTTCTGCAGCTCAGGACAAACCAATTAGTCTCCTGTGTGTCATTAATAAATGACTTAAATCCGGGTTGAATATAGAAATTATCAAGGACCTCAGCAAAAACAGCCTACTCAATGACAAGCAATATGGTTTCTGTCCTGCGAGCATTGCATCTGCTGTACTAGTTGTAATTTCACATACGAGAGCAGTGGATCTATCAACGGGGGTTTCTCTCAATTGCAATAGCTTTTGACATATCAAAGGCTTTTGAAATAGTTTAACAACTACAATATTTCCACCTATGAATTTTAGATCTCCTAAATCGCATTCTAAGTTCACTTGTGGACATGGTAAGCAGATGCAACTACTATATCTAGCGACGCGTCAAATGCCAACAAAGAACGGGATTAATTTGAGTCTCTCTTCACAAACTTGAGCAAGTGGTGCAATGGGGCAAAAGATAGCTGATTAATTTTAACGCATCCAGAACACAACTTTCTATCTTTTCACTGTTTACGCTCTGATTCCCACTTGGCCTTATATGATATGAATGGCTTTCGTCACAAAGTAACTCCCTGTTTTTACACAGTTTTAACAAGTTTCTGGATCTAACCTTTACCCTTGACCTGACATAGAAATTTGTTGCCAGGGTCGTTGAAAAATCGTTTAGACATCTACCGTTTCGACACAATCCATCTACTTGTGTGATAGCCTAATACGTCCTAAAATGGAGTACTGTTGCCACATTTAGGCGTGAGCTGCTCGGAGCCCTTTACCCTGCAACTATAAAGTGCCAAACAGACTTCGAAACCTAATAGAGGTTGACATTATCTATTCCCCTCAACCTGACCAGTCGGTATTTTCATGGTTAGTGCTCGTTTGAGTTTCAACCAAATCAAAGTTCTACAAAAGATCCTCGTCTAGTAAAACCACTATTAGCAGTTTCGCTCACTCCCAATACATACTTTAATCCAAACGTAAATTCCATGAACACAGCTTCCGTCCAAGAATTTCCCGCCTAAAAACACTTCCGCTGGATTACAACTGATTACATATGGCCGTCTGTAATTCCAATGTAAACAAATAGATGTTGAGTCGTTTATTTAAATAATCAACCTATTCTCACTTTCCAAAACTAACGACTACTATGCCTACTGTATTGTCATTGTTCCTTATCCTTTAGTGCCCCATAGCGTTTATAAGTAGTGACTTACTTTGTAAAAAATAAAAATAATGGCATGGCAGGCCTATGGAGTCTCTTGAAGTATAATAAATGGTATGCAAGACGATATTACCTCAGATATGAGTTTGATGTTTCGAGTGATTGAATTAGAGGTTCACTACATATTTGCCAACTTCATCGAGTGTAAATTGAAGATATTTGGTGAAAATATCGTTAATAAGAAAGTATTTTTATGTTAAATATAAGTAAGCCTACTTAATAAATGTCTTATTCCCTTAACGTACAATATTTCTTTTCGACGCCAGAAATCTAAGTTTTGCAGCGAAAAAGCTTATCCTATAGGGAAAACAAAACAAGTCGAATATTGTTAAGATGGAAAAACATCGTTCATTTTTAAAATGCTGAGAAGCTTGTATGATTTTCTCAAACAAAGCATTGTTTGATATCCATAAATATTCTCCATTTTCTAGTGTCGAAAACCGATATATTTGACGACGCATAAAAATAATTAAGAAAAACTTTCCATAATATTTAGTTTTGTTAAAAATGCCCTATAGAATAGACATACCCTATTAAATAAATGAAATCCGCTCGAAAAGTAGTGTATGTTGATTATCATAGAAACATTCAGATGTCAATAATAATGGATACAATTATATCCCAAATGGTTGTGCCGCAATTGAAAAAAAAAACCTTATCTGAAAGGAAGTTTCTCTTCCTTCTCCTTGTCTATCTGTCTGGCTGTCTTTCTTTTTCTGTCTCTATCTTTCTGTCTTTAACTCTCACTCATTAACTCTAATCTCTGTCTGTCTCTCCCTTTATATATATATATATATATATATATATATATATATATATATATATATATATACTAGCAATGAGACGAGATGCTGCGGGGGATTGATTGATTATCAAAAACGTTCCAAACTCACAATACTTTTGCCATCGAAATCTTAGACTCGCCCATTTTTATGCTAGGACGTCATATATGATGTCATTTTCTATGACGTCATACATGACGTCTATTCTATATATGTTGACAGATGGAAACAATATACAGAATATATGACAACATATATGCCATCATCGTATGATGGAGGGAAGACTAAAACTTGCTACTATGGTTTCAAATGATCTTAACAGGGAAGACTTGATTCCAAATATTTTTCATAGGTTATATTCCCCTTTTTGGAAATATGGCACGATTATGTATATCTCCAACATCAAATAATCCTGATACACCGTGAAATTTACTTTATGTATAAAACCAAAGAAGGGAGATATAACATGTGAAAAATATTTGGAATCAAGCCTCCCCTTGCTTTTATTTCAGATCCGTTGAAACAATAGCAGCAAGTTTTAGGTTCCCCTTCATGAAGGCAAAGGTTTTGGGTAAATATCAGATATTTTGAAAGTCATATGCAAAACTAGGAAAACAAATGACTATGATTGAAACATTATATGTTTGTAAAAAATGCCACAAATAGGCTCTGAATGATGGATGGACGGTCACTTTAATGTGTGATCGTCAGGGCAAATGTCACATAGCACACTACACAAGTCAGGTTATTACCTATTCAAAGGGTCTTCATTTGTTCAATTCTGATCATTAGACGCTAAGATTTAAAACTGATAAAATTGCCAAAAGGTGGTATATATATATATATATATATATATATATATATATATATATATATATATATATATATATATATATAACGGTAAAAGCTATGGAAATAAGTGTGTTACTTTACATTAAGTTGGGCAGCACTTTTCCGGGCTACTATCCTATACAAACATGTATATTTTGTTCACTGCGAATATTTAAAAAAATGGAAATAATTACGATTTAAATATTTACATTTTTTGTTTATGTCCACTATTTGATACTTTTCCAAATAAAATTTACGTTACATAATTAGTATCTCTTCTGATACTATACTTAACTTTTTTTGTCCTTGGTTATAAAGAACAACTCTTTTAAGATTGATGTTGAAACACCCTGAATGCCTTTTTTTAGTGGTAGCGGAATTTTTACTACATTAAAACTGATCTTGTGTCTAACTTTGATATTATAGGAAATCTATATATTTTTTTCACATCAGAAAAACCTAGTTTCTGTTTGTAATGTTTGCTAAAAAAGACGCAATAAACTTCGCTAAGGTGTTAACATATGCTTCATCTTAAAAAAATTGTTTCTTGCTGAAATTAAATATAATAATAAACGTTTACAAAGTTAGTAAAATAGGTAAAAGCATAAAATTAAGTTCCTTGTTTAAGTATAGGATAGTTAAGAGTCGAGAAAAAAATAATGAAATGCCTTATACTAAACGCAGTAAAATTCAAGTATCTTTTATGCATGTTGACATTGTGTGTGTGTACTTTTATTTTAGTTCTTTTAATTATATTTACAACAAATAACTGGTTACTTGCCGCTTAACTGTTTGGGACATCAATGAAAAATTGTATAAAAAAGCTTTGACTTCCACCAACTCTTAATTTGGAAGAGCAACTCGAACTTAGGGTTAGTGGTAGATAAGTCATTTGTTTACAACTTTTCAGAAATTAAGCCTCCCCACCCGTTAAGTAATTAAGCGGTCATTTGTTTATTTTTTGTAATTCTGTGTGTAAAAATCAATTTGAACAATATATTTTGAAATTAGAAAAAAACTTAGTGAAAAATATACACGTAATAAGCGGTGATTTGTACATATATTTTTATATTCTATGTTTAAGAACCACTTTGAACACTATATTTTGAAATGAGAAAAAACTAAGCTAAAAATATACACGTCGATAGATAATTACTTAACTTTTCTACACTTCTGCTAAGTAAATAAATACTTTTAAATGATGGGGCACTGCTTAGATCGTATTTTAATTTATAGAGGCTAGAACGCCCCCTCCCCAATAAAATGTACTTTGAAGTAACGATTTTATAACGAGTTTAAGAATGGTTTACCAAATAAAATGGTGAAAAGATTACGAATAATCAATAAATAATTGTTACCAAATGCAATAACTGCTACTCTGTTTCCTCCTGGATGAGTTTATATTAGGTTTTGAAGTATTTTCAAGCGCTTCACGTTATTTTTTCATTTTTAATTGCGAGTTTGTGAGTGTACATATCTGAAGATTTTCTAGAAGGAACCCAGTAGCTAGATTAATCTACATATCTAGCGGGAAAGCCGTTAAAATGGAAACATTTGTTATTTCTCTTTGCCGGTGTAACGTAAAAGTCTATCTTTTTATCTATACGAAAGAAAGATTATTTTAAATTTCATACTTATCTGATGGATTTCTGTAGAAAACATATTTAAGAACACTGCCAGACATATAAATTACCTTTCTGTGAAATTGAAAAAAGATAGGATCAGTCGTTTCGAAACCTATGCAGAAAGAACTCTCACACACACAAACTCACTTTTATATAATAGTATATAGATAGACAGACAGACAGACAGACAGATAGACAGACAGACAGACAGACGAATATGTATATAAAAAATAGGTTTGCGTGTGTGCGTGTGTGTGTTGGGATAGTGTGAGTACTTATAAGTTATGTGCTCCGACGGACTACATCTGAACGATTCAACATAAATAAACTCGAGCCTCTAGACTAACATCTCAATTGAACACATTGTGGAATCCCCCCCTCTTAAGAAAATATACTCTATTAGCCTTTTCTTTCGCGAATCGCTCAGCTTTAGAATCCCCCCACTGCTTCCTCTATTTCTATTTAAGCGGACTAACCTGAATACATGTTACTATAATGAATAGAAACGTCATGTTAACCAACTCCTCACGCACGTCTCTCCCTAGCAGAATATATTCCATTTACTATGTTAAAAATATTCTTTTCATTGTTAAACGTCAGGACTGCACGCACTCGTTTTCAGAAAACTCGTAGGCATTTTAGTTTACTGCGCCTTATTTGATTTCACTGTATTTGTCCTAAGAAATATATAACATTTCCTGAATATGCGCGCAACAAAGCTTAAATACCTACTTCTATTTTTGTTATAGAAACTTCATCGAAGATGGACAAGAGTTATTTGGTAAATATCCTGGAAACAAAGAAAATATCTTGTAAAGCATTGTCACACATTTTTCGTGCTTATCTGAGTTTGACAAAACGAAGAATATTATGAAGTGCCGAGGGACACGATCAGACACAAACACTCGCGCTCTGCTTTTGATAACGTGTTTCGCAATAACATTCTATATGCTCATATATTCATTGTGCATTTTCTTTATCCACTAACCAAATAAATTGTATATCTTTTCCCCCTCTTTCGATGTATATATATATATATATATATATATATATATATATATATATATATACATCGAAAGAGGGGAAAAAGATATACAATATCAGTATCTTATCTCGCTTATATATATATATATATATATATATATATATATATATATATATATATAAGCGAGATAAGATACTGATAGAATTCAGATGAAAAATCCTGATAGATATTACTTGAAGCAACAATTTCAGGGTGATCCTAGCCAAAAAGGAAAAGCTCAATATTTAAGAATAGAGCAATATATAAGTTTCGTGGTTTTATTTTAAATTCTGAACAAAAAAAAACATATAGAGGCATATATTCGATTTAAGAATTTATTGCTTGACAAAGGAATATATAGAAAGAATATATATATATATATATATATATATATATATATATATATATATATATATATATAACCAAGAAAGTGTGACTGTCATCCGTTTTAAAAGATGGAATCGCATGATAGTCAAAGATAAGATTCTAGCAAGTACGCCCGAGCAATACACAGGGTGTTATATATATATATATATATATATATATATATATATGTATATATATATGTATATATATATGTATATATATATATATATATATAGTCTGTTTATTATTCATACATTATTGGTTACATATGGAGTCCCAACTCAGAGACAACACTTCAGCAGAGCAAGAAAGAATATATATTGAAGCAGGTTTACAAAATTACATTGGTTTTTATCTTCTATATGAGAGCGATCTACATTCCGGGGAAAATTGATGTGTATAGTTATATATAGTAATCTTTTTTGAGGGGAGAGCGAAGGGAAGGGAAATGCTGTTTTCCGTGTTTACTCTGTTATTATTAGAGAAGTGTTAGGTGATTAATTTTGCTTGGCATTTATTTATTGGCCGTGATTTAAAATTTCTCATATCTTTGGTTGTTTTTGTGGTTGTATATCTTTTATTATTGGTGATTTAAATTTATTGCAAACTCAAGAAAAATACAGAAAGAAAATACAAGACAAGGCTCTATCTGCATCACCGTGGGTATGGCAATCCCACAGAATGACAACAATCTAACAGAGTTTGGTGGTATCGGCAGATACTGCTGGGGCGCTCTGGGCTATTGGTAATGATATTTCGGCCCAGAAACCATGCTGAAACGCATTATCTTAGGAAGGCTTTATTGGAAGCAATGCTGTTGTCAATATTTATTGGAAGCAATGCTGTTGTCAATATTTATTGGAAGCAATGCTGTTGTCAAAATTTATTGGAAGCAATGCTGTTGTCAATATTTATTGGAAGCAATGCTGTTGTCAATATTTATTGGAAGCAATGCTGTTGTCAATATTTATTGGAGGCAATGCTGTTGTCAAAATTTATTGGAAGCAATGCTGTTGTCAATATTTATTGGAAGCAATGCTGTTGTCAATATTTATTGGAAGCAATGCTGTTGTCAATATTTATTGGAGGCAATGCTGTTGTCAAAATTTTTTGGAAGCAATGCTGTTGTCAATATTTATTGGAAGCAATGCTGTTGTCAATATTTATTGGAAGCAATGCTGTTGTCAATATTTATTGGAAGCAATGCTGTTGTCAATATTTATTGGAGGCAATGCTGTTGTCAAAATTTATTGGAGGCAATGCTGTTGTCAATATTTATTGGAAGCAATGCTATTGTCAATATTTATTGGAAGCAATGCTGTGGTCAATATTTATTGGAAGCAATGCTGTTGTCAATATTTATTGGAAGTAATGCTGTTGTCAATACTTATTGGAAGCAATGCTGTTGTCAATATTTATTGGAAGCAATGCTGTTGTCAAAATTTATTGGAGGCAATGTTGTTGTCAAAATTTATTGGAAGCAATGCTGTTGTGAATATTTATTGGAAGCAATGCTGTTGTCAAAATTTATTGGAAGCAATGCTGTTGTCAATATAAAAGTTATTGTATAAACATTTTTATACCTTAATATTTTAAACCAAAAATTTTCATTTATAAAAATATATTAAAACTCGTTAATGTTCATATACCGATAAAATTAAAGTAAAAATTAATTGACTAAATTATCAAGCTTCATGAATATCAATTTTTACAATGGAGCATGTATATAATATTTTCGCTAAATCAAGACAATAAAAATTTTAAAAATGATGAGAGCATCATATCGTGTACTTTCATATTCATTAGAATTGTTACGGAACTCTTCAGAAACTGTCCGGATGGTCACGTAACAGGTAATAAAACATTTGTGTTAATGCTAAGTTAATGTCCTGATTATCTAAAGAAAGATATATCATTTTGTGATGAGAGATGATATAATATTTTATTAAAATGTGATGAGATATGGTATAATATTTTGGAGACAAACAAAAAGAAGAAAAATTCTTTCTAAGAAAGTCTCAAACAGGAAAAATAAGAAACTGAATTCAGGAACGTATATGGTCGAAGCAAAAAGAAACCATTGAGTCTGAACGAAAAGCGAAAATAAGTTCTAAAAACTTAAATGATAAAATAATTCAACCAACTAAAAAAGAAAATGTTTAAAGAATAGACACAAAAAGACAACACAAAAATAAAGTAATTTAAAAAAACAGAACGTAATTCAGTCTATTTAGTTTCATGCTGAATAAAAGGAAAGGAAAATATTTGTTCTGGTACCAATTCATTTCAAAGTTATTTTCTTCTAATAAGAACAAATAAATAAGGATAAATATGATAGCAAATACAGAACGTGTTCTTATACTGATGTGTGTGTGTGTGTCAGCGGTCGGTTGTATTTTCTTCTTTAAAATTTTTCTAAATTGTTACGAAATAATATGTGCTTTTTAAAACAAATTCATTGAATTTACTTAGAACTTGTTTGTACATTTATTTCTTTTGTTGTTTTATTCTGTGCTTAAAAGTTTAATATTGAGCAAATAACAAAACTCATAAATACCAGGCAGTTGGCCCTGCAAACGCAAGAAAAACAAATGAAATATTTACAAGAGCAACAATTAAAACAAAGAGAATTATTACAAGCTATATTAATGAGGCAAGTAGAAAAAAAAGATAACCGGTTCACACCTGAATCAATTGTAAACTCTCTATCAGAATTTTTGTACGAACCACTAAATGGTCTGACTTTTCCAGCGTATTTTAAAAGATATGAAAATATCTTTTCTAAAAGATGTCAGTCGTGGCTTCACGAGCAAAAAATATTCTGCTGTTACAAAAACTTAGTATTCCAGAAAAATACAAAGTATACAAATTTCATTCTCCCAAAAAACTTAAAGATATTTCTTAATAAAAAAAGATCTATATATGATCGATGATTTTAAAGAGCGGGGCAGTTTATTTTATACACATCATAAGTGTCTAAATATTGTGAAACAAAAGGAGGCGGATTTTATTGCTTATGCAGGAAAAGTAAATGTCCAATGTGAATTATTCAGGATAAAAGACCTCAAAGAAGATATGTTTGAATGTTTCAGGGTTTAACAGCCGCTAAAGATAAGGAGATTCGTTCAAGGATATTATCAATCATGAATTTAGACACTGAGATAACTTTACAAAATGTTACGGAAGAGTGTAAGAAGCTGCTGAATTTAAAGCAGGAGAATAAAAGTATTGGAGAAAAAATATTGACAAAGTACAAATGGTTAAACAGCGTGTCCACTATGAAAAAAATACTGTAGACCATGTGGAAGGAAAAATCCCCTCACAAAAGCGTATTACTTTAAAAATAAAATATGCTATGAATGCGGGCATAAAGGTCAAAGATCAACGGTATTCAAAAAGAGAAAAGTCCGTAAGCCTGACAGAATAAATACCATCGGATTTAAAAAGAGTCAATGAATTATAAGAAAAGAAAATATATTGATGTCAAAATTAATGGCGGGAAAGAAAACTGCCTATTAGATACTGGGAGTGATATATCCTTAATTGATGAAGTAACTTGGAAGAAAATTTTATATTTAAAGTTATAAAATTCGGAAAAAAATTGCCAGCGATGTTTCTGGAAATAGACTAAAATTTAAAAGTGAATTTTATACAAAAAAAAGAAAACTGCACTGGGAAGAAGAATGCGTGAAGCATTCCAAATTTTTTTTAAAAAGCGTTTGTTATCGGGTCCAGCTTAGCCACATTACGATCCGAAGAAGGAGTTTATTGTAGCAGCAGATGCGAGCGAGTATGTATTAGGAGCCGTTCTTTTACACAGATAGGAAGATGGGTCTACTAGATCTATTGCCCGCGCCTCAAGGGTTTTATTACCAACAGAAACAAATTACAGTCAGATTAAGAAAGAAGGCAATTGTGTATGAAAATTAATCATAGATTCACCCATAAAAACTCATTAGTCTGTCAGAAATAGGTGTTCCTGCCCATACGGCGAACAGAGTGCAGCGATGGAGCATTATTTTTCCCATCTACAATTTTAAAATGCAACACTTACCACCTAATAAAATTGCACGTAAAACGGATTTGCTGGAAGAAAGAAGAAAATGAACAAAGAAACATACTAATAAATATTATTGCAGAACTACCTGTAACACTCGAAGAAATAAAAAAACAGCGAAAATGGGCGAATACATAAGAAGATAAAAAAACAAGTGTGGAAAAACAAAAAGAAGAAAAAATAATTAAGTGTTTCTGTTTTCAATATGTGACGAGACTCTAATGTATGCAGATATTGGTAATACCGCAAGTATTACTAATAAAATAGAATTTTATTTGGGCCATCCTGGAATCTTCAGAATGAAAGCTCGTATGAGAGGTTATACTTATTGGCCTTAAATGTAACAGGACATAGAAAAATGCTAAAATTATGCAAAGGTTGCTAACTAGTAGCGAAAGCTCCACTTATAAGGACACAACCTTGGCCTAATTCAGATTTATTCTGAACGCGGATCCATGTAAATTAGGCAGGACCACTGAAAGATATTATTTCCAGTGTATCGTGGATAGTTTTTCAAAATTGCCGGAAATTTATGAGTAAAAAGACCCCACATCTGCAAACACAAAGGCGAACAGAACAAGAATTTAAGTACTACTGTGAGTCACTGGCTTCGTCAGGTGTTTTGTGTCGAGCTGGGGAACCGTTTGTTAGGAGTCTCGAACCCAACCCTTTATTATTATTACGAGGGTACCGTGTTCGGACTCAAGCTAGGCTTTGGGACATAGTTGCTGATTCTCTGTTTTGAATGTTACTTTTTCACTGCTTTCGTTCAGGATTGAACTCAGCATCCTTGGGTAACTGTAAACTTTGATACAACATCTAAGACCACTCGGCCATATGTCACTAAGACACCCCCGTAATAATAATGTCCTGAACGAAGGCAGTGAAAAAGTAACATTCAAAACAGAGAATCGGCAACTATGTCCCAAAGCCTAGCTGGAGTCCGAACACGGTACCCTCGTAATAATAATAAAGGGTTGGGTTCGAGACTCCTAACAAACGGTTCCCCAGTTCGATACAAAACACCTGCCGAAGGGCGGAGGGCAAAACGGCTGAAACGTTGTGACAATAACAACCAAGATGAGGAAGTCAGTCCGACAATCTCAATCAATGTATTTACATATTTTAAAACGCTTCTTTTTAAAGTTTGTTTATGTGTATTAAGTTACATCTGGCTGGAACGAATAAAGTTGGAGAGCTACATTTACTTTCGTTTCTAACTAGTAGCAAAAACGTCATTTTTTTAATACTTTCGAAACTACCACTATATATTGATACAATCTAGTAAGAATAGCATTAATATCTACGCCCCAAACTATACGATTTTTACTTAAAGGAAATAAAATTCACAAGAAAATACTTATTGTCAAATTCGTCAAAAGATACAAACGCTGAATGGTTTATTTTATACTGAAACCTTAAATGTACGTTTATGTTTTTATTTAAGACATCATTTTACAAAATGATTGGAAACGTCAATATATATATATATATATATATATAGTAAGTTATAGAAATATATATGACAATTAAGCTACACAGAATATTTCGCGTTTCATCCACGCTAGGATATTTGTAAGGCTTATATATATATATATATATATATATATATACATATATATATATATATATATATTTATATAAAATAAGTTTTATCTGCCTATATGTATGTGAGTTTGTGCCTTATGTACTCCGAAACGGCTTGGTCGATTTTTATAAAATTTCAGACAAATGTAGTTTAAATATCTGGCAGAGCTCTTAGATGAAGTTAGTATCGGAATGTCCTCGATAAGCATCGGTAATCGATTATCGAATAGGAGGACCAGGCGATTTTTACCAAAATTTGCATCTTATACAGGCTAATATCACAAGTGCATTTCAGAATTTTATTAGCGCACAAGCAGAAAGGGCAAACATATGAAATCAACAGTACGCTCTTTGATATGACACGGGCGGATTGGAAATTAATGCTTCTGGTTAGAACGCAACGAACCCACGATACCTGGATTTTTAATTTTAAATTTAATTCAAGTCATTATCGCCGCACAAGTACCAAAGCCACTTGACCTTTATATTTGAAATTAAATTCGAAGCCATTATATATAAAATAATCTTATATAATCAACTGTCATTACTTCCTTATAATGCAATGCAGTCTACAACGTATGGTGGACTAAGTCACTGTGAGGAGGCATACGAATTTTCCTCCCGGTGCAGCGCGATAGATCTTTTAATTAAAGCAATCGATTTGATTAAAAAAATCGACGATTTGACCGATTTCGATGACAATAAAAATATAGGAGTTGATCATCAATCAATCACAGTAAACGTCAGGTCTTCTTGCCAGTATATAGATCAATATGTTGGAAATCGGATAGAATTTAATAATTTAAGAAAACGGCTCAACGAACACTTATTTGGATTGGCCTTGAAAACGATAATGTTGTAGTAAAGTTCCAAAAGCGGAATATTGCAGGGAAAAAACTTCTGTTTAGTTTTAAGCACATATAGTGAGTCGGGAAAATTATTGACATTGGTTGTGGATCGACGAGTGTTGCGTATGGAGGCTTTGCTAAGGGGCTATGGACTGAAGCTCAGTCGATCACCTACCAGACACATTGATTTCGATCGTGTCTCTGTCTTATTAAAAACATACTGCGTTTTTTTTATACGCCGTGTTCTTCTGCATGTGTCGTGCTTAATGTGATCTAAATGCACTTATGAAGTAAACCTGTACCAGAGTGTTAACTTTAGTCCAAAGTGAACTCTTCCTTTTTTTAAGCGGATTCTTTTTCGATTATTGAAAATCGATAATTATCGGAGCCATTCCGACACAAAAATTACCATTGTGAGTCGCATCATTTACATTCGTGTAAAATTTAAAGTGAAACGAACCAATTGTTTTAAAGTTCATAGAGAACAAACTCACACGTTCACAGACACAAACACAGACACACACTAATATACACGCACGCGCGGACACACCAAGTGACTCGAGTAGAATCTGACTTTGTAATATTTTTAGTTTATATAAGTTTATTAGTTTATTATATATAGATATGCATATATGTGTGTATATATATGCATATATATATATATATATATATATATATATATATATATATATATATATATATATAGTAATTTATAAAATATATATATGGCGATTAAGCTACACTGAATATTCGGCGTTTCATCCACTCTAGGATTCATCAGCCTGACGAATCCTAAAGTGGATGAAACGCCGAATATTCAGTGTAGCTTAATCGCCATATATATATTTTATAAATTACTAACTAGCTCTACCTACTTATTGAGCACTTTTGAAGTAAATAATTAAAGTTTACGCATAAATCTATACTTTCGTATATTAATTTTATGTGAGTAAATAAAGTATTTATATGAAGTATTTTATGTGAGTAAATGAAGCATATATATAAAGTATATATATATATATATATATATATATATATATATATATATATATATATATATATATAGTCCTGGTCAAAATCATAAGACAACTTAAGAAAGTAAGCGCTTACGCATATTATCGAATTTTAAATCAAACAAATGGTTGAAACCATTGCCAAAAGGGAAAATATGATGGAAAAAAATGAAATCTGCTTCATTCGAAACCCTAATCCTGATCTTATAATTATTTTTAAAAAAAAAAACATTTTCACCTTGTCAAAATTATAAGACTACTTTAATAAAATCGGCTAGTTTTGAAAAACTGAATACGAAAATATTTCTATGCTACTAAAAGCAAATTGTTTGTGGATAAAACACATCTTACACATTATCCCCTCCAAAACAGTCCTCCTACAGCCATTGTCCCGCCTTTTGTTCAATACAATGAACAAAATTTAGACTATTTCCCCAGTACAAATCAGCAAATTAATATTAATTTCAGACCTCGATAATAAAGTACATACATATATCAGCGCTACTTCAACATTAATTAAGAAAAGAATATAAAACCACAGTTCTTTTAACAGCCAACATTCTGATAATAACCAAGGATCTTCTCTAACCACTTTAATTAAAAAAATAATTCTAGCAATATCCCCTTCTCAATTAAATGGACAATCCTAAAAAAGGTTAAGTCTTATACTCCAGGCTCTATGTCAACCGAAGCTATAACAATAATTACTCCCCCCTCAAAGTAGCAACATAATAAACTCTAAACACGAACTGATCTCCTACTGCAAGCAAAACTCCAAATTTAAGTATGGTAACTTTGAAATTACATAGCTATTAATTTAACTTTTCAGATAGATATATTTTTGTATGACATTATTGTTTTTCTACATATTTTCTTAGCATTTTATCACTCTGTAATTTTCATTGTAATTCTTATTTCTTCTTTTTTGCCGGGTTTACATCTGCAATCTCGGTTTTAGTGTTTAAATAGTCGTATTAATAAAATATATCCATCTACTTACACATTCATTTTCTGCATGAATGTTTACTTATATTATTACTATGTACATTTACTTACATACTTATTTGCCTTATTCCGGAATTTGTAGATACCGGCAATCCTCTCCCCTTATTTTTTAAACTCTTTATTTATTAATTTACTCATCTATGTACTTATATATATATATATATATATATATATATATATATATATATATATATATATATATATGTAAGTAAATTTTTGGTACAGCAGAATGGAAGGAGAAATTTCAGAGGAAACATAATTAATTTAAATACCAAAAAAAAAAAAAAACAAGAAATGGGCAGGTGAAATTAAAATTTTCCCTAAGGCCTTATCGTCTGACCCTCTAAGAGGAAACGTCAGAATGATAGATTAAAAACTAAGAAAACGAATGAGGGAAGAGGGGAATTTTGGTTACAGTTGGAAGAACAGTGGAGAAAAAAAAAAAAATCTCACTGTTCAGGTGGTTTTAAATCAATGAATATCTCCAACTGATGTCTAAGAATCTTTTGTCTACACAGGCTAGGTCGAGAGTTGTTAATAACTAACGCCTCAATGATATTGAGATGATAGTTCGACCTAGCACTGTATAAAACAGAAAACCACCCATCGGAATATTGATCGGCACACCTATTTATACTTAACAGGTGATCGCCAATGGCAGACTCATGAGCCTGGGAGTGCCCGGATGCTCTCGAAACCTGGTGTAGTCGAATATCCCGAGGGATATGTTGGGATATTCTCATTTCTAATCTTTGGGACGTTTTGCCAACGTAGTCAGCTCCACACTGACAAACGAATTTATAAACAACAGAGTTCTTTTGAATGGTTGGCAAAACATCCTTACGAAAAGAAGAGAAAAAGGTTCGAGTTGTGTAAACTACTCTAAGCATAGTAGCTGGAAAACATCGTTGAGTAGCAGAAGAAATCCTTTTAACAATATGAAGGCCATCAGGACCCAACCATGGTAATTTTAGATAAATGGGACAACGTGATGGACCAATATGTTTACCGCTATTAAATGTAGTAATTTTACGTTCAATAGTAGATTTTATTATATTAATGGGATATCCATTATTAAGAAAAATAGTTGTAATTTCACTAAGTTCCGTATCAAGACGGTTTGGTGAACAAATCATAAGTGCACGATGCGTAAGAGCGCTAATGAGGTTTATTTTTCTAGACTGAGGGGCAAAAGAAAACCAATTAAGATAGAGCCCTGTAAATGTAGGTTTTCTATAAACAGAGGTCTCAAACGTAGTACCAACTTTAGAAACACGAACGTCGAGGAATGGGAGAGAGCTACAGTCTTCAACCTCCATAGTAAATTGTAAAGATGGATGCAGGTTGCAAAGAAGACCAAGAAACTGTTTAGCTTCGCTCCGAGAGGGAAAGCATGCAAAAGTATCATCAACGTAGCGTGTGTAGAATGCTGGCTTAATAATTTTGGAAAATAATTCGTTTTCCAAAAATCCAGCGAAAATGTTGGCTAACGAAGGACCAAGAGGGCTACCCATTGATATCCCATCAATTTGACGGTACATAATGTTGTTGAAACTAAAGGAGACTGATTTAGTAGCAAGTTCCATTAGTTCAACAAAAATTCGTTCAGGAAATTGTGGAGATTTTAAGGGGCCACGGTATAGATAGTCAGCACAAATACCAATGGTTTCATCCAAAGGTATTTAATTAATTATGTTTCCTCTGAAATTTCTCCTTCCATTCTGCTGTACCAAAAATTTACTTACATATTTTCGAGGTCGGTACAACTCACAATTTATCAAAACGTTAAACAAGGTTATACGTATTAAAAATAAGTTAATCGTTTTGAAGTGTAGGATGGAATTTCTTAAATCTTGCCGCCTAAATCATGTTGCTCCCGGTTATATCTGCCATCGTATTTCTAAAATTAAATGTAGAAATACATTGGCAGTTCAACGTGTTTTCCTACAAGATGAAATCCTGTTTAATTCTGATACATATAATTCGTTACGTAGTAAACACCTTTTTCTTTGGGCCATGGTTTGGAAAGAACTATCTTTCTTTGATAAACTCCGTTTTTCTAGGTTTTTATCCATCGGCGATAATTTTACCCGTATTAAATGTACTTCTTCTTATGATAAATATTTAAAAAATTTAATTACTAAGAAGTTTGGGATTATAACAAATTTGGATAAACATATATTTAATTATTCTTCTCATGTTTTGTCCACTACAGAAGAATTTGTTTTATCTGCTGGCTTACAATTTTGCATTCCTCCCCCTTCTGTTGATAAAATCTCAGTATTTAGTGAAATTGAATTATTGTATACTCAATTAAAACACCATTCGCCTATCTCTACTGATGAATTAACTAGTGTTAAAATTCAGTTGGGCGAATTAGGTCGTAGGTTTTCTGCCATAAATACTAAATCTAGTGATTTTGTTTGGCAGAAAAATCATTTTGAAGCTGCAAAATTAATTAGGTCTAATCCCGACATTTACCTTTCTCGCCCGGATAAAGGATCGGGCGTTGTTATACTTAACAAAACGGATTATATCTCCAAAATGTTACAAATCTTGGACGATAAAAGTAAGTTTCTCCGTTTGGGTGATTTATGCCATGATGATACTTTTCGTATGGAAATAAAAATCCAGAAAAGATTTCTTCAACTTCATAAAAGCGGATTTATTTCTAAGGAGATTTATGATAGAATCCGACCCATCGGTTCTCAAAGGCCTAGAATGTACGGTTTACCCAAAGTCCATAAACCCAACATTCCTTTGCGACCCATTTTATCTATGTTGGGTTCTGCACAACACGAACTTGGTAAATGGCTAGTTGACCTTCTTAAACCTGTGCTTTCTTTTTATTCGGTCCATTGTATCTCTGATTCTTTTCAATTCGTATCTCAGATACAAAAA
Organism: Euprymna scolopes; assembly: GCF_053919585.1. Lineage (NCBI taxonomy): Eukaryota > Metazoa > Mollusca > Cephalopoda > Sepiida > Sepiolidae > Euprymna > Euprymna scolopes. Next base: position 127,376,369 of record NC_136485.1, read on the forward strand.
TTACCTTTATCTAAAAATACCGAGTTCTTGGCTTCCTTTGACATTAATAGTCTTTATACTAATATACCTTTGGATGAAACCATTGGTATTTGTGCTGACTATCTATACCGTGGCCCCTTAAAATCTCCACAATTTCCTGAACGAATTTTTGTTGAACTAATGGAACTTGCTACTAAATCAGTCTCCTTTAGTTTCAACAACATTATGTACCGTCAAATTGATGGGATATCAATGGGTAGCCCTCTTGGTCCTTCGTTAGCCAACATTTTCGTTGGATTTTTGGAAAACGAATTATTTTCCAAAATTATTAAGCCAGCATTCTACACACGCTACGTTGATGATACTTTTGCATGCTTTCCCTCTCGGAGCGAAGCTAAACAGTTTCTTGGTCTTCTTTGCAACCTGCATCCATCTTTACAATTTACTATGGAGGTTGAAGACTGTAGCTCTCTCCCATTCCTCGACGTTCGTGTTTCTAAAGTTGGTACTACGTTTGAGACCTCTGTTTATAGAAAACCTACATTTACAGGGCTCTATCTTAATTGGTTTTCTTTTGCCCCTCAGTCTAGAAAAATAAACCTCATTAGCGCTCTTACGCATCGTGCACTTATGATTTGTTCACCAAACCGTCTTGATACGGAACTTAGTGAAATTACAACTATTTTTCTTAATAATGGATATCCCATTAATATAATAAAATCTACTATTGAACGTAAAATTACTACATTTAATAGCGGTAAACATATTGGTCCATCACGTTGTCCCATTTATCTAAAATTACCATGGTTGGGTCCTGATGGCCTTCATATTGTTAAAAGGATTTCTTCTGCTACTCAACGATGTTTTCTAGCTACTATGCTTAGAGTAGTTTACACAACTCGAACCTTTTTCTCTTCTTTTCGTAAGGATGTTTTGCCAACCATTCAAAAGAACTCTGTTGTTTATAAATTCGTTTGTCAGTGTGGAGCTGACTACGTTGGCAAAACGTCCCAAAGATTAGAAATGAGAATATCCCAACATATCCCTCGGGATATTCGACTACACCAGGTTTCGAGAGCATCCGGGCACTCCCAGGCTCATGAGTCTGCCATTGGCGATCACCTGTTAAGTATAAATAGGTGTGCCGATCAATATTCCGATGGGTGGTTTTCTGTTTTATACAGTGCTAGGTCGAACTATCATCTCAATATCATTGAGGCGTTAGTTATTAACAACTCTCGACCTAGCCTGTGTAGACAAAAGATTCTTAGACATCAGTTGGAGATATTCATTGATTTAAAACCACCTGAACAGTGAGATTTTTTTTTTCTCCACTGTTCTTCCAACTGTAACCAAAATTCCCCTCTTCCCTCATTCGTTTTCTTAGTTTTTAATCTATCATTCTGACGTTTCCTCTTAGAGGGTCAGACGATAAGGCCTTAGGGAAAATTTTAATTTCACCTGCCCATTTCTTGTTTTTTTTTTTTGGTATTTAAATTAATTATGTTTCCTCTGAAATTTCTCCTTCCATTCTGCTGTACCAAAAATTTACTTACATATTTTCGAGGTCGGTACAACTCACAATTTATCAAAACGTTAAACAAGGTTATACGTATTAAAAATAAGTTAATCGTTTTGAAGTGTAGGATGGAATTTCTTAAATCTTGCCGCCTAAATCATGTTGCTCCCGGTTATATCTGCCATCGTATTTCTAAAATTAAATGTAGAAATACATTGGCAGTTCAACGTGTTTTCCTACAAGATGAAATCCTGTTTAATTCTGATACATATAATTCGTTACGTAGTAAACACCTTTTTCTTTGGGCCATGGTTTGGAAAGAACTATCTTTCTTTGATAAACTCCGTTTTTCTAGGTTTTTATCCATCGGCGATAATTTTACCCGTATTAAATGTACTTCTTCTTATGATAAATATTTAAAAAATTTAATTACTAAGAAGTTTGGGATTATAACAAATTTGGATAAACATATATTTAATTATTCTTCTCATGTTTTGTCCACTACAGAAGAATTTGTTTTATCTGCTGGCTTACAATTTTGCATTCCTCCCCCTTCTGTTGATAAAATCTCAGTATTTAGTGAAATTGAATTATTGTATACTCAATTAAAACACCATTCGCCTATCTCTACTGATGAATTAACTAGTGTTAAAATTCAGTTGGGCGAATTAGGTCGTAGGTTTTCTGCCATAAATACTAAATCTAGTGATTTTGTTTGGCAGAAAAATCATTTTGAAGCTGCAAAATTAATTAGGTCTAATCCCGACATTTACCTTTCTCGCCCGGATAAAGGATCGGGCGTTGTTATACTTAACAAAACGGATTATATCTCCAAAATGTTACAAATCTTGGACGATAAAAGTAAGTTTCTCCGTTTGGGTGATTTATGCCATGATGATACTTTTCGTATGGAAATAAAAATCCAGAAAAGATTTCTTCAACTTCATAAAAGCGGATTTATTTCTAAGGAGATTTATGATAGAATCCGACCCATCGGTTCTCAAAGGCCTAGAATGTACGGTTTACCCAAAGTCCATAAACCCAACATTCCTTTGCGACCCATTTTATCTATGTTGGGTTCTGCACAACACGAACTTGGTAAATGGCTAGTTGACCTTCTTAAACCTGTGCTTTCTTTTTATTCGGTCCATTGTATCTCTGATTCTTTTCAATTCGTATCTCAGATACAAAAATTACCTTTATCTAAAAATACCGAGTTCTTGGCTTCCTTTGACATTAATAGTCTTTATACTAATATACCTTTGGATGAAACCATTGGTATTTGTGCTGACTATCTATACCGTGGCCCCTTAAAATCTCCACAATTTCCTGAACGAATTTTTGTTGAACTAATGGAACTTGCTACTAAATCAGTCTCCTTTAGTTTCAACAATATTATGTACCGTCAAATTGATGGGATATCAATGGGTAGCCCTCTTGGTCCTTCGTTAGCCAACATTTTCGTTGGATTTTTGGAAAACGAATTATTTTCCAAAATTATTAAGCCAGCATTCTACACACGCTACGTTGATGATACTTTTGCATGCTTTCCCTCTCGGAGCGAAGCTAAACAGTTTCTTGGTCTTCTTTGCAACCTGCATCCATCTTTACAATTTACTATGGAGGTTGAAGACTGTAGCTCTCTCCCATTCCTCGACGTTCGTGTTTCTAAAGTTGGTACTACGTTTGAGACCTCTGTTTATAGAAAACCTACATTTACAGGGCTCTATCTTAATTGGTTTTCTTTTGCCCCTCAGTCTAGAAAAATAAACCTCATTAGCGCTCTTACGCATCGTGCACTTATGATTTGTTCACCAAACCGTCTTGATACGGAACTTAGTGAAATTACAACTATTTTTCTTAATAATGGATATCCCATTAATATAATAAAATCTACTATTGAACGTAAAATTACTACATTTAATAGCGGTAAACATATTGGTCCATCACGTTGTCCCATTTATCTAAAATTACCATGGTTGGGTCCTGATGGCCTTCATATTGTTAAAAGGATTTCTTCTGCTACTCAACGATGTTTTCCAGCTACTATGCTTAGAGTAGTTTACACAACTCGAACCTTTTTCTCTTCTTTTCGTAAGGATGTTTTGCCAACCATTCAAAAGAACTCTGTTGTTTATAAATTCGTTTGTCAGTGTGGAGCTGACTACGTTGGCAAAACGTCCCAAAGATTAGAAATGAGAATATCCCAACATATCCCTCGGGATATTCGACTACACCAGGTTTCGAGAGCATCCGGGCACTCCCAGGCTCATGAGTCTGCCATTGGCGATCACCTGTTAAGTATAAATAGGTGTGCCGATCAATATTCCGATGGGTGGTTTTCTGTTTTATACAGTGCTAGGTCGAACTATCATCTCAATATCATTGAGGCGTTAGTTATTAACAACTCTCGACCTAGCCTGTGTAGACAAAAGATTCTTAGACATCAGTTGGAGATATTCATTGATTTAAAACCACCTGAACAGTGAGATTTTTTTTTTTTCTCCACTGTTCTTCCAACTGTAACCAAAATTCCCCTCTTCCCTCATTCGTTTTCTTAGTTTTTAATCTATCATTCTGACGTTTCCTCTTAGAGGGTCAGACGATAAGGCCTTAGGGAAAATTTTAATTTCACCTGCCCATTTCTTGTTTTTTTTTTTTTTTTTTTTTTGGTATTTAAATTAATTATGTTTCCTCTGATATATATATATATATGTGTGTGTGTGTGTGTGTACATGTGGGTCGGTGTGTTGTGCATATATATATATGTATATATATGTGTAAGTGTATGTATTCATATATATGTATGTATATACATGTGTATGTATCTCACTTATCATTAATTCATTTGCTTCCTTTAATAACTCCGTTCTGATAATTCAATTCTTAAGTAATAACTTGTATATTTCAGTTGACCCCCTTTCTGCTTTAAATTCTGGCGTCTTTTAAAAGTCATCTTGTCTGTGTCATTTTGACATTGGCCTTTCTATTCTAATATCAATACAATCTCCATTCATTTTTTTATCTCTTTCTTCTTCTTCTTCTTCTTCTTCTTCTCCTTCTTCTTTACTTATTATCCCAATAGTAGCCCAGCCTTGACAGTCGATTTGAATTCTTTTTCTACGCACATCTTTCTCTTGCCTCCATTTGTGAATTATTCCACGGATTTCTACATTTTGGATTACTTTGGACCATATTTTAATTACTTCGATTTTACTTGTAGAAATGGAAACTTAACCAACTTAACTTGATTTTTTTGATTTTACGGTTATTGGATATGTTACCCTTCACCAGACTATCCATTCACGTTAAATCACTTTTTTTCTTCACCATATTTTCCCCCTTCACTATTTGTTACCAAGTAAGATCTATGACTTACTTGTAGTTTCATCAAATACTTTTGCAAGCAAATCCGATCCCGTATTTTGCTTTATTCTACCCTCTCATGAAAAGGAAAGTATTGCTTCGAAACTCTACGGATAAATGACTATCCACTTATTTTGTGCTTCCTTTTTTAAATTAAATGTGTTTTAAACTTTTTTCAAAGTGTTTTTTAACATGTTTTATTAACTACTTGGTCTTTATTTTATTATCCTTCCGATCTCGTCAGACAATTTAAGGTTTTGGCTTAGATTGTCTAACGAGATCGGCAGGAAAAATTTTATGGTCCTGTCGATTGAAAAAAAACTTTTAATGACTTAAGCAGCAATCCCCGAGGCTGAAATAATAAAAAAACAACATATTTAGCTCTACTAAAGTATTGAGCACTTTTGTCTGTTTTATTTACCGAATATACTTCCTAATATATATATATATATATATATATATATATATATATATATATATATATATATATATATATATGCATACTTGTTGTACCCGGCCACGCGTTGCTGTGGCTCAGTTTGTTAAAATGAACACATTCCCCAAGAAAAATTGCATTTTGTTCGTTTATTTACTTTTATTATTTTTTGCAATATTTTTTTATCAATAGAAGTTGTTCCCCCCCTCAAAAATTAATTTTTTACCATAAAATGTTAGGTGAAAGTTTTTTTGTTTGTTTTTTTCAGGAAAACTTGCACTTTTTTAAAAAAGAAATTTGGCAGTAAACGTTTCTTTTTGAAAACGGAATTTTTATTATGAAAAGAACAGATGAATGCTTTATATGAACATTGTAAATAGTTAGGTGAAAATAGAGAAAAGTTTTTTTTTTTTCAAGAGTCTGGACAAATCTTTTTCAACAGATAGTAAGAAAATCAGAAAACATACTTCCATCATTAATTATGCAACTTTCTGTTATTAATCTTTGCTAAAAAATAAATACAGTAAACTTTGCTGAAGTGTTAGTATATGCTGCATCTTAAAATTTGGTTCATGCTTACAATTAAATAAATAAACGTCTAAAAATTAGTAGAAATAAGTAAAATCATGAATGACAGCTCTTGGTAGGGGGCAAGTAAGTAGGAACAACACAATCATTTATGTAAAATAATTAATATTCGAGAAATTGTAAACAATAACAAAAATACTTAATACCAAATGCAGTAAAATTCAAGTATCTTTTATATGTGCTGTGTTATTTTTTATTTCATTTCTTTTAATAAAAGTTGTCTTCCTAACAATTAACTCGTTGCATGTCGTTTAATCATTGGGGACTTCACTCTTGGAAAATTGTATAAAAATCTATGACAATCACTAACTCTAAATTTGGAAGTGCAACTCGAACTTAGTGTTAGTGGTAGATAAGTCATTTGTAAGGCGTATCAGAAATTTCGTCAGAAATATTTAATAATTCCACCCCGTTTTCCAAGCTTATAACTCCTCGAAAATGTAATTCAAGACCTAATTTTTTTTTTCAATTAAAGGAGCAAGGACCAAGGTTTCATTAAAAAAACAAAAAAAAACAACGTGTTTAAAAAAGGTTTTAACCTTGGGACTTTACAGGTGAATTTCTAAAAAAAACACTACTTTTTTGTTTTAAATTTGAATATATTATTTATTGATTTTATCTTCAATTTGTGATATATAAAACTTTGGTGAGTAAATTAATTATTTACTTTTTAATACACATTTGAAAGTGGGGGGCTTGAATAAAAAACGTTTGTCTAAAATATTATATTCAGTTTATTGGAAAGAGTATAAAATTTCACATTGATCCTGAAAATATCGTAAGAATTGAATCAATAGAAAAATTTTGATAGATTTTTAAAGTTTTAAAATTGAAAATATTGAGCTCGTAAAATTTAATTAATTTCATTACTGTTATCTAAAAAATTTAAAAAAATATTTCTGTTACTTTAAAAACAACTTTAATTGTTCATTTTGGAAGTATAATTCATAAAGAAATTACACAACACACTTTTAAAAGAGAAATTACGAGTTTTTTATATTTTATTCGCAGTTTCGTGTCAGGGGTGTCAAAAATTCATACAAAAATTCTGATACAGCTAGTCAGCCTTACTCCTTAAGCGAAAAGCGGACATTTGTTTATTATTATTTTTTTAATTCAATGTGTAAAATCCACTTTGAACAACATATTTGGAAATTAGAACCCCCCCCAAAAAAAAACCCTTTGTTTTAGCATGTTAAAAGTATTTAGTTTGGTAGATAATTAAATTCTATTGTGTTTGATATAAGTTGTATTTTGCTGTTACTTTTTGCTTTTTAGAATTTTTGACTAAGGGGGTTGCTTAGATCGTATTTTAAACTAAACTACGGAGGTTGGAATGCCCCCCGCCTTAAATGTACTTGGAAAAATCGATTTTATAGCGAGATTTAAGAATGGCTAGCCGAAAAAAAAGGTGAAAAACAAAACAAATAATCAATGAATAATTGTTACCAAAGGCAATAAATGCTACTTTTTTTTTTACTTACATGGATGAGTTTATTTTATGGTTTAAAGTATTTTCAAGCGCTTTTCTTTATTTTTTAATCTAACATTGCGGGTGTGTGGGTGCAAAATATCTCCAGATTTTCTAGAATTCCCCGCTAGATTGCAAACGAAATCTCCAGATCTAGCGGGGAAACCGCTAAATTGGAAACACTGGTCACGTGAGGCAAGCGGTGATAAATAATTGTCCATAAATTAAAAAAATGGCTTATCGGTACAAAGGATACCACCTATTTATTATAGAAAAATTAAGTATAATGTTGTAATTAAAAAGAGATATATAGAAACACGCATGAGTATAATAAACATATACCAAAATGTCGAAGAAATCATTTATTTAGTTATTTAGACTATTAATTACGAACAAACCAAGAGTTACATTTATATATATATATATATATATATTATATATATATATATATATATATATATATATATATATATATATATATATATATAGATATATAGATATGTGTGTATGTGTTTTAAATGGGTTTGTGTCTGTGTAATTTAATATTTAAAGCCTACTTGTATTATTTAAGCGCTGAATGAATAAATTCCTTAAAAAAATGAGTTATGGATATGTGAGCGACTACATGAATATATACTAAGTGTCATAGGTCTCTTTTAAAAATAAGCGTGATTGTATTATTATCATTTTATGGTTTCTTATTAGGTTGTTGGTTTAATTCATAATTACGCTGAATTTTGGTCATGCATAGTTTGTTCATTCTACATAATTGCGTGGAAATTTAAATGAAAACGTTGTAGTAGGAAGAAAATAGTCATGTTTTAAAAATAACTTTTGAAATATTTAATACATACATTGAATATAATCTAATAATTAACGACTATTTGCTATATGATAAAATATATGAAATCTGTATTGAGTGAAATAGCATATTTAAGCGAATTTTACGACCGTGCTACGCCGAAGTGCCTGCTTACGTATTCGTATATTTTCTTTTCAATATTTAGCTGAAGATAGTCATCAATTACCATGATAGATGAACATCATTTAATGTAACCCGGAAATCATCCTTTACATTTTATACACCCACACGTACACGCACACAAACACAAACACACACACACATATATATGTATTTAACACAGGCACACATATACTCTTGAATATGTTCTTCAATAAGTGCTTATCTCAATTTCAAGCACCATTAAACAACGTGGAAGTTTCTATAATACAACACCATTAATAAGCACACTTTTATTCAAAGAACATAATTTAATTGTAGACAGGTGAACCCTCCTATCATAATTAATACGTATAATCTGAATCAATGAATTTCATAAACACACACTCATTTCATTTCTGTTGCACACCTTTGAATTTTACCAGGCATATTTTCCCAGGAAGAACATAAACTGCCTTCACATCTTTTAAAAACATATTAACGACTATATGACGTTATTAAAGATCTCCCTTTTTTACACCGCAACTTCCCCTTCTTTTTGAATTTCGAACGTCTTTTTTTGATTCTGAAAGAGAACAGCGTCATACTTTGCACATGAGAACGTTTCTAATATTTACACTGGCCTTTTTGTTGTCTTAATTTCATTCATCCAGAGCAAGTCTGGAAATAAAGAAGAAACGTTAATGAACACATAACTCGCTTTGCCCCTTTTTATTTCTCTATTCCCTGGGAATTCGATTTCCATTGTTCTCATATATATATATATATATATATATATAAATATATATGAACAAATGATTAATAAAACATGTTAAAAAATCTTGAAAAAGTAGTAATATAATAAACTCTAAACACGAACTGATCTCCTATTGCATACATATGTCCAAATTTAAATATAGTAAATTTTAAATTCCATAGCTATTAAGTTAACCCTTCAAATATATATCATTTCCCATAATTTTTTTTTTATCTTACCTTCTAAGCTTTTTATATTTTTAAATTTTATTTGTTTTTCTTTATTTCTTTGGCCGGTTTCCCATCTACTGTCTCCGTTTTATTGTATAAGTATACCTATTAATTAAATATATACATCAGTCTACTCATTTTTATTCTTTGTATTTGTTTACTTATATTTTACTATATGTATTTACATACACATTTATTTGCCTTATTCCGGAGTTTGTAGATACCGGCCATTCCTTCCCCTTAAATTTTATGTATGTATGTACTTATGTATGTATGTATGTATTTTTTTATGTTGCATATGTTTTTGGATATGTGTATATATGTATGCATACGTGTGTGTGTTTTTATATATATGTGCATATATGTGTGTGTTATTGTATATTTATGCATATATGTATATATATGTATTTGCGTATGTGTATGTATGTATATGTATGTGTGCATTTTTGTGTCTGTATGTATATGTATGTATGTGTATATGTATATACATATATGCATATATGTGTGTATATATATATGTATATATGTATGTGGGTATATATGTATATATAGGTTTTTTTAATTTTTTAAAACTTTTTGAACTTTATAATTTTCAATTTTTAATTTATTTATTTTCATTTTTATTTATTTATTGTTTTATTTTTTATTGTTTTATTTTTTATTTACTTATTCAATTTTTTTACTCTTCTTAATATAATATACGCTCCATTTAATACGTATAATCTGAATCAATGAATTGCATAAACACACACTCATTTTCATTTCTGTTGCACACCTTTAATTTTAAATAAATGTGTATGTAAATACATATAGTAAAATATAAGTAAACAAATACAAAGAATAAAAATGAGTAGACTGATGTATATATTTAATAAACTTTACCTGTTTCACTGACTCGTGTTTCTTAATTTCACTCTGGGACTTTCACGTGCGTATTTAAGTTGACCTAATTATTAACACTAACTTTCGCGCTTTTTGTCTGGGTCATTTTGCCCTTGCTTTTTAAATTTAAACTTTCACCGTTATTCCGTTTTTTAACGTTAATTTACTTGATTCTTCCGGCCTTGGCAGACGTGTTTTAAATATTCTCTCCAGTGCTTTTTCTGTGCACATTTGAACTTTTCTTTTAATGATTTTGAACTCATTCCATTTGTGATTTTTTCCAAGGAATTCTGACTTTTGGATCATTTTTGAGCATCTGCCAGTTACTTGATACCTTTGGAACTTACCTAGTTTTTAATTCGACCGTGTTTGGATTTTACCATTCTTGGATTTTGTACCCTTCACCGGACTATCCATTCATGTGAAATCTTTTTATCATTTTCTTTTACCTCCTATTCCCCATACCTCGCCCTATTTTTTAACCAAGTAAGATCTGTGACTTACTTGTGGTTTCATTAAATACTTTTACATGCAAAATCCGATCCAGCATTTTGCTAATTCCTGCCCTCTGATGAGAAGGAGAGTATTTCTTCGAAACTCCGCGGATTAAGGACTATCCACTTATCTTGTGCTTCCGTTTTAAAATTAAATATATTTTTAACTCTTTTTCAAGATGTTTTTTTTTTACCATGTTTTATTAATCATTTGTTCACATTATAAGCTCTATTTCCTTTTCGGTTTTATTGAGCTTTAACATCTGGTTGAGATTACTTTACTTGTAAATATTAACTCTTTAATATTTATAATATATTTTAAGTTTACCATTTTGATTACCTTGGTTAACTTAAAGTAATTTTTATTTCTTTATATATATATATATATATATATATATATATATATATATGTGTATATATATATATATATATATATATATATATATATATATATGAAATATTCTGTGTAGCTTGATTGCCATATATATATTTATAACTTACTACCTAGCTCTACATAGTATCGAGCACTGTCGAAGAAAATACTTAAAGTCTAAGCATAAAATAATACTTCGTATATTAATTTACGTGATTAAATGAAGTTGTCATATATATATATATATATATATATATATATATAATGGAATGTTACACTGATAAGCTTTTTTTATTACATTTTCACCCCACACTTTGGTGTAGGAGGCTACTATCAGGGGAAACAGTTACTGGGGTACTATGTAGTGAGTTGACCAGCAATATGTTTGTTCACGTTACACTTGAACTTCTGCATGTTAGTGCAGTTGGGGAAACAGGGACCTGGAATGGAATTCCAAAGTCTAGCGGTTCTGGGGAAGAAACTACTAGGGTAAAAAGATCTTTTACATCTAGGGGTCTCTACTGTGTGGGGTGGGATCTAGCTGTCTGACGGGTGTTTCGAGGGTGTTTTCGGCGTGGGGGCACAAGTGTTTGCAGTTCGTCTGAGCATTCACCATTAAAATACTGATAGAAAAGGCAGAGGGACGCAACATTTCGTCGATGATACAGGGGCTGAATCTTAGATGACAGTTCAGGACCTCTCAAATTTGCGACTTTCTTTTGAACTTTGTCTAGAAGCGAGAGACGAGTATCAGATGCACCAGCCCAAATATGATAACAATACTTCATACATGGGCGAATGGTGGCCTTATAGAGATACAGCATACTTTCGGGTGTTAGTAGTTTTCTAGCACGGTAGACAGAGCCCACCTTCTTTGCAGCGGTCCTGGCAATGCTCTCACTGTATTTGTTCCAACTCATGTTTCCAGTGAACATTAGGCCAAGGAGTTTAACATGTGAACTTTCAGATAAAGGGTCATTGGCCATTGCTATTGGTGGTACAGAAGGTTTATTGTAATTATTGAAGGGGACAAGTTTAGTCTTGGCAGCATTGAATGTGACCATCAATTTTTGCCCCCATTCCACTACCGATTGGAGGTCATCCTCTAGTGTTTCGGCCATTTCCTTTATATATGTGTTCATTTGTGTTCCTCTCGTGCCTGTTATAGAGTGTGGTTTCATCAATTTTGTCGGGGAGGTCATTTATGAATATTAGGAATAATAGAGGTCCAAGGATAGACCCTTGAGGCACTCCTGCATTTATATCATATTGTTTAGATGTACGAACATCGAGGACAACCTGGATTTTTCTCTTATCCAAGAAGGATTTAATTATGTTAAGTATTCTTCCAGTGATACCGTATGATCTAATTTACATGAGCAGACCTTCATGCCATACCCTCTCAAAAGCCTTAGATATATCTAGAGCTATCGCTCTACCTTCCCCCGCTTTGTCCAGTGAATGGTATATACGTTCAGAGATTATAGTTAGGATATCTGCTGTGGAACGGGCATGCCTAAATCAATATTGTTTGTCAGTCAGAAGTTTGACGTCTGTAAGTTTATTGATTAGAGCTTGCTTAATTATGGACTAAAATATTTTGGCGAAAAGTGGAGAGGAAGCTAATGGAGTGATAATTTTTGGGGCAGTTCTTTCGCCAGAATTCTTGAAAACTTGTACTACAGAAGCAGTTTTCCAGCAGTCTGGAAAGCAGGATTCATTAAGGCATTTGTTGTAGAGTTTGGAGAGAACTGGAGCTACTTCGGCGGAGGACATTTTTAATAGCACAACCGAGAAGAGATCGGGTCCACATGCTTCTGAATTGCCCAGGTTTGAATGATAGCATGCACCTGAGATGGGGTGATTTTCAGATCGCCTTTCTGCAAAGGAAAGTCAGGGATGGGGAAGTTGGAAGCGTCCAGAGTAGAGTTTGAGGCAAATCGACTGGCAAGCATGTTAGCCTTCTCGGTTGCTGAGCAAATAACCTCGTGATTGTTTGTGGGGGAATTGTTATTTGCCTATTATTTACTGTTGTAGATTTTCCAGAAATCACGGGTTCCTAATTTTTGTGCTTCGATGCGTTTTTTACCTCTTTCTTAAAGTTACTTATAGTTTCTATATACTTCTGTCTGTTTGAACTGGACTTATGTCGGTTAAATCTGCGGTACGCATGCTGCCTTTGAGCAATGGCAGTTGCGCAAGTAGAAGTAAACCATCTGGGAGAGTGGGGCTTGCTATAAAATTTCCGCATGGGAACATGTGCTTCAATTACAGTTTTGAACTATTCAGTGGTCTCATTTGCGCACTGTTCAGCAGAAAGAGAAAACATATTTCCCCATGGGGTATCTCTGATGAGATCTCTGATGGCTTCCCCGACAGCTTTTTTATAATGTCTCGTTGTTTTGAGCAATGGCTCTTCAGTTTTGGCTCTAGAGTGTAGGGCGATTTCGATCATTATCACTGCATGATCAGCGTTCCCAAGTGCGGTGTTTGCATTCGTTATACAATCATCGGGAACTGTGGTCAGAAACAGATCTAGAAGTGATGTGTGTTGTTCTTGGTGGTCTAGGAAACGGGTTGGAAACGTAACCATTTGTGGTAGAGAGTGAGATATAGAGAAGCTATGTGCTGTGCTGCCTGCTGCGTCTGTGTAAGCAGAGAATCCCAGCCAGTTTCTGTGGTGGATATTAAATTCTCGAAACATATGTACTTGTGCACTAGTGTCGAGGGAGAGTGCTGTGTCTATGCTGTCATAGACTTTGTTTATTATCCGTACCGTTTAGTTTAGTCCTATTCTAACATCAGTAAACCTATTATTGCTCCCATAAAAATATAAGAAGGTGTGACTGTCGCTCAACCATCCCCAGTAATCGTTAATGACACTCATCCCTGTAATATTTAAACAGTCTACAAGAAACCAATTATTGTAGATAGTCGCAAATATTGGCATACATATAAAAATCAGAAGCACCTGGGCCAGGTTCTTATTGAATCTTAACTTTGTTGATGCTAATAAGAAATACAAATTGATTTTTCGAGTTTCAAATTCTAATTCCCGTCAAAGTTCCATAGTAAGGTGAATAATTATTTTTATACATTTCAATGCAAATAAAAGATTCCTTCATGACTTTACTCAATCAAGCTAAATAATAGTCCAGTCTTAAAAAATATTCTTTCTTTTAGATGAAAAAAAAACAAAACATTTTTTCTGGAGAATATTTTATGTTACACGTAAATATTAAAATCCGAGCAAATCACTTTACAAAAAAAGATTTATTATCATAGCACAGTGGTAGAGCATTGGACTACAGATCTAATGATGTTTTGTTTACACCTGGTCCACCATTGTAATTTAATTTTGTCTTATAAGTGAGTTCAATTTACGATTAAAGAAAAGATAGCATTTAAAATCGCTGAAAAGCATTTCTTTGTTTGCATGTTTTAAACACAACATTTATCAGAAGTGACTGTTTTAAGGCATTCATCATCGAACTCAAATATCAGTTGACTTAACATTGTAAACAAATACAGACGGAATTTGATGAACAACATTATCATTATTAAGAAGTATGGTGTAGTTTGCTTGAAACATTGTTAGGGAATAACAGATATTTTTAGAAGGCTAGAACAATACAGGAAGGTAAAGTCGTAGTTTGAAAATAAATAAATAAATAAATATATGAATAATAAATAATTCAATATTATTTTTCTATCTATTAATTATAAATATTTTTAATATATATTTATTGATTTATCTACCTTGATTTTAACTACAGGTGGTATTTAATTCCAAAGGTCTTTTCGGGTAATAACCCATCGGCAGTGGAGAAATGAATCCTCTCCCTAGGATGTAAATTGTAAAATGGCTTTTTGAATTTTTCAGTATCTTATGTGTCTGTTAATAGTTCAACATACGAAAAAAAGTCCATTGGCCAACGTGTGATGGCGATTCAGAAAGTAAGAGGATATTGCGGGGAGTCTCTAGTTAGATCATTGCACATTGACAGGCTTATGGGAGAGGGCCGTTTTCGCTTAAAATCTGTGATCCAATGTGCACTTTGTGGCTTCCATCGGTTGCAAAACAGTTGAGGAGTAAAACTGTTTTCTTTTTAGTTGTGTATGGGACGAGAAATGGGGACCGAGACATTGCATGCTTACATCAACGACATAATTGAAAATGGTGACGTTTTCACCATGTGTGACATTGATGTAATTGAGTCCTTTCTCATGAAATTTCAGCTGCACTGCACTGGTCATGTGTTGCGTATGCACGAGGTAAATTTTTTAAAAAAATGTTCATGTACAACTTGACAATGATCACCAGACAGTAGGCCGGTCATTTCTATGGTAAAAGGACGGATTAAAAAGCAATATCTTAGGTGTTGAAAAAAGAAACTGCGGCTCTGAAAGGCTCTGTGATTAGTAGTAATGAATGAAGGTCTACATGCTTCAATGGCAATATAAAAATGGAGCATCAAACATTGTAAAACTCGGAAAAGAAATACAATATCGTTCACTGTCCCAGCCATATACTCAAAGAGTTCATACTTGTGCATATTTTTTTGGACTTCTTTGAATATTATTAGCTGGACTGAGATGTCATCTGCGACTAAAACACAAGGTATTATAGACGATGTTGTGAGTACCTCACACGTCAAAATCAATTGGGAAGTCAAGGATATATATATATATATATGTATATATATTAGATGGGATAATTTATACAATATTACTGCCAGTAATATTTTGTAAACCTAGAATCTCACGTTTCCATAACAACTGATTGTTAAATAACAAAAAAAACTATTCTGAAGTATATATATATATATATATATATATATATATATATATATATATATATATATATATATATATATATATATATATATGTGAGTTGTACGTTTCAACAGCTGGGAGTCAGATTGGCACAGCATGTCTCAGCATGTTTTCGAAAGTCCAGAGGCTCTAGAATAAACACATTGTTGAACACATCCGGGCGTTCACAGAATATTTCCTGGCATTTACGGAGCACATCCGGGTGCTCACCTATTCATGAGTCATCAATTGCTGGGCACGTGTATGACAATAAAGCATGTGGTGAAGCGTATTCGGATGGCTGTTTTCGCATTGTACACAAGGCCCGTTCCAAACAACATCTCAATATCTTGGAGGCCGTAACTGTACTAATGCGTAAACGATCGATCTGAAGGCAAAAGAAGTTGTCGCATAAATTATACCTGTTTAAAGAGCTCTGATTTATTTCTAGTTTCTGCTCTTTATTGCAAGTTAACGTTTTTTTTTATTATTTTGTCCCAGGTTTTTAAATATGGGTGATATATCACCGGTTATTCATTTATTTAATTCACCCCGTGTAGTTTTATAATTTTTTTCACCCCTCTCTTCGCCTCTATTTTTCAATTGTGTAAAAGTTAACGTTTTTTTAATTATTTTGTCCCAGGTTCTTAAATATGGGTGATATACCACCAGTTATTCATTTATTTAATTCACCCCGTGTATTTTTATAATTTTTTGCACCCCTCTCTTCACCTCCGTTTTTCAATTGTGTAATTGTTTACTTTAATCGCTTCCGACGTGATCTCCTTACAAGGGTCGGATGAAAGGTACCTCGAGGTTCTTTTTTATTTGTTTTTAATTTAATTTTTTTATTTTATTTCTTTTTAATATTTATTTTTATTTTAGTCTAATAGTCTTTTGACTATTTTAATGTCTATATTTTCTCCCTGCATCGATCTTCCCCCAACTTCTAATAACTCCACTTATCCTTTTAAAAACTGTAATATATATATATATATATATATGTATATGTATATAAACGCGCTATATACATGTATATATATATATATATATATATATAAACGAGCTATATATATATGTATATATAAACGAGCTACATATATGTATATGTATATATATACATATACATATATATATATATATATATATATATATATATATATATATATATATTATAAAACGGTGTTTACGTTGTAAACAACTGATGATGCCTGCAATTATAATATTGAGGCCAGTGAGCATTCTCGGAATCAAATTAATGAAGTTAATGAAATTAATTAAATTAATGCAAAACAATAATGACCTTGCAAGTAAAGAATTTTTTCAGTGAAGCAAACCATCGTTTTTTTTTATAAGTTTAATGATTGAAAAAACTGCCAATATGTCTTTTTCATACCTGCGTCCTTCTTTCTCTCTCTTCTGATATTTTAAATATTAGAATATATTTTTTCACATGATTTGTAGTTAATATTGCAGGTAATATACGACCAATGAATAATGAATTAATTTAGTAGCATCCTTTTATATTTATATATTTATATTTGATATAGTCACACACACACACATGCACACACACATATATATATATATATATACATAAATAAATAAATAAATATATATATATATATATATATATATATATATATCTCACATTGGAGTTACAAAATTTATAAATAGATGTAAATAATATGTGCGAAATTTCTCCAGAGCTCTTTCGGCTATCATCTCTTTGCCAAAAAATCGATAGCATTTAAAACAATATTATTGGCGAAATTGAAGATCACTACGGGGAAATTTGGACGTGCCAAAATGTAGAAAAAAACGATTTAAAGAAAAAATTAATCTGTAAATACGACGTTTAAAAGTTGCTAAAATTGGGCACAACGAAAGGGGGGGGGAGAAAAAAGGCAGAGAAATATGGTCAAAATTCCCCAAAGAGAAATAATGCTTTTGTTGTCTCGTTTTGCTGGCATAAAGAAGGTTTTCGAACCACAATAGAGACGGACTACAAAATCTTTAAATGATTTTTTTTTAGTCTGCTCTGTGTAACACCTCGAACCACTCCATTTTATATTTGTCGGAACAGCATTAATTGTCAACCAAATGCTGGCCAATAGCAGAGTCCAAGGCTACAGGGCTACAGAAGGAGGGAGACTACCTCCCCTCCCCTGTCTGGTATTAGATGGAACGTGCTGGTTTATACGAGTTAGCAAATGCAAATATGTTCGCCCGCTATAACCAGCATCGCATTGACATTTAAATTGATAAACAATATTACTATTTTGGGTCTATGGCAAACTATCTTGACGAACAGAAAGAAAAGCGGGTCTTGTTGTGTATACCAAACGCAAGGAAACAAAGTAGAAGCACTTATAAACAATTCCAACAATCTGTTTTGACTATTAAATACTCTTGTCCCCAATTCACGGTAATTTTAAATAAACCAGGCACTTCGCAGGTCCAACTTTTTTGATTGAAAATATAATAAAAAGGAAAGTTCGCAAGATAAGACATTGCATTTTTACCCTAAAACAACATTAAACAATAAAGCGATGGAAATTCCACGATAAAGAATAAAAGGTCATAACTTCGTGAATATCAACGTATTTGAATAACAATTTAGGAAATAACTATTTTTAAAACAATCGTCTAGTGATATAATTTTCATTTTGTTGTGTCGTGTATTTAGTAAAACATTGATATTTTACTAATCTTCGATAAAGCGATTGACACAGTATATTTAAAGCTGTAAACTTTACTTACAAAAACTAAGAAATTATTTAAAGAGGTGACCACTTCTGTAAAACTCTGACTTTCATATTAAAAAACGAAACAATATATTTATATTTATATCAACCCATGACAGTTCCACCACCATGCTTGACTGTAGGCATGACACACTTATCTTTGTATTCCTTACCTGGTCGCCGCTATACATGCTTAAGGCCATCAGAACCAAACAAATACAATTCGTCTCACCAGACTATAAGACATGGTTCCAGCAATCTATTGTTGACATGTCTTCAGCAAACTCTTTTTGGGCTATTTACTTAAGAAAATGTTTCCTCCTGTGCCAGCTATGCACGCCGATTTAAAGTTGTGAATGTCATGGTCTGGGACTGCAGGAATTGGAGAGTTTCATTTCATTGAGGGAAAAATGAACTCAAACATGTACTATCAAATTCTGCAGCAGAGCATGATCCCCTCCCTCCAGAAACTGGGTCGAAGATAGCGTTCGGACATGACGTTGACCTAAAACACACATTTAAGACAACCACTGCTTCAGTGAAGAGAGCGAGATAAAGGTGACGGACTGGCCAAGCATGTCCTCAAACTTGAACCTAATAGAATATCTTTGGGGTATAATCCATTAGTGGGTGCGCAATTTTTTTAATATTCACCAGCTCCGCGACGTCGTAATTGAAGAGTGGAAGAGCATTCCAGTAGGTACATGTGTTAAGCTCTGGTAAAGTCCATGCCCATATGTTTCGGGGATTTTAAAACAAAACAGCATATTGCATCATGGCTCCCAGCAGTGTTGATCAAACACCACCTCCCTTAATCTTAGGAAGAAGACGTGTTACAAATATTTTATCTAATTTCCTATTCTTAATTGCATTATCTAACATTTTCATGCTAGAAAAATGTATTTCTTATCTGTGTGATTCATCAGTTTCCAAATTTTAAAATGGATATATTTTTTAATTTGCCAGTCTTGTATTTATAAGATTAGGATTAATCCATTTGACTAATCATTAGCCCACTATGATTAGTATTTTGTAATATTTACATTCATATTTATTTAAAATTAAATATATAATAAAAATATATATATATATATATATATATATATATATATATATATATATAACTACTTCAATTACTCAGATAAATTGATATACGAAAGAAACAATTTATGCGTAAACTTTAAGCATTTAATTCAACAGTGCTCTATACGTAGGTAGAGCTATTTAGTAAGTTATAAAATATATATGGCGATTAAGCTACACAGAATATACCGCGTTTCATCCACTCTAGGATTCTTCATGCTTATGCTAGAATTTTGTAGTTGTCTCGCGTTTTTATACACGCACATTCTACTGAGTTTTTAGTTAACCAATCAGCTTTCTAGTATCCACCTCACCCTCCTTTATCAGCCAATGAAAGGACAAATACCCGGTTGACATACGGTTGGCCCGCTCCTTTGTGTGTGCTATTTAGCGTAGATATCTTGTGTCTTCACCTGTTTTAAATCTAGATTAATTTTTTATATGCTATTATATATATATATATATATATATATGATAGTTTATGTATATGTATGTTTATTTTTATTTGTTTATTTTCTATTTTTATTGTTAGTTTTAAAAGTATTTTGTATCTCTATCCTAGAGTAAATTTTATCCTGTGAACATAGTTGTTCGATTTTTCTCTCCTACACTTTAATAGATGCTGTGTTCTTTAAAGTATAGGATAGCAAATTTTTACATGGATCGTCTAGGTCTCTACATATGTTTGCTTGTCTTACTATTTTCCATTTGACTATATATATATATATATATATATATATATATCTGGTTAACATTTATTCGTGTATATATATATATATATATTTATATATATTCCGATTCATTGTTTACAAGTAAAGAAGGTGACTTTATGGACCAGAAAATCTATAGTGAGAAGGAAAACTAGAAAAATATTAGGCAGGCGGTCATCTTGTCTATATGAAACTCTCCTCAGGTATAACATGTAAAGCAATCCTCTTTTCTACAGAACGCATAATACTAAGAGAATAATCAT
>NC_136485.1:127399521-127454521 GCF_053919585.1 Euprymna scolopes
ATACATATATATATATACTTCTATAAATGTATCTACGGAAAAATAAACAACGTTAAATACGGGACAAGTGATTTTGTCGGCATCTTAAATAACATTACCACAAATACATTAATATGCATGCAATATAGCGAGAAAAAATTCCAATATAAAAACATATATTTTTGTCCACAGGTATAGTCAGAGCAGGAAAAAGATAAATAAACCTGTATAAATATGCATGAAAATATATATGTATTATCATTCAGTTTTGCAAATATCTCAGGTGTACAAGATTTATTATATATTATTTATTTAGAAACGACATTGCCGTGTATTTTCAGTATGTGGTTTTTAATATTTCCTTACCATGAATGTATTGCTGATCAAAACACATCAATTCGTTAACCCTTTCTGTTACCAGATATCCTGTATTTGAAAATATAGTGCATGTTTAAGAGGAAATGAATTTCATTGATTTTTTTATTTTAGTTTAATTCGATTGTTTTGTTTTTGTTTAAATATTTTGTTTTTCATGTATGCTAGCTGAGAATGTTTATATTCTACGCGGTAAACTGGAGTACATATTTATGTAGTTACTTAATTTTTTTACAGACAACGGATATACAATGTACCAATGTGTCGATGCGTTATGTGTGTAGGTAAACATATACAGTGCACAAGTTCTGTAAACTGGACGAATAACACTACCTGAAACATTCGGTAACATGATAGTCCTCACGCATAACTGCCTCCAATTCAAGTACAGTAATCGTTGACAGTAATCCGTAAGTTGTGCACAGAAAAAGAGAATACATTGCGTTATATGTGTTTGTTTTGTTTTTTTTGTTTTTCGCCGGCGATTTTTTTTTAGATTTTACTTCACTTAACTTGGGGACGCTGAAATAAGAATCCTTCAAAGTTGGTTGCACGCGAAGCAATACCAATACAATTACTTGTTACAAGTTCTAGGTCTCTTCATCGTAAAATGCACGCCAGCTCGTCGCACTGCCAGGTAAGTATTTTAGGAACTAATTGTATTTATTGCAATCGTTTCTCAAATCTGTTCATTTCTAAATAACTCTCTAATTTTTGTTTCTATATTTAAAAGATGTTTTTCTTGTTCTACAAAACTGTACTTCCGTTAATCTGTACCGAAACTCAAATAGCGTCATTTTCGATGTTTGCAAATGAGGGCAATGTGATTCTTTATTCTTATGTATTCTGCTTGTTCAGTAGTCATCATTATCACAACTGGCTATCTAAAATTCTTTAAGTTTAGCTACACAAACTACACATTTAATCTAGCAAGATTTTTCGTTACCGAAAAGCCCCAATTTGCTGCATTTGAGTAATTGCCGCCATTTTTAATATTATGCGGACTCAGCATAGATAATATTGGTGTCTGATCTCAGCAATTTACAATTTTTATTCGGCTTGTGTGCTATAGTAGTTTTCCATTTTATTGATCATAATTTTTAACATCTGCGGATCCACCCGATGTTGCGACGCCATAATAGCAAAAATCTATAATATGTTTAGTACTGTTTAATATAACACCTTTTAGATTTTCGAAATCGTCAGAATAAAAACGATTCATTCAATCATTACTGAACAGTATTGCGATTATTCTATTATTATGTACTCAACCAAAAGACAAAGGCACAACACACACACATACACACACACACTCACATATATATATATATATATATATATATATATATATATATATAAAAGAAATGTTACCATGGTAAAACTTTTAGGAAGGTATCATATGCAACATAATATTATGAAGCATTTACTAAACAGCAACAATGCCAGCTAGGCCACTGAACAGAAAAATATTGATACTACAAAACTTAAAATTATTAATAGAGTAATTTAATTTTCTAAACTGTTAGAAAAATGTTCTAGGCATACACAGAAGTACTTGTATTATGTTTACATGACAATAGTACATGTCAATGCAATTATATTAAATTAACAGAATCTAGTATTATTCAATATAAAATGATTGGCATTTAGCAAATAGTGTTTTCATTTACTATATACAGTGCCTCGCAAAAGTATTGCATACATTACATTTTTCTTCATAACTTTAATCCAAGTTCAAGATTTTACCTAAAATTTGGTCAGTATATTCCTGTTACTATTATAATTTATATTTAGAGTAGTAATTACAAAATCAACGTTTAGAAAGTTTATATTTAATGGAAAATATGAATTAACAAACGCAAAATTATTGGATACACTTTTAAAAATGTTTCTTTCTGAAATTAATTTTAATGACTTTTGCTTAGTGTGTTGCAATAATGCAAACGAGTTATCACTGACCAATCAGATAGCTTTATATTAACATAATTTTATAAAATTCTTCCAGTTTGGCCTCACTCCTTCAATGTCAACCAGTTCATTTATAAAGATGCCTAAAACTAAAGAGTTGTCAATAGACATTCGTTAAAAAATCATTGATAAGCATAAAGAACGAAAAGGGTATCGAATAATATACAGCGAACTTAATCTACCGCTTAGTACAGTTGTAAACGTTATTAGAAAGTTTAAAAACCTTGGTGAAGCTGTTGCAAATCTTCCAAGATGTGGTCGGCCAAGGAAATTAAACGGAAAAAAAATCAAAGTTGTAAGCAGAAAGGTACAAAAAACAAAACTTTTCTTACTCGTGATTAAATTCAAACCGACCTCAGAGAAGCTGGGATTAATGTGAAGCAATCAGTAGAGTTCTAAATCGTGCAGGTTTTGTATCAAGGTCCTCAAGAAAAGTTTTATTATTGAAACTGAAACATGTCAGATAACGTTAGAATTATGGTAAAACATATGGGGAGCAACCCTAAGAATTTTGGCACAAGGTGATGTGGCCAGACGAAACGAAAATCGAAATATTTGGAAGAAACACAGCAACATGTACGTCGTAAAAATGGCACCGAATATAACACAAAGAATACCATTCCTACGGTGAAGTTTGGCGGTGCTTTGATTATAGTATTTGGTTGCTTTTTATTCAAAGGTACTGGTGAACTAGAAATCATCAATGGTAGAATGAATATACAGGGAGATTTTGGAGAAAACCTCCAGAAATTTGCTGATTTGGTGGGAAATAATAGCAATGTCCTATTTTAGCAGGAGAATGATCGCAAGTATACTGCCAAACTAACCAAATAATAGCTTAGAAATGACAGAATTGGCGTTCTTATTTGGGCCACAGAAAAAAAAAAGAAGACTCGAACGTAAAGACACGAAATAAAACGGAAACGAATTAGGAAATGGTACCAAAAATAAATGGAAGAAATAACGGTGTAAAACTGTCCTCAAACATTGAAAAAATGAAAACAGAAAAAAGAAAAATCTTAGGGAACGGAACGAAACGAAATAAAACGGAAACGATATAATGTATTGTTTATAAAAAAAAAGTAAGAGTGTGAAATTGCGAAAAAAATGTAACCCACGTAAAAGTAAACGCGGTTTTAGGTGTCAAAATGATATTTTAGATTACGAAATGCGATAATTACGATGGTATAGTTAATTTGAGCGGAAAAGTAATATCTAACTGTGGGAGCAGAAAGAAAAAAGGACCCCCTCCAAAAAAAGAAAAAAAGAAAAGAACGTTGTCAAACTTACCAGAAAGTTCGTTAGAACGTAAACAGAAAAAAAGAAAAATCGAAGTGGACTAAACCAAATAAAACAGAAATAAATATATAAAACTAACGATGTCAAACTTTCCAGAAAGATAGGAAAAATGTAAACAGAGAAATAGAACGGAACGAAAAGAAATCTAACGAAAATCATGTAATGTATGGTTTCGAGAAAAATAAATAAATAAATAAAAATAAAATGGAAAGAATGTGTTTTTGATTTGTCTGTAATAGTGTAAAAACGTGGAAAACGTGTAAGTAATGTATTTATATTTCCTAGCGTATAAATGCGAACAACGTATAAATAATACATGTAATCTATTTGTTTTTCTCTTAGTGTTAAAAACATCCGGCTGAATCACAAAGAAAGAAACGATGTTAAAATTGCGGAAGGAAGAGGGAAAACGGGAAGAGGGAAAACGGGAAGAGGGAAGGAAGAAATAAACAAAATGTAAAGTTCGTAGAAACAGAAACAAAGGATAGTTTATAAAAATGAAATAAATAAATAAATAAATAAAAATGAAAAGAAACATTGGTGAACTTGCCGAAAAAGAGAGGAAGCACGGAAAGAGAGAAGAAATAAATTTGAAATGCCGAAGAAAGTGAAATAAAACGGAATTGAAGTATCATAAGTTTTAATGCACTGTAAGGGAATTTAAAGTTTCTTTGGTTTGTGCTTGTTTTTATTTTTAACCAAAGTTAAAGTTAGCGTAGTGTGTTTCACCTTAATTGTAGTCCAGTTTTTATGAACAGCTAAACATGCGTTCGTCCTTATTTGTCTCCTGTGAATGGTCATGGACGGTGTAAATGAGTGGCAGTGGAAGTATGAATTTTTTAGAGAGAGATAAATTTACTTTACTACTTCCATCGATCGTAACCGGTTTTGGAAGCGAACTCTCACCAGATATAATATAGGAAGCACCGACCTGCGAGTTAGTGGATAGCTAATATGCCTATAACACACCTCAGATATCGCGATACAGTTTCTGCATAGTGCATCCAGATAAAATTTCTAGATTATTCATCCTCAGTCAAATCAGATGGGAAAAATGAGTTCATTGTATTTATATAGAAGAAGATAGATAGATTGATAGAAGAATATAGATAGATAGATTGAAAATAGAATAGAGAAGAGAAGATAATTCTTATTTTGACACTATAATAATTAAATACAGACACTAGTTTTTCATCCTTTCGCGAATTTTCAGTGCAGGGTGTCTCGATTAACACCAGGTGAGATTCGAATATATTCATATATATATATATATATATATATATATATATGTAACTATATATATATATAAATAAATATATCATATATTATATATATAATATATAAAAACACAATTTATATGGTTATGGTTATATGCATATATATATATATATATACATACACACATACACACATATATACATATACACATATATATACACATACATACATATACACATATGCATACATATACACATAATACACCCATACATATACATAATATATATCCAAATAAATAAATAAATGCATTAACATATAAATATAAAATATACACATACAGCAAACTATGTATAATTTAGAAGTACTATTTTCTTTATATGTAAAAAATAAAATAATATAACAGCCGATATCAGTATTGATTATTTCTATAATTCTCCAGATAAAAGCAATAAACTAGATAAGACAAAATGATAAAGTTCGGTAGAATCAGTGGAAAAACTACAATAATAAGAATGTATAGCAGTAAAAAAAAATCATAATATATTTTTTATTTAAGATTTTAATAGAGGGACTATGTAATTTCAAAATTGCAATACTTGTATTTTGCCCTATGTTGGCATTGGAAAATCAGGAAACGTTATTAGCCTAACTGCCTCAGAAAGGCAGAGGTTACAATATTTAGATCCAGGGGTGTCAGATTGTGATTTACATATAATACTCCATTTAATGAAGAAGCGAATATTCTTAGATTTAAGTTTTTTAATTAAAATAGCCAAAGAAGTTCCCTGGTTACTATTTGTATTTTTATTGTTATTATTATTAAAGTAGAAGTTGATCCGATGTATGCGTATGTTTTGGGTTCATTGTGGATACTGTTGTTTGCATTTAATATTAGATTGTTATTAAGGTCAGGATGGGAAGTGGGTGAATGGGCGGGGATGTTATTACTGGGCTGGTTCCCAAAGTTATTATCATGGGAGTTATTTAGTGAAGGACTATCATTATGTATATTATTAGTAATGCTATTAATCAAGCTTATTAGAGGACGGGGATGTTCAAGTTCATTGGCGTTTTTTTGGCCAATGATTGGCTATTGGAAAAGATTAGTAGTGTTTCGTTGAAGGGAATTAGATGGTATCTCAGTTACAGTACACGAATAAATCACATTTTCATGGATACAGTTATTATTGAGGGTGCATTCTTCTTTTTTGACAATTACATTTGGTTTTCTTGACCAAGGGAAAAGGAATTGCTTGGCCATCTTTAATGTCCTTGTTATTAGATGTTATGACTCCGTGGAAAAATTAGGCATTGTAGCATATGATATCTTGATAGAAATTTTGTTAAACAAAGTGTTATACCTATGCGAATACCTAAAAGAATTTTCAACAATATTAAAGAATTCCTTGGGGATATTAGTTTTTATATTGGAGATGAAGGGGGGATTAAACCAAATATTATTCTTTCTCCTCGTCCTCTTTCTAGTGGAAGATCTGTCTATGTTAGTGCTTTGGTTATATAGTTGACATTATTATAGCTATTACTTAAAAATTAATGATTTCCTTAAGTTCTGGACATGTTATGCGTAATTAATTAGCGTAATCGGCGAGTTTCTTGGTTTTTATGGTCATATTTTATTTTTTCCGTATAACCCGAATTTCTAAAGGGAGTTATTATAAAACATGGAGTTTGGATCCAAGTTCTTTTTGTCAGCTGAAAGTATAGATATTCTTGTAGAGATTGAAGGTATTATAGATTAATTATTGAATTAGGGTGATTTGAAACTCATGCACATATAATAGTGTGAGGTTTATGCTTATGATATGGGCTGTATGTTTCAGAGTTTAGGTTACGTGATATATCTAAGAAGTTAGCTGTTTTCTTGTTATGGAGAGTCCAACGTTATTAAAAACCTATGAAGATCTTTGACAGTTTTCTCATACTCTCTAGGTCTGGCTCTTGTAGCGAGGAGGGCATCGTCTCTCTAAAGACATCCCTGGATCTGCTTGAAATATATGTTACGCTCTTTTAATAGGAAGATCCTGACCAAATCTGTCACCTGTGCCGAGGATATCAAACCTATCAGAGTCCAATGCTTATCGTCAAAGTAAATGCTTATTGTCAAAGTAAACGAGAGAATGTCTGGCCAAAAGAATCAATCTTATTTCTAAGTCTGTTAAATCTGAGTGTGTTTTTTTTGCAAAAATGAGGGCCTTCTTTAAAAGTATAGGTGGAATTGATTGGTAATAATTGTTTATGTCAACTGTAATGAAACTTAGATTTTTTTATATTTGAGATTAGTGAACCAACTGATTACTGATTGAGAATTTTTCCAAAGAGGTAAGCTTACTTTTTCATTACTGATGGGACACTTCTATCTAGGATTTTTTTGCTGACAGCCCCAATATCAGAGCTAGAAGGGCAGATTAACCTAATAGTAGGGTTATCTTGGAAGTTAGGTTCGTGGTCATTGAGCGTGAATCTCGGTGTGCCTGGAGTTAATATTTTCGT
The DNA here is from genome assembly GCF_053919585.1 of Euprymna scolopes. Classification (NCBI taxonomy): domain Eukaryota; kingdom Metazoa; phylum Mollusca; class Cephalopoda; order Sepiida; family Sepiolidae; genus Euprymna; species Euprymna scolopes. Next base: position 127,406,872 of record NC_136485.1, read on the forward strand.
ATAATTATGACTGTTCATCTTTATTTGAAGGTTTTTGTATCAGCATTGATCTTATCTAATATGATAGGAGGTGCCACTTTGTAAGACTTGTAAAGCTCTTGATATAGAAGCTTTTGTATTTAGGATATTGAAGTTTGTAGTCATTTTTGTTTTGTTAATAGAGAAGAAAATATAGGGCATGGATTTTACTTTTTGAGAAAAGTTATTAATTTTTCTAGAAATAGAATTAGGAGGGTGCTTTTGTTTTTTAAATTTAATCCTCCTTACGAGAGCTATCATAGAGTTTTCAAATTCGTCAAGGTAAGGATTGTGTGCGGGGTGTATAATTGATTTAAGTTCGTAGAGCTTAGCAGTCCTTCTTTGAATATTTTCTGCTCGCTTTTGGAACTAATGATTTTGAGATTCCGGATGTTCTTTATCAGCAACAGCAAGTTATTCTTCATGTTCAGATGGTAATGGTAAGCCTTCCATCTTACATTTTTCAAGAAGAAGTTTAAAGCCTTCACGAATCTAAAGATGTATGCGCTTCTAGAAGGGATGGGGATGTTTTTTGCAGAGAGGGGGAGATATTCTTTGTCGATCAAAATTTGATGGGATCAAAATGCTCAACTATTAAGGAACATATAAATTAAGGAAAACAAAGGGATGTAGTGTTTACGTGATATACACAATGATAAACTTCAAACTAATATAAATAACAGTATTTATATATAGAAAATGTAATCCCAACCGAATTAAAAAAGCTAAATACGCAATAGAGAGTAGATCTTATTATAAGAGAAGGAAAATAAAAACTGCACGTTGAACTTTACTGTCAAAATTTATTGTTCGACTGAATACTCCAAACAACAATTTACAAAGTCCTTATTTCGCGGAGTTTCAAAGAATACTTTGCTTATTATTGTTCCCATCAGAGGACATAAAGAAATCAGCAAATTATATTTGTAGCAATGCTAGAATTTGCTAGTTTATGCATTAAGTGAAACAGCAATTTATTGTAGTTATAAATTGTCAAATAGAAAAATGAAAAAATATTGGATATTTAAAAAAAAACTAATATAAAAAAAAAACGCGCATAATATTTCAGCTTGAATGAAACTCCTCTAGAGTTGATCCAAAATGCAAAATAGTTCTTTAGATAGAATGTATTCCAAGATAAATCCAGCGTGACGATGCATATAATCCATTATGTATATCAGGTAAACACTACATCCCTTTGTTTTCATAAATATATATATATATATAATATATTTATGCATATATATGCATATATATATATATATCATAAGGCGTATCAAGCTATTTAGAGCGGTAAAATAAAATGCGGAAAGAGAAAATAAAACTGACAAGTATACAGAAGGACAGACGGAGAGGCGTTACATACTTAGTATATGCAATTCATACATTCATATTTTATTATCTTAATAGACCAAGAAATAATTCTTAATTTCATATATTTTTATTCGAAATGATTTGATTTAAACGTTAGAATTTAAATAGCAGATTCTTTAGTTGCAGTCTGATAATTTTTAACTACAGTGACTTTTATATAATAGTAGATAGATTAATAGATAAATACATGTAATAGTAATTTTATGAAACTTATATACATTTTTAGTTGTGATGTGCTTCTGAAAACATAGCCAGAGATTCCCGAAAAGATTAATTTCCTTGTTTAGAAAATTTTATGAAACTAGTGTTCTAACAAAAGAAATGCTTTCATAATTCCCTTAAAATTGCATTATGTGATGCAGCGAAGTTTCGATGTATTTCACATGGCATTTAAGATATGCAGATTATTTAACCTATTGTTTTTAGAGAACAAAAACATACACACCATATATATATATATATATATATATATATATATATATATATATATATATATATATTTTCGTGTGCGCGCACGCGTGTGTGTGTATAAAATATATGCATATACTTGCCGGATGCCTGGTGTTGTCCGATCGTACGATACGCTTTAACATGGTATTTTAAGTTATGTTGATAGCGTATGTATTATTGTAGAATCAATCCTTTATAAATTATTATATATTAAGAGAAACATTTTTTTTTCCGGTGAACTAATTAACAAATTTTTTCAAAACTAATTTTTGGACTCTACGATGGAAAAGTCACGTCTGATTAATGTTTAGTTTTAAATATGTAAACGAAGAAATGATTTGTGGCGATTTTAAATAGCACCTCTTCTTTTATCTTAAATTAAACTAATTAATAAGAAGAAATATAAAATGGTTAGGTACCCTAGGCTTGAACAGGGGATCATTTGATCTGTGCTATAATGCTCTACCACTGAGCTATATTTCCAGATGACAATACATCTGTCTTTTTTAAAAGAATAAATGATTTACTGGGATGTTATTATTTCCTGTGACCGGTGTAACGTAGAACATTCCCTTGTAAGAATTCTGCTCTTTATCTGTAAGAGAGAAAAAACTATTTTTAACACCCTGAGATTTTATTATTTCCGTTCGCCGGTGTAACATAAAATATCCCTAAACATTATTTTCTTAATAAGTTCCTTAAACTCCAAAACTAAAACATTACCGACATACCAAGCGCCCCCTCCCACTTCCCCCCTGTTCCCTTCCTCTCTTTCTTCCGCCCTCCTCGCACACCCCCCTGACCTCATTCCCTCATTCACTCTTACATCCCATAATAACGAACATTTCTGTAAAAGTCTGAGGAAGCTAAAGACGGCCAAAAAACGGTTGGGTAGCTGAAACAATAATGTAACTTAACAGAAAGATACGGTAATAAAAATAAAACGCATATATATATATATATATATATATATACACACACTCACACACACACACACACACACACACACACACACACACACACACATATATATATATATATATATATATATATATATAGGAGAAAGACTAATTTTTAAATCGAATTTGTTCTATATTCGCTCCTTATGAAATGAATTTCTGTACAAAACAACTAGACATATAAATTTTATTTTGTTTGAAATTTGCAACAGATATTCTCCGCCGTCTCGGAACCTATGAAGTAGAGAATCACACACATGCAAAGTTATATATAATAGTAGATTGATAGATTCAAACACCTAAATATATAGAGAGGAATAAACAGAGGGAAAACAATGAAGTAAACACGGATAATCATTACGTTTGTAGCAAACCTTACATTTTTATTAAAACACAACAGAGAACATTTTATTCAATTTGACATAAATCGAATGGCGTATAATCGAAAACGAACACTCAAGGTTGTCAGCTTTTGACTTTTCTCAACTTAACAATTCTTACATATCTTACTGTAACTTTACAAAAAAAAAAACACTCATAAAAATCAAGGTTTCAAAATTTTTTAGCCCTAATTGAAAAATTGCAAATAGATGTAGGTGCATATGTTGCATACTGAGTTGAGCAACGCAAGAATTGTCACTGGTTGTGCACACGTGCAATGGATTCTTGACAAACAATAGTGATTGTCAAACTGTAGAAAATACGTGCAGGAGTGAGATATTGAACAATCGAAAATCGGAATGTTTTAGTCTCGGGTTGGAATATCAAATAAATTCCCGTCGAAAAATTGTCAATATAAACAAATTCCAAACCAGGACAAAAAACAGAACGAAGAGAACGAGAAAGAGCCGACCGATTTGTTATCGTCTCCACCACCAACTCATCTCTTTCTATACGTCGAGTCGTTGAGTTGAAATAAGAAAAAGTTTCGTGTAAAAAACATTTCAGCTACTTTTTGTAAAAGCAGGTTGATAAACGATATATATATATCCGCACGTACTTTTGCATCCGAGCTAGAACATTATATAGACTAGAAAAAAGGTCAGAACAAACGCAACAAATATAAAACACATAGACTGCAACGTAAAGATTCAAGAAAACTTAAATACTTGTCCATAGAGAATTTTATATCACATCTAAATAAGAGAGATTTGAAGTTGTAAAGTACGTCCGCCACCTTAGCTCGCAGGAGGAACATGCCTGATTCGAAACGACTTTCATTTTCCCAGCCCAAAAAATTTATACATAAAATTGAACATTTCAAAACTTATAATTGTATTGTTCTCCCACTAACGGGAACTGCGGATATTTCACGGCTGACTTTCATATGTAATATCTTGATGTTAGCATTCTGTGGATGTTCATCGTAAATACAGACTCCCTGATATCATCGTATCTTTTTGTTAATACTACAAAAGTATTTATTTAAGCTAGCAGAGACATCTTGCGTAACCCGGTCGTAAAATACGCTTGAATATGATATTTTAATTCATGCAAATTTCGATTATATTGTTATACTCAATTTTCTATCGATTCTTATATATTATAAAAGTGTGATTTCAAAAATAAGAAAATATATACATATAACTTGGGTGCATCAGATTGAATCGGAACCGAAATAAAAACTTACGAAGAATTCCTGGAAATATTATTTACTAGCAATCGGTGCCCGGCGTTGCCCAGGTGTTTTGAGGTGTATGCTGAGAAAAAAAAGGTCAATTTTTTTAAACTTTGACCCCTATTATAACCTCTTAACATTTATTGTTTAGGGATCAAGTAATATTAATAAGTTAGATCCATGTCCAAGGAATCTATATCTAAAATATCACATGTTTTGACCCAAAATTGTAGGAGGAGTTTGGTAGAGTTCTCAAAGGTCAAATCGTTGAATATTGACCACTTAATCGCGAAATTTCTGTCGAAAACCTATCACATCGATTTTCCCAAATCTCAGTACCCTGTATATCAAATTTCGAATCTGTAGGCTTAAAATTGACAGAGTTTTAGCGTAGAGAAATGCACACAGACGCACAGACACACACAGACACTATCACTTATATATATATATATATATATATATATATATAAACATAAACATCAGATATATAAGGATAATAGTACGCCATATATATAACAAAAGACCATTATTTACTGAAGTGAAAGGAAAACCCGGGGGAACTTTACCCAAAAATAAATCTATATTTTTGTGTGTGTATTGATAGTCTTATCAACACCCGTTTTTTCTATTTATTTAAAAAGAAAATACAACTTTGTTATTTATGAGTCGTGGAATTGCATTCATCTACAAAAGATCTAGCTAATGTGCATATTTTTTTATCGTTTTTAATTAATTCCCTATTAGTTTTTTTTTTCGGTTCTCTTATACGATGATCATCTTTATTAAACTATTACGTGTAATTATATTCATACAGATATTCTATATGATTTATATTTGCGTAATATTTGCGTAGAAATGAAGAAAATCAAATTTACTGTGTGTTTATCGTGTTGCCATAACAACGTGACGTAGCCAAGGACGATAGTGAACGTGAGTGTGTGTGCGTGTGTGCGCGTGTGCTGGGAATGGATGACAACGTTTTTTTTCGTGCTGTGTTTATATTATGCATATTGTTTCGTATCTTATCAACTTTTTCGAATCTATGTGTACAGTAATACAAACCCGTTTTTCGAGCTGAATAAATATGTTACATTGAATAAAAACACGAAAAATATACCCAGTTTGGTAGAAAAGTAACTTATCTTGCCTTTGATAACATTTATTTGTTATATATTTGTTTTTTGACAACTTTTTCGAATCTATGTGTACAGTAATACAAACCCGAAATGAAAAGACCACGAGTGAACGCGCGTTGTTTTATTTTAGTTTAGTTTCATATATATATATATATATATATATATATATATATATATATATATATATATATATATATATATAAATAAGTATTTTTAAATTTTATCTTTCTAGCATTAAAAAAAGTTTTAAAATTTTATCAGCCGGCATAATTTATTTTTAAATATTGAAAAATTTCAGAAAAATTAATTTTTGCTAGATTTTCAAAACATTGTTTTCGTGTTGTGTGTACGTGTGTGCGGCTGGCACCAGAATGGCGGACGCGATGTCGGAGGTTGGATTGTTAGATTGTGTAAGTTTCGTATTTTTTTAATTTGTAAATAACAAGTTATGAAAAAATTAAACCCTTCCAAGATGGACAATAAATAAAGCCATAATATTTTATGGTAAAGGTAAGATCGTAGGAACCATAGTTTTTTAGGAGATGTGATTATTGGATTAACCAATCAGAAATCGTCTGTGGCACACACATCTCTGTTTTTATAGATATATAGATAGATTATAAGAAATAGAAAGGTCATAACAATTACACTTCAGGCACTCGGAAGAAAAAAGATGTAAGCGTGACACACAAAATACTACATAATATATGGTAACTATATATAGATACTTCTATTAATATGCAGTTAGAGATGTGGAAATATTTTCAATATCATGTTCGGTAAATTCTAGACAAGATTACTCTTTTGATTTTATGTAGATTCTCTTAACTTTCCACCGGAATATTGATATCTAGAATTATATATATATATATATATATATATATATATATATATATATATATATATATATATATATATATAGTAATTTATAAAATATATATGGCGATTAAGCTACACTGAATATTCTGCGTTTCATCCACTGTAGGATTCGTCAGGCTTATGCGCGAATTCTGTGGTTGCTTCTTGTTTTTATATATGTTGAGGATGTCTAGTTAGCCCATCAGCTTTCTAGTATCCACCGCGCCCCTTCCTATCAGCCAATTGGCATGCATTTTATCGAACAAAGGATCTCTTTTCGAACTAGGTTAGAACAGAATATTCAGTGTAGCTTAATCGCCATATATATTTTATAAATTACTAACTAGCTCTACCTACGTATTGCGCACTTTTGAAGTAAATACTTAAAGTTTATGCATAAATCTATACTTTCGTATATTAGGTTTATGTGAGTAAATGAAGTAGTTATATATATATATATATATGTGTGTGTGTATATATACACACATTTGTGGTGTGCGTATATATATATATATATATATATATATATATACACACATTTCTAGTGTGCATGTACACACACACACCTATATATATATATATATATATATATATACGTATATCTAATGAGGCATACTATATACGTATGGGAGGGTCGAAGAGTAAAAATCTAAGAAAACATTCACAGGCACATCTATAATTTCTGATAAAAAAAGAACAAAAAGCAATTAAAATATGAAGCAATGAATTAAACACAGACTTTAAAATAAAGACGAAATAAAACTCTAATCTAATTTGATTTAATGATTTGCAATTTCACTTCATATGTTTACGGCAATTATACAAAATAGAAATAGTTTACACGATGACCAAAATAACTGAGAACGCATTTGTGAATAAAAGACAAAAACAAAACAAATATAAACGTAATAAATACCAAACAAAAAAAATTGAGTAAAGGAAAGAAGAATAGTTGAGAGTCAAAAAAAAGAGTAATTTAATTAATTGTATTTTTATTTCATAGACATTTTTTTAAAATAGTTTTTACAAATTAATAACAATAAAATGAATAAAACAGTTTGCCGAAAAGATTCTTAATTGTCTTTGGGTGTCTGCTGTCTTCAAATACGAAATTAATCAACAGATAATAAATCTATAATAATTTCACACAGAAAGTAATCAGGACATTTTCTATCGACAGCGATATCTATGGAAAATAACTTTGAATAAACTAAGAGAATATAGTGACTCTGTAAGAAAACATACAGTATTTAGTGAAATATTTTTAATCAGGAATATAAAATGCATATTATATTTACTAACAATCTCTCTCTGTCTTTCTCTCTCTCTCTCTCTCTCTCTCTCTCTCTCTATATATATATATATATATATATATATATATATATATAAAATAAAAATTACAATTAAATTTACCAAAATGATCCAAGCTGGTAAAACTAAAGTATATTATAAATATTAAAGACTTTTGATTTTGATTCACCTTTTCAGATTTTACCGTCATTGGATACTTTCACCAGACTATCCATTCACGTGAAATCACCTTTTTCTTCACCCTATTCCCAATGTTTCACCTTTTGTTATCAAGTAAGATCTTGCACTTACTTGCAGTTTCATCAAATATTTTTGCATGCAAAACCCGATCCCGCATTTTGCTAATTTCTACCCTCTGATGTGAAGGAAAGTATTTCTTCTAAACTCCGCGGATTAAGGACTATCCACTTATTTAGTGCTTCCTTTTCAAATTAAATGTGTTTTTAACTCTTTTTCAAAGTGTTTTTTTTTTACATGTGTTATTAATTATTGATGTCTTTTATCCCTAGCTGAAATTGAACCGCGTCACACTTTTCACCAGAAAATTTCCAGTATTTGTCCTGGTGTTTTTGTTTTCTAAATTACATTCATCCAGATGAAGTCACGAAATAAAGACGAAACGTTGATCTACACAGAACTCGGTTTGTTCCTTTTTATTTATCTATTTCTTCGGAATACGATTTCTTTTATTCTCATTATATATATGCATATATATATATTATATATATTCGATTTGTTTTTACATACGCAGCAATTTGTTGCTACACAGTCATGAGCATGGTTCGGCCTTCTAGTGTTTAGTAACTAGAGACCTCTTCAGGCAACAAACGCTTATTTACGAAAGCGGAGTTTTTGAATTCCGCTTTCTTAAATAAGCGTGTGTTGTCTTAAGAGATCTCTAGTAACTAAATACTAGAAGACCGAAACATGCCGGTGACTGTGTAGCAACAAATTACTGCTTATGTAAAGACAAATTGAAAATGTAACTTGCTCTACTTCCGTATTGAGCACTCTTGTATTAACCTCATTATATTTCATTGGTTACCCTACTTTTGAAAGATAGCAACCTCAAATTAAATATATAATCGTAGTAAATACAGAAACCAGGAAATAAAGTAGCACGTTTTTATATATTAGGAAAAAATATATAAATTGTAAAGAAAGCCCAAAAAGAAATGTTTACTTACATTTTGAATATACAGTAAACTTTCGCTTCGATATGGGCGACTTATATCAAATAACTATTTGTGTTTCCTTTAGATATGTAAAAGTCTCTCTAGATCATTAACCAATGGGACAGTAAATTGACCGTTTTTTTATTTCTTCAAGTGAAAGCACGCGGCTAACGTGACAATGTTATAAGATATATACGTGCACAAATTTGAAATATCATAATGAATCAATATAAAAATGTCTGAGAAAGGCAAAACGATATATAGCTATATTTATATTTGTATTTTATTCAGGTAAACAAAATAAGCATTAGTCGACACTACTCTTTCAATGTTAAAACAAAAAACTTCATCAGGCGACAAAGTCTTATTAAAAGACTGGCCACGATTGAGATCGGAGACCTCTGCCTTGAGATGAAATATATTTATGCTGACACAGTAGATCTATTATAGGGAGTATACCTAAATTAAATAAAATCATATCCTGCTCTTTTTATTGAGCACTATGAACGATCTCAGTTTATTTAAATGTAAATATATATATATATATATATATATATATATATATATATAAATTTGTATATGCATATATATATATATATATATATATATATATATATATATATATATATGCAGGTGTACACCTATAGATATTCAATGTATAAATTTAACAAAATATATTATCATACACTGATTAATTGAGTCGTCTGTGAGGAAGTTTAAATGGACAGTTTAATAAAATCACGCCTCTTAACCCTATCCCTTTCCAAGACATCGGACCACTGCGCTGTCATATGCCAAGGTTAAGAGTACTCGGCACAAGGGTTCGACTCGTTTGACCGGCGATACACTTACATAATTATTGATAAGGTTTATAAAAACAGGAAACACACATATGCCTATATATATATATATATATATATATATATATATATATATATATGCTTTTTTACTTTAGGTGACGTATGTACACCCCCATTTAAAATCTATAAAATTTAATTAATAGTGTTAAAACTGTATATATTGATAATTATTTTCATACAATCATGGACGTATAAATGGCTTAAGAGACAGACATGTTTTCTCATCTCAAACAAACAACAACATACAGAAAAGTACTATTTCAATGTAAGCATCATTTAATTTTAATATCTAAGCTATGCAATGAGGTCTTACTAACTTTATAAAGTCATAATACTTATATTATTCTCAACTTGCACCAAATACAATTTACGAAATTATTATATTAATGAATGAGATAAATCACAGATTAGAAATCAAGTTAATTGTCCTATTACATTGAGATGATATTTTCTGGAAGATCCTAGCGAAAAATGGTAAGCTCAATATATAATATATATATATATATATATATATATATATATATATATATATATATTAGTATGTTTGGGCACCATTTTCTCCTTTATGCACCTTTCATTGAAGAGAAGAGACGACTCTTGTTTGTTTCTCTCACAATCCATTTTTTTCTTTTTGACGGACTAGTTTCTGAACATACTGTTGAAGTGTAAAAAGAAAATTCGCGAAGGTTTTCGAGCTTCATAAGTCGTCCTCAGACGTGTGATGACGATGATAAAAAATAAGATAATGAATTGAATAGAAAAACGATTAAAATCATTTAAAATTCTTCAAAACGTTTAAGCAAGCTATCTACTTCGTAGTGAGCTTAGTTAATGGTTGCTTTTTAATAAGGATTAACAAGGCTACAATAATTGGGAGGCGTACATCACAATATGAGACAGCTAAATCGCATTGTTCATTATTAGCATGTATCTAGATTCGGTTTTGGGTGTGTCGTGTGCTGTGAGGCGCTGATAAATAGAGCTATTCGGGGAAGATGGGTAACATATTAGTCAAAGAGATTCTGGTTCAACTCATGCCCAATTCAATTTTTTAAAGAACAGGTTCTAAGTTACGTGAGACACGCGACACATGTGGAGTTTGACAGTGGGCTAATTAAATACAGGTCTGAATAGGGGTTTACGTAATTTTAACAGCCGGTTCGCCGAACTCATAATATTTTAAGCACCGGTTCGTACGAACCGGTGCAAACCGGCTGAATCCCATCAGTGCTCATGCCCCATAGGATAATGTGTCTCTAAAAATAACACATACAATGGAATTACTCGAATTAGCATCTCTGAAACGTGTATATATATATATATATATATGTGTGTGTGTGTGTTTGTGTGTGTGTGTGTGTGTGTGTGTGTGTGTGCTAATTCCAAGTTGTTACCCACATTTATTAACTTTTACCAAAAAGGAGCAAATGATCAATTCTCAACAATAATTCAATATAGATTTACCAAATAAAACTATATGAGAACAGCATATATGTACATCGCGTGCACACACACACGCACACACACACACACACACACACACACACATATATATATATATATAAAATATATTTTAGTCATCGACATACAGACCCGTTTCGTTGTTTCACAACTCATCAGTGCCGCTAGACTAACACCTCTCCCAAGCCGAGGATCGAACCTAGAACCGTCGTGATGACAGTCGGCAGTCCTAGCCCCTGACTACGGAATCGGTGGCCGAAATTAAACTGTCCGAACGTCTATTTAAATAAACATCCGTCCGCCACTCGTAGAGGGCTCACACGTTTGTTTGTAAACAAACCGCGAGCTTCGCATTACAAATCTGTATGTAATCTCATATACGTTTATTGAAAAGTATGTTTAGATCTATAGGTGGTGTAAAAATTTGTTGTTCTCAATTTGTCATATTGGATTTTGCAATTTAATGGGGTCCTTCGTCCTTGGTCAGAAAAGTTATCAGCTGTAATCTAAATCAAAACCGTATAAATCTGGCGATTTTACGTTTGAGCACAGTCTATTCTTTCCCATAATTTTCCTTTGAATCAAGGAAGCATGGCTCTCGTATATTGAAAATAAAGCAAATAGATGAACTTATATATATATATATATATATATATATATATATATATATATACTTGTTTATTTTTATATGAACATGCTCACATCCCGCTGCTATAAACAGCCACTTGTTTCAATCAAACAAAATTATATCAAACTATTCTATAGATTATTCAATGAACATTTGAATAGTCAAGTCGCTGCCTGATGATATCTGTTGTTTGATTGAAACAAGTGGCTGTTTGTGGCAGTGGGATGTGAGCATGTTTATATAACAATAAACAAGTATTATCAGCTCTTTTTATTGAGCACTATCTAACAAACTCGTTCAATTCACTAGTCCATTACTTTTGAATAAAAAACCCCGAGTATATATATATATATATATATATATATATATATATATATATATATATATATACATATATACATATAAACATTATTATGGCAGTAGAGTTTAGTTCCCTAGAAGTACATCCATTGAAACATCATGTGTCTGCCAGAAAGTGCTCAATGAGTTAACAGAGCAGGTATATTTAATTTATTTATAAAAACATTGATGGCTACATATGTGCATATATGTTTCTCTAAATTCTTGGCCTCAAGGCGTACTCCTCCCAGTAACGGGTGATTACAGAAATATGTATGCACATATGTAGCCATCAATGTTTGTATAAATAAATTAAATATATATATATATATGTATATATGTATATATATATAATTTTATATAATACATGGCAGATGAGATATCTTTGAAGTACACGTCATATATAGCGTCATACCAGTTAACTTCGAATGGTATGACTATAAACTAAAAGTGGAAGCAAATGTAACTCTCTTAAGGAGACTAGTTGAACTATAGCTTGGTCATTCTTATATTGAAGATTACTGACAGTCTTCAAGAAAGCTGTACAAACGTGATCACTGCAAGTGCTTGGATAGTCCCAGAGGAAAAATCAGAATTTGTTTTACAAGAATTACAAGGAGATACAAGGAGATAGAAAAGTACAAGTGTCAAAACGAATTCAGCAAAATCCGATCCCCCCTCCTAAATGCATTTACAAGACAAAACTGAGCGAAATGCAAGATAAATAGTTTAGTATTACATCTCTTGAAATAGAAAAATATGTAGATACTAGCAGGGAGACACGACATTGCCCGAGATTGAAAAAGGATAAACAAATGCCTCACCATTCCCATACATTTATTGTCATCGAAATCCGTGAACGACAGTTTTTTAATCAAATTTATGTCCGGCTCTTGTCGGGAACTCATCAGTTTTCAGTGGATTAGTGCACAATACATTGTAGTTCACATTGCACTGTAGGGACTCTGCTTTTGATTTTATAAAATTATCCGTAGAAAATGACTTCACTTTAAGGTAAAAATGCAAACGTAAAGTAGCATGGTTCAGTTGTGCTCTAAACAGAATCGTTCATTTCGAACACTCTCATATCTAATCAAAGGGTCAAGAGTTGATTTTTTTTATTTTTTTTATAGAATCACTTGAATTAAAGTTAAACATGCAAAAGTAAAGTGTCAGGGGCAAATTATGCTCTAAAACGCAACATTAATTTCAGACGCGCTCCTGTCTACTGATAATTTTATAGGCATGACCTTTCTGCTTGTGTGATGATAAAACTTCTACAATGCACTTGTGATTTTAGGTTGTATAAAAGTGATAATTTTTCTCAAAATCGAACTTCGTTGTTTGATCGTATTTTTTCGATTATCGATTTTCAATACTTATCGGACGCATTTCGATAAAAAAGGCCTATGTAAGAACACTCCCTGATATATCAAGTACTGTCTTGGGAAATTACAGAGACATGCTGCCTTTTATACAATAGTAGATAAATAGATAATTCTAAAACAATTATATGATGCCTTCAAACGCGTGTACGGTCTATTCATCACCCGATATTTCATCACACAGTTATATGTTTTTTTCATCATGTGAACAGTTGATAATATCGAGACGTTTAATCACTTAGAGATTTCCGGAAGCGCTTGAAGGCTATTATTTTTTCACCACACGACATTGTCTTTTTTAGACCCCTTTAAGATTATTCTTCATAATCTGCATATCCATTTTTGTGAAGTATTTTCCTCATCTTCATAGTTGTTTATACAACAAACTATTTGCAGAAATTTGTTTACATTTTTAAATAAAAAAATAATTAATTAAAAAAGTTATGTTTATTGTTTATTTGTTAAAATTTTTGTTTAAAAACTTTTTAAGATTTACTTTAAGCGAACAAATTGCCTCTCCTCTAACTCTTGCATGATTGGCGGTATTATCCTATAGATTTTAATCTCTCTTAAAAACACCCCCAAAATTGTCAAAAGGGCTACAAATTTTACGTAATAAAAACTATAATCACATAAATAAGATTATTACATACATATTTTTTCCTCATTGGGAGGTGATTAATTGTCTCGGTGTCGAGTGATTAAGTGCCCATGTGATGAAAAACTGTTATTACATGTCTAGTGACTATATGTCCGTGATTAATAGTCGAGTGATATATGCCAGATGATGAAATGTCGATAAAACTTTCAAAACAATATATGAACCACAGGCTTCAGGCACATTCCACTGTACATTGCTAATAAGATAAAACTGATAACAATTATTCCAAATATGTTAGGTTAACTCTTTACTGAACAGGTATTCAATAATGATGAGGCCATTGATTATTTTACAGGAATCGATACAAACTAAACCCTTGATAAGTTGCTCATCATTTTGAGAGTTGTAAAATAAATCGCGTGACAAAAATCCAAACTCTGATAGCATACACTCATATATATATATATATATATATATATATATATATATATATATATATATATATATAAGGTAGGTGGTCCTAAATGGACAAAACATCTACATAGGTTCTTACTTTCATTTTGGGCGAAAGCCCATCTTAGCACGAACATAATTCGATAGTGCATATCTACATGTAAACAGAGCTGCGAAAACTACAGACGAATCTCTATGTTGCCCGCATTTGGGATTTCTATGTGTTATTTTTCTTTTAATTCTCGTGGTAATAGTAACCTATAGCTAGAAACTTGGGTCAAACGTGACTTAATAATATATATATTATATTATAAGACGATTTAAGATTCTGCGATCTTATACCTTTCGAAAAAAAAAAAAACAGCCAACAAAGTAGCGTGAAAACAATTCTTAATGTTTATATTTATGACTAGCGGGGCTACCCGGCGTTTTCGGGGCCGTATAAATAATGAAAAAATTGAAGTTGCGTATGTAGATGCCTATAATGCTCCTTATCTTGAGTTGAGCATATTGCGAAGTAATACACGATAGAACATTAGCGCATTAACTGGTGCTCTTTTTGGTAAACAAATCGAGCTTAGGTATTGAGATTATGTTAAAACATCGTTAATTCACTACCCGCACAGGAGCTGCCGATTAGCGTAAGGTTCAAAGCCTTGTCTGTCGTATGGGCGGTTGGGTTTCGATCCTGGCTTGAGGTAGTTGCTTGACTAGCCGCACTGATGAGCTGTATTAGAGCGAAACAGTACTGTATGTAGATATATTTATATATATATATAAATAAATATTTATATAATTATTGACTATAATAATTATTAAAATTATATATGTAGATATATATATATATACACACACATATATGCCTACATGTATATATATATCCACACACGCACATCAATATATATATATATATATATATATATATATATATATATAAAGAGAGAGAGAAAGAGAGGGAGAAAGAACGTGGGAGAAAGATTGCATAGTGACACAGGTTTATGTGAATTTAAATTTGGTATAACATAGCACCACGTCAATGTGTATAATCACAAGAGTTTGCTTTAAAACAATCTTGCTTTTGTAAGCCTGATATTCTAACCTCTGAAGTTCAAAAAGAAACTAAACGCCAAAAACGTTAAGTACAAAAGAAAGCGAATACGTTGCAATAGTGCAATCACATAGTTCTGCATCGAATGACACTCTTTAATAGTCCACCATCTTAAGCTTTATGGCAGACAGTATGCTCACTCTCGATTGCGAACTTTTTCGTATACTTCAATTCTCACACACCAATCAATCCATAGTTTCGTTATATATTCCTTCTGTCATTGTGAGACGTGCTACGATTGCATTCATTGCATATGTCTGAACAATTTTCGTCACTTCCTGGTTTGTTTGAGAATTAAAAGATTTAGCTGACAGTTTAAAGAAACGAATCACATTACATTACTTTGTATGCTTGGTAGGTTTTACCGTTCCCAGTGTCAATCGGTTGGATGAATTAAAATAGATGAATAAAAACATGTATTTTATAGTTACAGTTATCTTTAACTTTTCGGCTTTAAAATATATTCTATTGAAGCAGTATTATCATATGTAAATTAGATTTTGTTTTATTAGAATTTGCATCAATTTATCATTAAAGGACCAGGTAATATCACGTGTCTAAACTATTATATAATTTAGAACAACATGCAAATTTTTTCCAAGTATAACTTATATTCGTCTATTGTTTGTGTAACTATTCTGTAGATATGGAAGATGAAATCTTCTAATCTATTTAAATTGTTTGATACATTCGAAAACAAGAGGTCGAGGAATCAATCTATCGATTTGTTTCGGTTAAGTTTGATATCATCACTGAAGTTGTAGCATTGAAGTTCACCCTTTGGTGCCTTAAATCAAAGTGCATAAACTCGTTTCTGCGCACTGAATATGAGCAGATCTGAATAAATGTAAACAAATACCTATATTTTGACCATTCACAGAACATTCTAATGTTATTCGAATTGTTCTTTTATTTGGGGAGGGGGCGACTAACCCTTTTAAACTCTTATGAACAACTTTCATTAAATTATAATTTTTTGAATTAAGCAGAAAAGTTTTTAATACTATCTTTCTGGTTCCTGAAACTCACGGCTCTTAATTAATCGATCTAAACTTTTTCTAATCTTACAGCTAATAAACCTCCCTGGTTTTTCAAGAAATCTAAAAATAACCCCCAAATTCTATGTTTTCCTATTCCTGTAAGCCGTTAATTTAAACATATATTAAATATCTCTTTTGTAAATATATGCCATCTTAACTCAATATTTTGTTTTGTTTACCGTATGATAATGTCTCTCGTAAGTTAACAAGATAAAACCTGCAAATCTTTTTCACTGAAAATATTTCTCTGAATCCAACTGACTCTTACAATATTTCCCTCCTCTCAAAAATACCCTAAAATACCCCCCTAAAACCTGTCCTTAACCTACCCCTAAAAATAATGAGTTCCTCCCATAAATTTATCATAGTTACGCGTTTATTTATTCGTAATTTTTGCTGAAACCAACAGAAATATTTTAAAGTAATTCAGATCCGTCAATTTATTTTGAAAATATGATGATTTCATTTTTTTTTTTAAAGAGAGTTAAATATTCAGAGTAGCACGGAGATTCTAATTAATCTTTGTAATAAACTCCTTTTTTTATTCCGAAATAAATATTAAAGTAAACAAACAGTTTTATCAAGTTACTTGTTAAGTTATCCTGATAAATAACTCGTGGATATAAACAAGTGTTTACACAGCCAAGTCAATTTACGAAACTTTCCGCTGTGGCGTGTTATTAACAGGAAGTCGCCGGTGAATAGGCAACTTGCTCCATTTGTCGAGTGTCGATCGTCTAGAACAGAAACCTGGGACTGAAAATTTAAATTGAATGCGGTCTTTTACTTATGCTGCAGTATGTCCAGCGTTTGCTAAATAGAACACGTATATCAAATCCGTCGCCAAGGTCGCTGGAAAAATGGTGGGATCATTCTATCGATCCGATAGATATTAATCTGCTGATGCAATTCTCTACCTATATAAGAGCCAGGTATATCCAAGGATGGAGTACTATTGCCACGTCTGAGCAGGAGCTGCTAGAAAGACCTTATCGTATTGATAGAATTCAAAATAGACTTCGTAGCCTAGTGGGAGATGTTTCCCTGCAACCTCTTTCTCACAGAAGTGATCTTGCGAGCCGGTCTCTGCTTTATGGTTATTTTCATGACAAGTACTCATCGGAGCTCCAATCTATGCCCCCCTCGGCAAAAATTCACGAGAAACACTCGTCTAGTGGAAAACACTCTCAATAATTTCCATACTATTTATCTGTGCCTAAATCTAAACGTAGACTCCGTGAACAAAGCTTCTTTCTTGGAAGTGGACACCCGTTTGCTTTGCTTTCCAGCTGACTAAAATATGGTCGTCTTCAAGTCCAACGTAAATAAGTTCTTGATGAGCTGTTCTCCCTAAGAAATCTAATTTACGAAATTTAAACTTCTAACGATCACTATGATATTATCCCTTTGACTACTGTACACTCTTTTAACTTTATCCTCGAGTGGCCTCTGGGCCTTGATAAGTGGTGATTCGTTTGTAAAAATGTTTAAAAGTGTTGTTGTATATTGATATATATTTGAAGAGATGATGTATTAAAACGTGTCATGTGTTATCTAGTGGATATGAGATATTGTCCTTTTAACATACAGATAATAAACGTATAAATCGTATGTATGTTGTTTAGCCAGGAGGACATGCTATTGACGTGTAAACCGAGTCATGTTGTATCAGACTTATCACACGGGATATTTTTACAGTTCATATATAAGAATAATATATGCTTCATACCTTTTTCTTGAAGAGTTCTTTTGTATCTTCCCGCTGCTCCGTGACAAACCATGAAGCGATCAGCACCATCAAATTGAAACATCTGTTCTTATTTGTGAAACCATAAAATAACTCTTTATATTTTTACAATATAAATTTATTACAGTTTCTCAAATTGTTTTCACACGATCTGCAGTTCGTCTACATTTTCTATTCTTACAGCCCGCTCCTAGCTGTCTGTCAACTCCTGTCTAGACGTCTGTCCGCTTTGGTGATCAATTCTCAACTCTCTGAATCTCTCTAAAACTAACTACATCACGTGTTCTCTTACGTCACCTAATTACGTGTCTCAGACCAACCTAATGTCCACAACTAGTTATTTGTTTATTCAAAACCTCAAAATAATGTTTACATCTATTTTCTATTTTCACATTCCTTTTGCGATTTACACGTCTTTCATTTCTTCCTCAATTTAATTGTTTATTCTTCTAATCATAATAACTGATCCAGCGACCATCCGTCACTCAAATTAATTAATAATAATACAATAACAATAATAATAATGCTTTGACTCTTTACCCCGCTTGCCACAGTTAACAGATACTACGTTATGATCACAACCCAAAGGATCATAACATTACAGTTTCTGCAAGCGGGTATGAATACGCTTACGAGATTTCGTAATACAATTTTCGACTGTTCCCTCATTCTTCTTCTTTATATCGCGGGGTATGCGTGTGTACGCGGAGTGGTGATAATAGGTTAAAGAAATTGTATAGCACATTCGATGAGGAAATGTTTACACGATATTGTGTGTCTATTCAAACACTTCAGTTAAATGAACATATAACGAAGGAGAAACCACAGTGGTTTATAAAATGTTGAAGTCCATACGTCGCTCACACATACAAACACACAAACATATGCATAGATAGACACACACACGAACACACACGCACACGCACACTCACACACCCTCACACACACACACGCACACACACACATATATATTCCGAGTTAACGGTTTATATTTTCCATTCAATCTGCATATTTGTTTGTATACAGCTGATGTTCATTTTATACATGTCCATATTTTTGTTCCACTCACTAATGTGATTTTTACCGTTTCATGAGTTCAAGCTCCATCTCTCTTTCACGTTCTATTCTATTGTCCTCCTTTTAATGTTTTTTTTTTAATTTACGTTTGATTGTTATTTGTCTTTCATTATTTCCGTTTCGTCTCGCGCGCATTTCTTCCATCTACGCCCCTACAACGCCCCCCTCTCTCTCTCTCTCAACTATTTTATATAGATGCTTATCTCTCGGCAAGTTTATACCTTTCTCGTTTTTTCTCTATATTTCCCTCTCATTCTCTCTTCTTCTATCTAGGTAACTATTTACCCATCTCTCTCTTTCCTTTTCCTCCCCACTCACTTTCTACATGATACTTCTGCCCACGTTCTCTATTACTATTGTCTTTGCATTTTATTTCTTGTAGTTTACACACTGCTGGTCATATCAGTTTCTGCTAGGTGGGTCGGGGTGTATCTGCGAATCAAAGTAAATCCAAAACTACCATCAGACATTCTGGTTCCAGTACATCGTAAACATCACAGATTTCTTCGAAGCGAATTAGAAAATAAAGCAACCCAGGAATGATTGATAAATACCGTGACTTACAAAACAAGCGCGCGGCGTCAGTAAAAATGATTTACACCAATTGTGAAAAGGCCGCCTCACCTCAAAGATCTTATGCTCTACTGATTCAACTACAAACAACAGGCGATAAGCATTAGGAGTAATCAGTATTCTATATGAGTTTTTCGGTAGATATGTTTAAGCTAAAACGGAATCATAATTAGCCTAGGCTGAGTGTCCATTGAATAAACGTATGACAAGAAAAACGGCATCGAATTTTTGAAAGAAAATAAAACATTTAATTACGTTAATTGGCCGTAATTTATAATTTTATAAAGACGCCATCAATCCCTTTATTTCCTTCTATCTATTTGTTCGTCTTGCTTGTCTATATGTGTTCACACTATGTTCATCCGACTCTTAACATTTCTTAACGCTTCTGGAAATGTTAAGAAAAATAATACGTTTTAACATAAACTCATTTGTAGAGTTGTTTCTGTCCAAACGGTACAGCTTTATGCAATGTAGATTGCAAAATAAGGATAATTTAATGAATATAACAAAAAGAGATGAAAAATGCACGACCCATGTGATTGCACATTGAACGAGGCATTAAAAATGTACTAAGTTAACCCTCCCCACATGTAGTTAGCCCGAAAAGTCCCTAGAGTACGTCAAATCCTGATGAAAATGAACAAACTGTGCAGTTTTAGGCCTTAAGATATGTAGATTTGAGTTCAGCACCATGCGAAACTGCTAACTAGACATACACAGAAATTTTTGAACAACTATGGTAAAATAGTCCCCAAAGGGCTAATAAAAACACTTTGGGCGTACCCAAGAGTTATCACGAAGTATAGACAAACAAAATTATATAGAAATCGATTAGTTACAACTTTTCAGAAAATTTTATAAAAATCCAAGGCATCAATTTTTTTAATAAGCACAAAAGTGTCAATTTTAGCCATTTTAACTCGAAGCCACCCATAGGAAGTAACCGGAGTTTTCCCAGAAAATCCATTCTGTTATTTTTTTTTACTCATATCATATTTACTATCTGTGCAAAATTAAAAAAAAAAAAACCAAGGCGCAGTTATTGAGAAAAGTGCAGACAGACAAACAGACGAACGGGCAAGGGTGAATTTAGAGATCCACGCTCCTTTATCGGGGAACAAATGAAAAATAATACAAATTTATATGATTATATTACATGACTGCAGCGCGTATAATCCATATAATTAGAAAACTCAGATCAGCTGGATTACTTTGCGTTTAAACCGTCCATCCGGTTTCTGACTTCCGATTTCCAAAAATTCGTCCGCTTACCTATTTCATGGCTGCCTGATACTAAAAGCAGTTGCTGCTATTTAAAGAATACACGGTCAAGAATATTTTTTAAAAACTTATTTTAACGCATTTTCTTTACAAAGCAATGCAATTTAATTCATTGAGTTAAAAACAAAACTGATTTAAATATCAATATACAATATATAATATATTATCATATTCATAATCATATTTACTACTTTTAGTAGAACTCCTATGGATTATTTTTTTTTCAGGCCTTACTTAAAAAATATTTTCTCTTCAAGGAAAAATGAAGATAACCAATTGGGTTTAGTACTTGTTTTAGTAAAGCCTCGTTAATTTGAATTAGTGCTTTTAGTAGTCCTCTGGAGACTTCCTGGGTTTTATTTCTTTAACTCATCATCTAAAAATGTTTCTGGATACACTATAATCTCATAAGCACTTTTTAAACACTTTTCAAAAAGTCGTAAATATAATGAGAAAGGTGCAGACCGAATTTTTCTCAAAGTGAAAAGTCGCAAGAAAAACAAACTAAAACAGAAAAAAAGAAAAAACAAAATAATAATAATAACAGGGTGGACTGAAAGAGCTAGCGTCAAATCGGGGCTGTAAATCAATTCTAAAAATACGGAGTTGAACGTTATATGTGAAACTGAACCTCTTTCTTAAATTTTTACATGATGAGTTTTTTTTTTTATAATCTGGTAGATTAGTGTTCAATAATACACAAAAATAATAGAAAAAAGACGAACAGGAAAACTTGTATTGGTGTGTTGATTGTTCATGTGTACCTACATTTAAAAAAATATATTTTCTGTACCCAAGTTAAGCGAGATTAAAACTAGAACTTTATTTTTAAAAAAAAATCGTTTTTCGCATCCAAAATTATTCACAAGATCATTTATTCGTATTTTTCATTGCAAGTTGTAATTTTTTTCAAACAAAACAACAAAGCAAATGTGTTTTTCTAATTTAAAACCAAAACCCTTTGATCAATTTACATATTAAAAATTGTTTTATACGACATAACCAAGCATAGGGTACCCTTTAGAACGAAATCAAAATCTATTTTTTCAAATTATACGTTTCAACGGCCTTTAAAGATAATATAAAACGAAGAATCTGTTTTAAATAATTAAAATTTAACATTTTAGCGTTGGGGAATCACTTTCCTATATAAATTTAACGTAAAATGAGACCCCACTTCTAGGCGACGTAGCGAGGCATGTAATCATCAGCATTTATTTCAAGTTTGGTAACGGGGCAGAAAATGGAATGGGATGGGGACAAACATTTTTAAAAATCTTAGAAAAACTTCAAAACGCGCGAGTGTGTTTGGGGGGGGGACTCTCCATTTTTTTTGTTTTTAAGATTTGCTAAATATAAAATGTATATTTAAGATTACTTAATTATTATTTCCTGATATTTTCAAAGCCGTTTACCCACACCCAACTAGAGTGGACTTATACAATGCAGCCCTCCTCCTCGTATTTTTTATTTTCGTTTTCTTAAATCTTTGTCAATGGATTGCACCACTCTTACATAAAAGATTTTTCATTTAATCTGAGGCCAATGGTGTTACGACCTTTATTATCTACTGTATCTCGCATTGTTTTCATTAGTCGCCATGTTTTTTTATCGTGCGCGTGTGCATTTAATTGTTTCCGCGCGCGAAATTGTTTTTACTGTTCGCCACGTTTGTTTTCGCGCGTGCATTCCGTTTTTGCACGTTTTTACATTAATTATTTATGCTCGCTTGCACTTTCATACATTAATTTTCTAGACTCGCTATTCCTTAGCGAGCTATAACATATACTAACCTAACGGGTCACGGGTATTCTAATTCTATTATACACACATATCGTACGTCTTAAATTGTTACAATGTTTTTTTTTATCGAATCACATTTACGTTGAAATTTATTTTACATAATGGATTTAATAGATAAAGTACTAATTACAAAGAATTCGTAACAATTGAAATATTGGTATTGTTCATCATCATCATCATCATCATAATCTCGTATAAATTCAAAAATTCTATTGTTGGCATTGATCTTTCCAATATTTTCCTTGTCAGAACACTCTTTTTAAAAAGACATTGTGTACTTACAAAAACGCTCAGGTGAAAGTTACCAATATCCTTGTTATTTCACATAAGAGAAAGTGATTTTTTTTTTGTCGACCGAAAAGGATTCGAACTTGGAACACCCAGATTTTCAGTCCGTGTCGTTAACAACTTGATCACCGTCACCTCTTTAAATTTCTTTTTACAATGCCTCCCCACGGGACAGAGTTAGATACCAGGGTCGTTTTTTTTTATTAACGTGAAGTAAATGAACAAAAATTAAAAAAAAAAACATCTCAGTCGCGAGGGATTCCTTCTCCACCGACAGAGACCAAGAAATTAACGTGTAGTATCTGAAGAACAGATACTACATTTTGATCTTCGTCCGAAGGCCAAAGTTGTTGTCAGAGAAAGGCTGAGGGGGGGGAGCTAATCAAGAGAAAATAGAGAAACTGGAAGATATAGATAGGTTAGCCTGAACACGAGTTAGACAATTGTGAAGACGAGCGATAGTTTATCCTTAATGTCCAGCGTATCTGTCTTGAAACATATCGTATTGCGTATCGTATTTTGCTGAAAGATACGTGACACGTTAAGCTATCGTTTAAGATTGATTTATTGTACTCTAATCTGCAATCATTCTATTCCTCTTAGCTGCAGATTTGTTAAGTAATGAATAAGTTGAAACATTCTTCATTTATTTCAATCGAATTTCCTAAAATCTATGAGCCCCTTTCAATGTTGTTCACTACATTATATGGTACCCGAATATCTCATTACAGGTTTATCTTTTGTCTCAAAGGAGTTAGTAAAGAAGTTAGCAATATAAGTTAGTCTCTCAGTTATTGACCAGTTGACTATCTTGCACTATGCCTTTCATTCGATTCAAGGATAGTAATTCACTTGGTCTGAGAGAGTATCTATATTATTGTTGTTATTAAAGACAGTATCACTGGAAAA
Source organism: Euprymna scolopes (assembly GCF_053919585.1). Taxonomy (NCBI): domain Eukaryota; kingdom Metazoa; phylum Mollusca; class Cephalopoda; order Sepiida; family Sepiolidae; genus Euprymna; species Euprymna scolopes. Next base: position 127,431,327 of record NC_136485.1, read on the forward strand.
ATTGCACCATTCCTAGTGTAGGAGGCCATACTGAGGAGATCTTATTTGATAGCGAATATTATATGCTTTTAAATACTTTGCCACGGTTTATTTGAAGAGATAAACATCATCATCTCAAGTTGTTCTGATCTACCACTGTACAGAGAGAGAGAGAGAGAGAGAGAGAGAGAGAGAGAGAGAGAGAGAGAGAGAGAGAGAGAGAGAACGATGTCCACTAGGCATATAGGTTCTCTTCAGTAGCCATTCAAGTTCTCTCCAGTAGGCATTCAAGTTCTCTCCATTAGGCATTCAAGTTCTCTCCAATATGCATAACGTTCTCTTAATGGGAACACTTAAAATTTGTGAACACAGTGATGTTTAAATATAGGTGGTTACATCAGAGACATACTTTAAATATTAACATATTAGGATAGACAACATATTGGTGAAACATTGTAGAATGAATATAAAAACATATAGAGTACTAAAATTAAACGCATTACATTTTACATGTCGGTGTCTATTCTATATCAAAGTGTCCCGTAGTGTATGCATACGTTTAAGTAAGAATATAATTGCTATACCTCAACTTAATATTCATACGAAATGCACATTGTTTAGGAAACGGGCTGCACATAATGATGAAATGTTGTTCATTGATGAATGTTCAGAAATTGTCATTCTGTTCAAATAAGTTCTACAAAACTTATCTTACTGATAGCTTTGTATAATATTTTTAACAAAATATATTTTACTGTACAAAACAAATATTGTGTCAGATTATCGGATTTCGGTCGCAAAAACGGATTTTATAAACAATTTTAATATTTTCACTAAAAATCTAGATTCGTTATCAGACAACGTTGACGCATTTTACTAGCTTTGAAGTGTCAGTTATTTAAACCTAGTTTTTATAAATGTGTTTTAATATTAGGGACAAGATAGATATCTATCATGAAACAAACTCTAACTCCACCCTTTAACTAACACTAAGCTAATGCTTTGTATGCTTATTAACTCCTGCCATTTTTTAGTTTTCGTAAACTCGTAAATTGCTTTGGGCTTTTCAAGAGTGATTCAGGAATGTCCGTAAATGTACTATCATCTGAAAGTATACACCTATCTAAAGTACTTTTAAAAAATTATTCTAAACTTTCATCTAACAATTTAACAGACAAAAAACTTACTTATTGTTTTGTTCGAGATAGCAAATGATACATAGACATCGAAAATTCCTCTATCCGAAGAATAGCAGATATGTCCAAAACCAACTTCATTTTTCTCCTAGTTGTCTACGGTTTCGAGCAACGTCAGGAAGCCCTGGTAATCTATTATATAAATCTAAACTGCCTGTCTGTTTTTTGTGTTTGTGTGTTCGTATGTTTGCTATAACTTTTTCACCGACACATCAAACAATGACAACATCAATATCGTTAAAAAAATCAGCTCTCTGAAAAATATCGGAAAATATGACAAAACGATTAATTTTGTCCAGGTGAACTGGCCGTTTTTCTTTCTTTCTTATTTTTTTTGCAATGAGAGGGCTCTAAATTTTCCGAAAGATCCAATGTTGTTTCTGCGTAATTTTAAACATATTCAATGCATTTTATACAGTTTTGAAAAAAAATGTTGACTAATGTAACCGGAAATGACGTTAGCTTTCTTTAATGGCGATTATGTATACTTTCAGCAAAGACTGCTTCAATGTAAGTCTACATTATAACACAATAAAATACTGATTTTCACGTAAAAAATAGTAACTACGTGATTATTGCGTCTCAAATTTTAAAATATTTAAGAAACACGAAAAACGATAAGGAAGAAAATATATATAAAGATCATTATCAAAACTGACTTATTAACGCTGAATATCTTTGCTAATTCACTTAAACACCTTACAGCACTACATCGATAAAAATTTGCAAATATTCTATTATCAAACTATTGTTGTAATATTCAAAAGTACTGACAACTAATCATTGTATGAAAGATTAGACAAAAGTATTTCCACTTTTTGGACATTTGAAGAAAATACGTAATCAATGGTGACAGACAAACTGCCTCAAAATTTTTATGTCGTCTGTCCAGACAAAAAAAAACGCTGTGCCTTTGTGTTTTCATTATAAAGGGCATGGGTAAATATTAAACGTGAACGCTAAAGTAATCATAGTTACTCAGTCGGTGGGAGTTGTCATTGAAAACCACCAAACGGTAACAAAAAATAACTGAACAATTCCGGCATAGAGTGAAATTTATTGTAGCAAATATGATTGGATTACAGTAATGATTTATTATTTCAGTAACTCAGTAAAGACAAGAAAAATGTTACCATATTGATGTACATGGTAACATTTTTGTTGTCTTTACTGATTTATTATAGAACGTTAAGCTTTCTCTTCAGACTTTGCAGAGTATCAACGATTTAACCTCTAAACCTAATCAAATAGCACATGTCTGGTAGTATAAAATTGAACACAGTTGTATGTATTAAACAAACAATTTATAATGCCGCGAGTCTAGTGTTGTTAATCTATTGTTTCTATGGACGCAATGATGTATTTTCAAATCAGTTGTTATTTGTGAATTAGCGCAGACATTTTCTATGGTTGCTATCATTGTTATATAAAATCGTATATTTTAAATGTTAAATTAAAAAAAATGCATTGAAACATTTATTGAAAGAGTTTATTTTTTCAGCTTGTTACACTGATCATAACAATGTGCATTACGTCATATTTAGTGACGACATGAAAACAAATCTTTTGCTCTATCTTGCTTCATAAGAACAAATTTATTACACATTGCGGATTGTCCGTTTCTGTCTACACTTGATTTTTCTCAGTAATCTAACCACTGCGCCACGGTACAGAGTACTGGGAAAAATCAAGTGTAAAAGTTCAATCCTCAATGTGGGCGACCGAAATATACATTTATGAATTACTTAGAACCTCTATCCAGTCATGGCTGACGGAACAAGTGCACGCTACCTTCGTGAAGTAAAAAAAGAGTTCCGCTCCAAATTCCGTCCAAATTCCCGAGTGCCCCAGAAACATTCCCGAGTTCGACAAGATACACCTGAAGAAGGTCGGAGGTTATATCGACCCAAACGTTGTGAAAATTACACTCAAGATGAGAACAGTAGTCCGATGAACAGTAATATATCTAAAATGATTGCCAGGGCGTACCGACGGTATTACAAACTTAAAACTTCAGACAGTGTGGTCACCAGCTGTTGTTTCTGCTTAATTGAAAGAGATTTAGAGACGGAACGAATAATCACGAGGCTAAATTGATTGTCATACTTTCAGACAATCCTATGATCAGCTTCAAATGAATTGACGTTCAGTGTTGATCAGCGAGAATGTTTGTCGCCAATTATGGATTATTTGATGATTACTGCGTGATCAAGACGACAAGCGACTGGCCGTTTTATTACATCGCTGAAATTGAAATCTTAGCGCTGCCTAAACAACGATGATTTTATTCAATTAGAGTAATATTAAGTATCCCTTGACATTTATTCAATTTCACAGAACGATAGACGCAAAAAAAGACATTTTCAGTAATGGATAAACTGGGTGTATATCTCTAGATTCATTGTGAAGACAAAATAACATTTATTAAAAGTTTTACTCTTTTCACATAATTGGTATAATTTGTCGGATTTGTCTGCTTGATTGAAAACCAATCCTTTCGGGTTATCCGTGCAGAAACCCTACAAATTTAAATCAAGGTAATTCATACAATATATTGAACAAGTTTCCTGATAACTATGGGTAAGTATTATACTCTGAAACGGGTTATTTTGTAGCTATCCTGTGTAGGGTAAAGTGTTTTAAAGAGTTCTCTTTAAGTTCTTTTCAGATTGGATTTAATTTTTAATTTATTCTAGTTATATATATATATATATATATATATATATATATATATATAATTATTTACTATAATAATTAAATACCTACAGGCACTAGTGTTTCAGTACAGGATGCCACGATTAACAGCAGGCGATAGATTCGAACCCAGCAACACAAGCCATCCCTGGCGTGATTACCAAAGATCGTATCCATTTGGGTACCATTAACCGCGTGAAATAACATTGATATTAAACATTTTATTAAAAAAAAAATGACGTCAGTCAGGGCGATCTAATCATTTTATGATGATCTATGCATAAGAGCTAAATTTACGGACTTAATTCAACTGAAGGTGCTCAACGAAAAGAAACGAGTTTCTTAAAGGGGCTGACATAATTATTTACTATAATAATTAAATACCTACAGACACTAGTGTTTCATCCTTTCGAGAATCTTCAGTGCAGGATGTTACGATTTACACCAGTCGATAGATTCGACCCGAGCAACACAAATTAACTGTTCAATATGAACTAATAAAAAATACTTTGAAGATATTGTTAAGGCTGCTGCAAAGAAATTGGGCTCTCTCTACAGTTGTAGAAAACTGCTCACCCCTGGTAGTTACTTGTATGTTTACAAGCCACTAATCGTCCATGCTTGGGGTATTGTTGTCACTTTTGACCTGGTGTATCTGCAAGTAGTCACCTTTTCTTAGAAATAGTAACATAAAGAATATTCAATCTTATAAGTCCGCGCTGTGAATTAAGCACCGACCCTTGTCCTATCACTAAAATATTGATTGCCGATATCTGGTTGCAAGTACTTTAATGGGATGTGCTATGACGAACTCATCGCATCGGTGCCCCTCAACGTAAGTAACTGCAACTAACTCATAAACAGCAACATGCTATTTGTTCACTGTAGATGTCTAGTGATACTGGAAAGCCCCCTAATATAATAGCATTGATCCTCAAACGAATAGTCTTTTGGAATTATCTTTCTATTCACTTGATTTTCTAACTGCCCTAAAATGTGTAAAATTAACTGTAATGTGAATAGAAATAACAATTCTCAAATACCTGCATAGTGAAGCTTTGGACAAAATTCCAATAGTAGCCTCTTACGTAAACGAGACGATATTCTTTGAATAACGTGAATAAAAGTAAAACAACATTACTAAGATCAAGTATTTTTATTTGTCTGGAACGATTCCATAAGTGCTCATAAGTTTTACACCAATATTACTGGAATAGGCATTATAAAAAATATAAAATTACTCAATTCAATTTAGCATAGACTATAATCGTATCAATTATCCCATAGATGCACCTAATCGATAGAAAATATGTACCTTTTAGTTTTTGATCATATATTATTTCTAATGCACAAGCGTATATTTTATTCCAATGCCTTTACTTTCCTATAGGTTTTAAATAGTTGAACTATATTACGTATTAACATTTGAAACTAATTCATTGTTAAAATGTTAGAAAAGATGGATATTAACGAAAGAGTATTGAAGAGCAGCTTTCCATTCGTTAATAATCATTGTTATGATTATTTTGGAAATATATTTAGATTATTATCGAACAGCAGGACCGGTGGAAATTCCACAGAAATAGAAACATATTTAATCAAAAAATATGTTTTGGTTTCCCTCTAATTCACTTATTCCTGAATTACATTATTCTAGACGACTACAGCAAAACATTACATTGTTACATTAATACATTCATAAACTTTACTGTTTTGTTTTTGCTTCTTTTTATTGGCAACTGTTTTTTTTTTGTTATTGATTTTTATATAAAACTGTTTCTTTTGATTTAGCGAACACATATTTTGGGTTTTGTTTGTGTATGAACAGTTAGTTTGCTCTTTTTTTATATATCGTAATTTGGCGTCTTACAACAACAAATGTAAATTTGCTTTTTGTGCGTAATACGTTTAAACAACTTTTTAAAAATGTATTTTCGTTACAGCCTAACACAGCGCAGCATAAACACCCCAAACTTTTACATGTCAAAAATAGCTTCTGAGGTTGATGGTGTTTATTCCGAAAACGGTTCTTCTTTCTTCTTTTATGTTCGAAAAAACAAACAATCTACCGTATTAAATTCAAACTCCTTAGTGTTTTAAAACTTTTGTTTCTTTTATTAAGCGAACACATATATTTTGGGTTTTGTTTTTTGAGTGAAAAGTTAGCTTGCTATTTTTTATGTCGTAACCCGGCGTCGTTTAACCACAACCAACATATTATAATCTGCTTCTTTTTTCTTGGCCTATTACGTTTAAACAGCCTCTGAAAAAGTATTTTTATGGCACTATACAGCGTAGTATAAACTACCCCACCATCCATATATTAAGAACGGCTTTCAAGATTGGGGTTGTTTATTCCGAAAGCTGTATTTTTATATTCTTCTTTCTTTCTTTCTTTTTAAAGCTTTCTTTCTTTGTGTACATCAAAATAAACAACCTACCGTGATAAAGTCATAAACTTTATTATTTATATTTATTTCTTTTTATTTGCAACTGTTTTCGTTTTTTTTATTAGAGAACTATTGAGGTTGTTTGTGTGTGAAAAGTTTGTTCGGTAGTTTTTACGACGTAACCCGGCGTCGTCTAAACCTCACAAGTAATAATCGACTTTTGTTGGCTAATACGTTTAAACAACCTTTAAAAGGGTATTTTTATTCGCCATAAGCCATCGTAGTATAAACACCACCAACCTCCCCATGTTTAGAACGGCTTTTAGAATGCCCCAAAGCTGCCATGGTTAAAAACGGTTTCCGAGATTGGGGGTGTTTATTCTGAAAGCAGTTTTAACATAGGGGAGGTAGTGGGTGATTATATTGCGCTAGGTTTTGCGTATAAAAAAATACCCTCTTCTTTTTTTTTCTTCTTACAATTTTTGCCCGTCTGCTCGCTCGCGTATCTTTTTGCTCAGTCGGTATAATCCGGCGGTATTCCTCGTTAGCCGGGCGCTGCCGAGAGAAATTCACGGAAAAACAGCCTCCCTACACTCATCAACGGCCCTATAAAAATTACTTTTACGGGTACCAATATTTAATTTGCGATTAAAGAGCGATTATCAAGACTTTAATGATCCTATATTTGATTTGTTTTGCATTTTTTATTTCTGTTGACGATTAAATTTAATTTTATATTCTTGCCCGATTACCTATGTTACATAGCTGTGAATTTTCATGTCGACATTTTCTCTATAGAATTGATTAAATACTTGTATATAAGTTAAGACACAAATATATTATGCAAGTAGATTTCAAGTACATTTTATTTGCTACGAAAACACTTATTTGTTACATATGTGTTTTCTTACTACTGTTACTTTATGTGAAGTATTTTATTAATTAGAACATGTGCTAGAGATACTTTTAGGGGAAAAAATGCGTGCAGTATACCAAGAAAATAAAACGCTGGTAGATTTGATAGTTGCTGTCATCGGTAGACAGCAGTTATCTACCTCTGTTTTGGCTCAATGTAAAGAGTAAAAAAATACTTTCTTTTATAATCAGCCAGTACCTGCGGGTTATCTCACCAAACCAGCACGAATTGACAGTAATCAACAGCGCTCACAATCACAGAGAGTGACTTCCACTAGCTGCCACTGGAAAGATGCCCGACAGTGGAAGCTAGATTATTACATTTGGGTCACAGCTGCCATTGTCCGCTATTTTAGAGGAACTGCAATGGACACCGACAACAACTGTATTTTAACTTGTTTTCGAGAGGGCTCTTTAACGATTCTGGTCTTGATCAGTCATATTTCCGCCGGGCAACACCGGTTAACGGGTTCTGCTTGTTTCTCTTGGGATCCGGTATTTTTTTTTCGGGCCGATATTCGAACTTTCTGACCGAGTGTAAAATGAAATTTGTCATAGTCGTGCACGTTTTCGATTTCCATGCGTCGTTTTCAGGCGAGTGATGTATTAAAAAATTCGTTTAGCGTATTTATTGAAACAGTCGATTAAAATATTTTAAAATCGTTAGAAGCATTTCAGCATCCGCCCCCCCATTTTATTAAGCCTGATTGAGGGTCGCTTTTTTGAAATGAGCGAGTAGGGTTTGCATGATTGGGAGGTACGAGTTACAATGTGAGATGGTTAAAATGACGTTGTTTTTTTATTTATGTTTTCAAATTAATATTTAGGGGTGTCATGTGCTACACAGTGTTGACAAATGAAGTTGTAAGGGGATGACAGATGGCGTGTAATCCGTCGAGATATATTGGTTTTAGTAATTCGATGTACGAGTTGATTTCTGGGAGACACATTCCTCTATAGTACAATAAAAAAAACATACACACCGTTGCTAGTTTTTTAGTAAATTGTCGTCGGGTGTCGACTTTATTGCATACTAGCATTTCAGCCCGGCGTTGCCCGGGTGTTTCGATGTGTGTGTTGAGAAAAAGAAATGGTAATAGAAAGGCAAGCTCGAACCCGTACCGCGAAGAACGAAAAGAACGAAGGGGAAAACCTGATGTTTTTGTCGTTACGACCACCGCCAAGCCAGAAGTGAGATAGGTTTTAATTAAGGGTCGACAATACAAAGGAGAGGATGACTTTCAAAAATATCGGCGAGTAAACGACCCCTCTCTGGAAAATTCCCAGTTGAAGGTGAAGATATGAATGTTTTTAGCCAATTTTTCGATATTTGTCGTCTGAAAGGTCGACCTTTAAAACGATACTGATCTTGTAAAAATCTGTCGCCTCTGTCGAAAGTTTTAGGCACACATGCAAATATACATACATATATTTATATATTGGCAACTAAATATGTTCGACCCAAACCGATTAAAAAGCTATCCCTATTTCTGAATACCCTTTATGTAAAATTTCAAATGTTTAGACCAGAAGGTGTCTGAGTAATTTGGTAGAGACCGCAGAGGTAATTTTTTTAAAAAACTTTGAAAACTATTATGACCCTTTAAAATTTATTGTTTGGGGCTCAAATCAAGTTATTAAATTAGATCCATGTCCAAGGAACCTATATCTAAAATCTCAATTGTTTAGACGGAAAATTGTCGGAGGAGTTTGATAGAGTTCTCAAAGGTCAAATCGATGAACTTTGACCCTTTAATAGCCAAATTTCTTGGCGAAAATGAATTACACATATTTTCCCAAGTCTTAGTACCCTGTATATCAAATTTCGAGTATGTAGACTTAAAAGTGACAGAGGTAGGGAAATGTACACACACAGACACACACAGACACACACACATGCACGTTCACTTTTATAGATAAATAGATACATAGATTAAACAAAAATATATACGTATACATAAATATATACGGAAACAATTTTGTGTTTACTGAAAGCTTTTACGCAAATATTATGCAAGTATAAATCATGTAGAATATCTGCATGAATATACTTACATGTAATAGTTTACTAAAGATTATCATACCATAAGAAAACCGAAAAAGAACTAATATGGAATTATTTAAAATGAATGTTTAAAAGAATATGCAAATTAGATAGATCTTTAGCTAGTGAATGCAATCCCACAACCCATATATAAGACAATGGTATTTTCTTTTTAAATAAATAGAAAAGACGGTTTTTAATATGAATATCAATACACACAAAAGAAAAACGAATTTATAGGAGTATAGAGTAGTAAAGGAATTGTTTAAATTTTTTATAACGAATGGTGAATCTGAGTTTAGAATTGGTTTCGATGGTGAAAATGTGTTTATGTACGATATGTTTCAATTATTTTTTGTCGATTTTATAATTAGTGTGCATCTTGTAAGAGTACGATATATTGTTGTTGTTGTTGTTATTATTATTGTTGTTGTTGTAGTAATGGCGGCAAAATGTGTTTAATGGTGCATTTGTTGATCGGTGATAGTATTTGGTTCCTTGTTATAAATAAGGGTTGGTTTTCTGTCAGATAAATGCCTTATTAACTATTTTATTAATGGGTGAATTGCCTTTGGTTCGGTAGCTGATATTTTTCGCTACGTCTATTTTATACCTATAAGGACATTCACTTTTAAAATTATAAAGACATGATTCTATACTAGCAGACTTTTTGTATGAGGAGGTAATAAACCTATAAGTGTCGGCTTAAATTTCTATGCCGAAGAAAGAAATCGTGTTATTTATATTCATTTCATGTGTGGAATTTAATTTCGGATTATCTTTAAATGTGATTTTGATTACTGTTAATTTTCTGTTAATAAAGGTGTGTCATAAACGTATAGTTCATGCATTTGAGATGCGAATTTCGATATCTACAGACAGCAACATAGGTTCCACGGAGGTTGTTATCGAAATTCGCATATCAAAAACACGCGCTGCATTGGATAAGGTGCGGTCAGTATAAACTTCAAGGTTAATTGACAAACTGAAAATGCTGAACTTTGGAGCAATGGTGAAATCTGTCCTTGTTTACGGTGGTACGACCTGGACACTCACCAAAAGGTTTGGGAGAAAGTTAGACCTCACGTATACCCGTATGCTACGAGCATTGTTATATATATCTTAGAAAGATGAGCGCACGAAGCAGCAGCTTTATGGCAAACTACCTGCCATATCTACTGCCATCAGTAACCGACGTCTTATATTTGACAGACAGCGAAGTAAAAGCTGGTTATGTTGCGGGGTTCCAGCACTTTGACCGGCACTGAGTGTCCTAGACAGCGTTTTAAAGACATGTAACCAATTCTGTCCGTTATAAATCTTACAATAATGTAATATATGTACAAATAATGTTCCTTGCCAACTATAGGTATCAAAATTTCATTGTTAAAATTCATGAAAAATAGTCTTCTTTCTTCTACTAATGATAAGTCCGCGTGGTAACACGAAAAGTAAAGCAATTAATTATAATTATATAACTTTACCGTTTGGACTTGGGTTTAGTTAATTGCCGTAAAAATTTAAATGGTCCGACCTGAGGTCTATTTTGCGTAAAATTTATATGCGTAACTAAATGAAAATTCTAAAAATAATTGTTATTTTTATAGCGTATTTACACATAATGGTCTAAAATGTAGAATCTATTTTTTTAGGAGACAGGGATTTCCTTTTAAGTTTAGATATACTTTATTCTTTAATTTGACAAATATCAAAATGTTTTCCTTGGACGTATTTTATCGAAGATTTTTATAAAATTATTTCGAGATTTTTACCTATATTTTTACTGGTGTCAACCGTAACCTACGCAAATAAATAAGTTACATAAGCCCCGGGTAAACACGGTGATCAGACAACATCGAGCTCGAAATTGTGCTTGAGTAATAAAATAAAGCATGTACAGCAGTATAAATTCTTTAATATTCCCCTGCGACACCCTGAGAAGCGCCACATGGACGTTTAGCAGGTAATAAAGTAAACATAATTAAGCAATAAGCAGATGAACTTGCAAGAATGTTTCTTTGACTTATCACAGTTCATTAATATATATATATATATATATATAAATTAGATTCGGGAGTAAATGTTATATCTTGGAATGTAATTCCTCATCTGTAGACTTTGAAGGTTCGTTTTATGTTGTGAACGAATAATCTTCTGATAAATAAATACGTTTTATTTCGCTTTTTATTGTCAAGCAATCTTTTCACATGCATCGTCCTTGGATTGAGAATTTAAAATTTAAGCTCAAATATTTCAAATTCTGATACCGATTCCGATAGCAATGAACGATTTTTCCGATGCCCAATTCAGATTAATCGTCCCCCCCACTATATATATATATATATATATATATATATATATTTGTAGTCATCGACGTATAGTCCTGTTTCGTTGTATCACAACTCATCAGTGCCGCAATATATATATAAATATATATATGTATATATATATATATATATATGCATATGTGTACCCACATATATACATACATACATATATATATATATATATATATATATATATATATATATACATATACACTGACATATATATTTTTTTCTTGCGTTGATCTTATTTTGCTTGTAATCAGTAGAATAGAGTTTAATTCCTTAATCAAACTAGAATTGTACCTGGTCTTGAGAAATTTCATGATTCTTTGAGGAGTACAAAATTTATATAATGCAATCATGAAAGGAAGACGAAAATTCATGATTAAAACGTTAAAATAAAGTCAACGTTTAAAAAAAAATGTTGACGGGGTGAAGATAATAAACGATGGAAAATGGGGGAGTCAGCTGACCGGTTTCTCCCTTGCTTTATCAAAGCTGTATCGAGGGATTTGAGTGACAAAAAAAAAAAAGAAAGACACGAATAGGAATCGAAATTATGTACAGATAAAAATACCGTTCGTTACGTTATGTACGGAGAAAAATGTTAAAAGCGATTGAAATACGGCAACGTTATAATTCTCGAAGATTCTAGAGACTAATCACGCTCAAAGCTAAGAGGCATTCCTTCTGCTTGTAGAGGGAAGGCCTACTCAGCCGAACGAATATATATATATATATATATATATATATATATATATATATATATATATATATATATATATGGCGAGGGAAAGACCGTGAATTCATATGAAGACATTGCCTGTCAGTCATATCAAGTTTTAAATGAGGTTTAAATTGTAGATTGAATGACGCGTGCTACTTTCGAAGTATTTACGCATCAAATTACACTTTTATTTCCGGAATGTTTCTACCATTTAAGTTTAGAATATTATATTTGTAATTATGTCAAGCATGAGTAACAGTTTTTGATTTATTACACTTATGTTTTAAATGCAATTTATTAAAGACATCTATGTGTTTTCAAGAAGCCTATTATTTCAGTTTTGTCGACTATGCTTATATTCGAATGCATAAATATACTAGCAGAGAAACCTGGCATTGCCTGGGATTGAATGAACATGAAGGATTAGATGCATGATCTAGTCTGAGACAACGTGCCTTCCTGCAGTGATTTCTTCCACAATACGTTGTAGTTTACATTTACCTATGCAGAATTTATTGTGGACTTTATAGAAATGTTTTTTTTTTATGTAGAATGGTATAAATTAAGATTTCAAATGAAATAAAATAAAGTATCATTGTAATTGTTGAGTGTATATGCTGAGCTCCTCTACATATGCAATGATAACCTTTCTCGAATATATTTGTGACATTAGTCCGTATATATATTTGTCAAAATCGGACTGTTAATTGTATTATAGAAATTTATTGATCATAGATTTTCAGTACTAAGCGGATGCAGTATTCTGATAGAAAAGATATCTAAGAACATTCCAAGACCCAATGTCACTATCTGCGAAATTTTTAAAAATTTAGTCTAACTGTCTCGGGGTCGATAGGAAACAAATGTGCGTATACACACGAACACAGACACGCACACAGACCCACACATATACACAAAGCAGTTTTTCTATATAAATAAAAAAATTATGCATTTTGAGACATTTCCAATTGTAACGTATGCACTAATCTGGGTAGTGATATTCTAAGCCCTACACTTTGAGTATTAAATTAATCAAGCACTAGTTTGCCACCTCATACTGTTGGTTAGAAAGAAGTTTATTATCATAAACTTCTTTCTAACAAACAATATAGATAAAGGCAAGGCCGCAGATATCCAAAATGTAATAATCGAGCGGATATAATATATATATATATATATATAGATGAATGGAATTCCATAACCGATATATAACAAAGTTGTATTTCTTTTTAAATAAATAAAAAAAGGTTGTTTTTTATATAAATATCAATACACGAAACACCAATTTATATATATATATATATATATATATATATATATATATATAGAGACACACACGCACATACACACACACGCATATATATATATATATATATATATATATATATATATATATATATATATATATATACACACACACTAGCAGGGAGAAACCGACACATGTAGGGTTATTTTATTTTTATTGAAATCTGTGAAATCACCCACGTCTCAATCAAATCGATAGATTACCTGCTCTAGTTAGGAACTCTTCGAAATATTCATAGTAGACGCTTAACATACCTACCCACAGTGACTTAGTCTACAAAATATTGTACTCTATATTGCATTGAAGGGAATCTACTCTTTATTTAATAAAATTATCTGTGAATAATGGCATAACTTGAAGTGTCACATGCAAAAGTGAAATATCATGTAACAATTATACTATCAAAAGAAACATTTATTTCGAACGCATCCTTATCTTATAAAATAATCTACAGTTGAATTTATCGGCTGATCCTGTCTGTTTTTGTGGTGATAACACTTCTGAAATGCACTAGTGGTGTGAGGCTATATAAAAGTGTTAACTTTGGTCAAAATCTGGCTTCCTTCTTTAACAGGATTTTTTCGATTATCGATTTTCGATTCTTACGGAATCATTCCAATGGAAAATCTACGTAAGAACACTCTCAGACACGCGCCGTACATTTGTGCAAAATTAGAAAAAAAAAAACCCCGATCGTTTCGGAGTCATCCAAGGACAAAATCTTTAACACACAAAATGCATTTTATATAGTAGTTGAGAGATAGATTTATATTTATACATATGCTTATTGAAGTATATATACGTAATTTATTTGAAATCTATTTATTGCAAGGTATATCAATCATACTATTGTGTCACAATGACATGGAACCCATCCTAAGGGAGCTGGAAGCTTCTACATTAATAAACTTTGTGCCTAACGAGTTCTGTACTTATAATGAAGTGAAAATGTGTCATGCAGATGCTTTGTGATTTTTAAAATATTAGAACATACCAAACAGGTTTGACTGACAAGTATTTATGAAAATTTGGCGTGTCTAAATAAATCGCAAAAGTTCAAGATTGCATGCGGGTAGCTGAATTTAAAAAGAAAACATTGCGTTGAAATGAACATCTCTCTCTATTTCTCTCTTTCATTCCGTTTCTTCATTGAAAGGGAAAATTGAATATGATTGTATTTTTTTAAACAGTTGAGGCTAGGATGCTGCACCCAACGGACTTAGATAGCAGTTTTCGGCTGCACCTGTCGAGTCTCAACAGGTCTTAATTTAAATATGCTCTTCCAGTGTTAAACGTAAAATAAATTATATATTTTTATAAAAATGCATTTGTTCGCTATTTTTTACAAGCGCCCAATTTAAGCATGCGGTTCCTGCCATTAATGCCGACGGTGAAAATGCTGCATGTAACGACGCAATGAAAACTCAAGAAGCGGCCCATGCCAGCCGGTTACAGTCGACGACATCTTAACCTGTTGCTGTTTCCATGTGCCTATCATTTGATATCGCTTATTCCCCCGGGGAGCTGGTTGCGTTATCAAGACGTTCCTCACCGAAGTACTCTCTCCTGGAACGATAGCATCATACTATCATGCTCAATGTTTATTCTCTACTTCAAAGCATATCTTGAGATTAGTTGCATTTGAAATGAATAAAGAGAAAAATAGTTTAAAATCATATTTATAAAAACAATCTTGTATTTCACAAAATGCTTATACTTTCTCTGCCGTCCTAATTTATCATGAACGTATTTATTTGGTTTAATTGCATATCCTTCGACAAATATTAAAAAAAAAAAATTAAACTAGAAATATACCCAAAATGGATAGAGGGAACAGCAAGTCAGAAACACGAAAAGGGACTATAAAAATATTATTCAAAGAATACTATACAAAGCACACCATATTAAAAGATTCTAAATAGGCCATGTTCAACTTTTTACCAGTCAAGCCAAGATCGTCTAACTTTGATTTGAAACTCAAACCTGAACCAAGTTATGATAAAACTTGTAAGAGGAAGTTTATAAAAATAGTTATGAAATATATTTTGCTTTCAAATAAATAATAATACTTATTAATTGCCAGATATATTTTGGAATTAGATGATTTTTGCTGAATTTTCTAATTATATCATGCATTATTCTTATAGAATTTACGAACAATAATTTACTTTATGAAGTTTTAAGTAAAATTAAAATCTGAATAGCTTAATTTTTAATTTAAAAAATGCAGTGTTTCCCCTTTTTACTGAAGCCTTTTAAAGTTCTACTAAGTTTTATTAAAAACAATGAAAAAAATGTGCGCTAATAGTTTCTAATTCAAACTTTAATGTACTCGATCTAGTTATAATTCAGCTTGGAGGACCAATCTAAAAAGAAAATATAGATAGATAGTTTAATAAGTTTCTTCCTATTAGTCATCACCATCACTGCGCATCTTTATTCTAAAAATTCACCATTTCACGTAAAGCATTTGCGTTAATGCTGTACATGTTTATTCAAGTTCCTTTAAGGAAAACTTTTATTCCATTATTATATTAATTAATATAAACAGTTTTTAACGTTCATCTAGCCATTATGCAGCTTATTCCTTTTATTTGAAGTCTTATTAATTCTTGTTCTGATTCAATTATTAATGGGATCTATTTCTATCTATTTAATCTATTTAATTATGGGGTAATTGACCAAAGTACTGTTTCAACAAATCTATTTTATATCAAATATAATAAATATTTTGAATATAAAGCTAAACATGAATAAGGTTATTCACAAAAAAAAGATCGGATACTCAAAGAGAGCTTTATATATATTATGAAATAAAAATATGTTTTAAGCAAAGTTACAGTGCAGTACTGTGTAAAATAAACACATATTTATTTCTTTGAAATTGATATCTCGGCAGTAGACACAATATTCGATTCTGAAGCTGGCGTATATCGCCAAAATATAAAATTTTAACAAATAAATCCTTGTTTATTTTATAAAATATTGCGGTGTAAGTTGGCTTACAAGCGTATTCAATGCGTATTTTATTTTAAAATTTAAACAATATTTATATCACAGAAAACAGAACTCCGACCACACACACACACACACAGACACACACACACATATATATATGTATATATATATGTACATATATATACATAAATATATGTATAAATATATATATATAAATATATACATAAATATATATATATATATATATATATATATATATATATATATATATATATATAGGTAACGTTCGTTTTTTCAGGCATATTTTATTATGTAAATTTGACATTGTTGTGGCAGAAACTAGCTGTGGTGGTTATAATATTTATTGTAGATCTAAGTACTTTCAGTTCAATCTGTAATCATCATCAGTGGTAATACCCTGAGCTGGTTCTGGAAAATTTATAGAAGCGTTTTATATGTATGGACATATTTATTGTTATTCCATTGGTCAATTTGTTTTCTTAAGTTTTCAATGACTTTCAATGCATTTTATGATATTATCTCTGTTGGTGAAATTACAATAACATCCTTCAATACCATAAAATATAAAAACAAAGTAAGTTGAATGGATTCACTTTAACCCATTAAGAACTATATCAGTTATATTAAAAACATATATAAAGAGAAGGAAAACACTAAGGGATACTACATATTAAAAAAATATAACTATCATTTATTTATATATACGAGGGGTGTGTAATAAGTAATGCCCTGACCCACTTCCCATAGAAATAAAGCAACAAAACTTGGCACAGTTATTAGTCTTTCTCTACATAAGAGGCACCTAGACTTATGCATTTCTCCCATCGTTTGATGCAAATCTGGAGACCGTTTTTTTCCTCCAACCACGACGTGACTTAAGAAATCAAGGCTTCATCGTCTGGGAAACGCTTTCCTTTCAAAAGAATAATGGCTGGGAAGAGGTACAAGCCAGAGGATGCAAGGTCAAGAGAGTAGGGAGAATGGAGGAGGATTTCATAACAACACGCCCGTGCTTCTGATCTGGCGACATCCGAGTTGTGGACTGGAGCGTTGTCCTGCAGGAGGAAGGTATATTTGCTGATCTTGCTCCGTCTTTTGATTTTGATTGCTTCCCTTAATTTCCTCAAAAGTGAAGCATAATAGGCGCCTGTAATTGTGGTACCCTTTGCCAGAAAATCTGTCATCGCTACTCCGTCCTGGTCTCAGAAGACTGTGAGCATGGCCTTGCATGCGGAGGGCTGCACACTTGCCTTCTTTGGAGGTGGTGAGTCCAAGTGGTTCCACTGCATTGACTGAGCTTTGGTCTCTGGATCATAGTGATGGACCCAGGTTTAATCCTGTGCAATGTCTTTTGAAAAACTTTGACTCATCTTCTTGGCACATCTCCAAATTCATCCTCGAGCACCCGACGCGTTCTCGCTTCTGGAATGGTGTGAGCAACCTGGGAATCCATCTGGTAGACACCTTATGCATGTGCAAACAGTCATGAATGATAGCTTCCACAGACCCTGTACTAATCTTGACATCTTGGGCTATTTGGCGAATAGTAATGCTCCGATCTTCCAAAATGGCAGCCTCAACTTGACGGACAGATGCTTCATCAATGGTAAAAGCGAAGCGACCAGTACCTGCCTAAACAGAATATTTAAATGGAAACATTTTTAATGAGTGAAAACAAAAACTACTTTTGTTAAATCAAACCGAATTTTTGTAATCAGTTTAACTGTTTACGTGCACCAGTTTCGGTATATTTCACACTTATATAAAATACCACTTATATTTCTCATTTGCTATTTAGTATGGTAATAAACTCGATATTCCTTTCTTGTAGTGTTTTTGTTTTTACTAATGGAAAACAGTAAAATTGTTTTGGTAACAGTTTGGTCCAAGATCACAGTGTAGTATCTGTTCTGATGCTGCATTTGGGCCTTTCTGTCCTCGTTAAGTTGAAACAAAATCTTTCCTGACTGATACAATTTTTATTTTTATTTTTGTTCCTGCCAAGATTCCCCTTTTTGGAGAGCCGGATTATCACCATATTAAAACACTGCCCTCGTGAGGAGGCAATAAAATAGAAACACTGTTACAGAACGAAGAGGATAGTAACACCCCTTTAAATGTACTCATTAGATAAGTAAAGTTAATAATATAGAGTATATATTACTGAAACTGCAACTATAGCATGAGGCAATGCTTCAAAATTGGTGTATGGACACTTATTTGATACGATTATTTTCTACATCCATGTAAAAACATTCTTATCTAGAAAAAAAAAAACGAAATATGATTTCACAATTACTTATTTTTCTTATGAAATAAATATAAAAGAACCGTAAATATCAAAATAGGTTTCTACATTTTTTTGTAATCCTATTTGTCTTGAGCAAATAACTAAAATATTTTAGTTACGAAGAAGTAAATCTCAGCATTTTAATTATACAGGGTGAACCACTTAAAATTAGCCCATGAGGAGGAACATTCTTTGAGTGTTTAAATTACCTGTAGCATTATTTAAATGACCTGTAGTGTTATAAAAGATGCTGGAAGTGCTCCCCGTTGACATCTATGCATTTCTAGGAATGTTGAACAACATTTGCAGATACTGCCTGTATATCTTTGGTGATTATCCTGATAGTGTTGGTAATGCCTCCTTTAGTTGGTCTAGATTGTGGCGATTATTTGCATAAGCGTTTTGTTTTTAAATCCCCCCAAAGATAAAAATCACATGATGACATGTCCCGAGAATGTGGTGGCCATAATCCTTTCCTTATTGTTCTCTCTTCGGTAAACATGTCATGAACTCCTGTCAGTGATCCGTGAGACGGCTGGCATGTAGTGCAATCTTGTTTGAAAAATTATTGCATTTTGTCTTGTTGTATCAGTTGGCGGTTAAGAACATCTTGAAAATGGCGTCTGTCAGCTCTTCCTCTACATGTAATATGTGCCCAGTGTCACTTAAGTGACGTTTTCCTTATTGGTCATGGAGTCTATAGGTATATCTTATATCTTTGTTATGGGATACATAAGTGTGCCATATATCCTGTATTGTATATTCGATATCGCCAATCCTTTACAATTTGTTTAGTAATATCATACAATTTATTTTGTAATATCGTACATTAATTTCTGAATTAATTCTCGATTCTATTCAACAAGCTAAGTTAATTTGCTATTTTTCGTTTAAACAAAGAAATTGAAATATTAGAAGCAGGAATAGATGAATCATTCTCGTATTTGTGAATCCTTCTTGTTGCCCGAGTGGATATTAGTTTTTTCGTTTTACCTGAGCGCTTAAACTGAATTTCTTTAGCGTTAAAACAAAACTTCGTTTTTATTCAAGTTTATTTACGACGCTTTGCTATCAGGTCAATTCAAACTTGAGTTTCGTTATTTCTCGACTTATTTTCGAATTATATGCGTTGTTATTTTTACTGTCCTCTTTGATTAGCTGAAAACAACTCATTTTTTTTCCATTTTAAAAATAGCTTTATTTTGAAAGGGATTAGTACGGTAGTTTTCCGTTTCTTTAACTTTCTTTAGCTTGCAAAGTTTAAAATTATTTACCTCATTAAAACTTTATAGATTTGAAGATTTATTAGACTCTACGCCTTTAACCTTTTAATATTCCCGTTCAATGTTACTAGTACATATAATTATCTAACAAATGTAATGTTATTTCCAGTCACCCTACGTTAAGAGAAAGATTAGATGAATCGGGCTACTTTTAAGGAGGTCGCTTATTCTGAGAAAAAATTGATTAGAAAAAGATTAGATGGGTTGGTCTACTTTTACGCGGGCCACCCTGTATTTTTATACTCATTTTTATATTTAACAACGTTTAAGCTTAATAATATATTCGTTAGTCTGTTATCGAATTCCCTTGTATTATTAATGAATTACAATTTATCTACACCAGAACCTAATCGGATTTGATGGCATTGATTGTCAATTTAATGGCGAACTATAACACATAAACATTTCCAGGGCCGCTGCTAAAAAGGTAGGCTCTCTCTACCGTTCTAGAAAACTACTGACACTTGAAAGTATCCTGTACCTCTATAAGGCCACCATTCGCCCATGTATGGAGTATTGTTGTCACATTTGGGCTGGTGCGTCTGCTACTAGTCTCTCGCTCCTAGACAAGGTTCAAAAGCGAGTCGCCAATCTGATAGGCCCTGAACTGGCATCTAAGCATCAGCTTCTGTCCCATCGACGAAACGTTGCATCCCTCTGTCTGTCCTACAAGTATTTTAATGGTGAATGTTTTGACGAACTGCAGACACTTGTGCCCCCACGACGTAGACACCCTCGACAAATCCGACAGGCAGCTAAATCCAACCCCCACACAGTAGATATCCCTAGATGTAAAAGATCTTTCTACTCCAGTAGTTTCTTCCCCAGAACCGCTAGACTGTGGAATTCCATTCCAGGTTCCTGATTCCCTAACTGTACTGACATGCAGAAGTTCAAGTGCAACGTGAACCGACATCTTACTGCCTAAATCCCAACGTAGTGCTCCAGTAGTTGCTGCCCCTGATAGTAGCCCCCTACACCAAAGTGGCAATGCGCCTTGTTTGGGGTGAAAATGTAATATAAAAAAATGATATGAACAGATTCAGGATTGCGAATGAAATGACTACATATCATGGTATTTTGAAAACTATTTAATAATGTCGACCATGGTTTAGGGATGAGTGGAGAAGTTCAGTAATAACATGTTCTATTAGTAGAAACTGATTCAAGGAATGTTACTAAATGGAAATTGTGTATGTTATCCAACACATAAAGGAGGAAAAGGAAGGTTGATTGCAACGCTGAGAGGACATCGAATTTTATCGATAAACGCACTGCTTGAAGGGTCGCGTCTTTAAAAAATCTGATGTTGTTTTGCAAACAGTGACTTTAACTTATTGTTCCTGATTAAAATGTCAAAAGTTTAAAGCGTTGATGCTCAAAGCCATACCTCAATGTACGTGTTCTTTTTTTTATTTCATTGAATCTCTTGTAGAAAATAATTGTCTCTAGAAAATGTTTATGGCGTCAGATGTTCGTTTCGTGACGCCAAATCTGTTTCATGTTCTTCTCTGTAAAACTCTAAAACGATTTTTGCGTCTCCTTCGTCATGAATGAATATTTTTTTTCTGTCTGGTGAAATATCAATATATTTCAAGGCTTGTGATAATAGCAATAAAATACTGACAAAAACAAGCCACTTATATTAGATCTTAGCTTAACTGTATTTTTATAGCGACCTAAGTTCTGTAATCGGACATACGGGTTTATGCAATATTTGAAGCATTTCAATGGCGTCATAATACGTAAAATAACCTGAGAATTATCAAAACAAATAAAAACATTTCCAAGCTTTTTCACGTTTGCAGTAAATAAGCGAATACATTTACAGACATTTTAGTCATCTTTATATATTAATTTTAACATAAGATTTTGCAATTTCAAGGTTGAAATCAATCATCTTATATCATCGAGTAAGAGTAGTTTTAGCGTTTGGTTATGTTATATATATCACTGTCGGGGGAGGCCAAGTAACCTGAGCGATTATTATTATAATCCCCGACGACGTTATCAAAACAAAATGAAAATATATATCGAGATTGCTAGCGTTGAATGTTAAAACATAAAAAATGGAGATGCTTCAGTGGTGACACCAAGTGATCTTAATGCTTCATGTACTAATGACGTAATGAAAAGAGACAGGTACAGATTTTAGTTTAGAGTTAGGAGAGTAAAAAATTCGGACAACTTACCACGGAAGATACCATCTCCGCGTTGTGGAATCAGGGAGAAACGCAACTTTAGCATAATCTAGAAATTACGTCTTGCGGCCCCGATGAAAAGTAACGACCTGTGCAATAAAGTTATATTAAAATTTAAATTACATTAATTATTTTCTTCCGGGAAAATCTTCAATTATAGACCAACCGAAAGAAAGGAGATATATGTCCAAGCGTATGTTATGCATTACCACGTAGTAAATAAACGATTTTCATTTAATTAACGATTCTCCTGTAGCTGGTCACTTTATGAAAATAGCATTACAATAATATTAACCTAATGTATATACACATTATACCCGCTAGAAAAAAACAAAAAAACAAAGACATTTGTAAATATGTATGCCCATGCATTGTAAACATAAGTTCAGGAACAAAACGAAATTCCTTTCACTGGCTTTTTTTTTTGTAAATGCACATTTTCTCTGGTTTACTGTTTCCGTAAATAAAGGAAATGTTCGATTTAATTTTTTTCTATTTTGCTATTTTTGTTTCTAAAATTGTAGGTTAAGTTTCGATTCCCGACACGGTCACAATTCTGAATCGCAATTTCAAGAATAATAATAAAAAAAAGAAGAAGAAAAGTTAAATCCTTCTAGTTTATTCGTAAGTGTTTTTTTTTTTTTCAATATTAAAAAAAATGCAAACCACTTCTATATTCACACAGATCTTTTTCATGCATGGAAACTCATTAAGATTACCAAATTATTTTATTTAGCGAAGAAATATTTTATGTTTCGAAGTTTCCAGGGGATATAACTCTAGACCCTTTCTCTTAATGAAATGAATGTATAAAAATAATATCAAACAAATTAAATTAAATATATTATCAATATAATTTGTTAT
>NC_136485.1:127459521-127632021 GCF_053919585.1 Euprymna scolopes
CGAATACATTGAAAATGGCGATTTAGACAAGATCTCCATGGAAAACAGGTGCTGCCAGCTCGACAACAGCCGAAGTTAACTTTGTTTCTGTGTTTTTTCTCTTTTTTTCTTCTCTTCTAATGGTGCTGTCGTATCTCTATTGGCGGCTGCCAACCACACATCTGCGTAATCGGCATTACTTCCGTCCAGTGGCACAGAGAATCCAAGGAAGACTGGAATCAATGCAGAGATAAGCGGAGAGTATATACACCACTTTGAAATTTTACCGTTACAGTACTTTGTCTGGCCCGCGCTTGTTGCTCCTATGTATTAGTTTCCACATTCAAGGGGTTTTCTGAATATTTCGGCTGTTTTCATTATTGTTGTTCGTTGTATTTTTGGAGTCTTTCATTTGATTCCAATTTCTCCCATTCTTTTTTCAAAGTTTTTTTTGGGTTGTTTCTAGTACTGATACTGTTATAGCCATTATTTTCTTCATTTTCCATTTCCTTTCAGTTCTCTGGAAATCTCTGTGCATTTGTTCGGTTTCTCCTTTTCTTTGATATTCACCCTGTGGTCAGCTGGAACAGCAAAGTCTGCGATTTGACAGTATTTTTCTTTCTTCTTAATTATAACGACATCCGGTCTTCTTGCTTGGATGGGTTTATCAGTTTGTATGCCCATATCCCATAGGACTTTGTGATTCTTGTTTTCAAGTACTGTTACCGGCTTATTTTTGTACCAAGTTCCTGTGCGTTCGAGATGCAGTCGTTAGCATAATTCATAGTGTACTACTATTCTCACTTGGTTGTGTCTGTTCTTGTATTCTTTTTGGACCGGTTTGCTGCATTCACTTATTATATGGTTTGTTGTCTCGTCTCTTTGTCCACAGAGTCTGCATTTGCTGTTTTCTTGTGATTTATCGATCTTTGTTTGATGTGGTTGGTTCTTATCGAGTTGCTTTGTGCTGCAGTTATTAGGGATTCAGTTTCTCGGCTTATGTGTCTTTTTCGCACCCATGTCCAAGTGATTTCATTATTTTCATCTTTTGCAATCCTTATGAATTTTCCAGTATCTATTTTTCTAGTTTTTTTTTTCTGTCATTCACACAGTCTTCTACACTAATCAATCTCCTCCCGCCGCCTTTCCTTTTTACGTAGAGTCGGTTCACATCGTCCTTCGAGCGTAGCGCATTGTGCATGGTCATGACATTCCTGGTCTTCTGATCTAGCTGTCTCAGTTCTTCTTTAGTCCATCCTATGAACGGTCAAAATATCTTACTAGTAATACTGCCCATGTATTTATGCCTTTTATTAGGTTTCTGCTATACAATTTGGTTTCGAGAAGGTTTTTTTGTTCTCCTGAGGTATTCCTTTCCAATTCTCTTTTTCATTTCTGTTGCTTTGATGGTGTCTACTTCCAGTACTCCAAGGTATTTATAGACATTATCTTCCCCTAGTACCTTAATCTCCGTTTGGTTTGGTAGCTCCATGCTTTCTGTTGTCACTAATTTTCCCTATCTTATAACTAGTACGAGTAGTGCGCATTTTTTCTACACCAAACTATATTAGAATACGCTGGCTGGAGATCCGTGTTAGAGAACTTATATCCGGCTTGTTCAGGGGCATCATGGCTGTGATGAACATTAATGTTGATAGAGAGTCTCATTGGAAGATACCTGTTTGTATGTTTATTTCTGTTATGCGTTGTCGATAAGCTGTCTATTCCAGTCTCCATGTTCTCATCGCAGTTTAAGTTACGTTGATGATCCTGCTTGGTATTTTCTACATGGTTGAGGGATCCTATCGTACGCCTTTTTTTAGTCGATCCATGTCATAACTAAATTCTTTTTTCTTCTTTTGACCTCCTTTAAGATCTTTTGGTCTATATATGTATATATATATATATATATATATATATATATATATATATATATATATATATATATATATATATATAGCAAATCATGTGTTCCTCTTTTTTCTTTCTGGCATCCTTTCTGTTCCTCGATTATTCAGGGAGTGATAGAAGTGTTCCCTCCGTTTTACTGTCAGTATTTTCCAGATAGTGGGTAAGCACGCCATAGGCCTATAGTCTCTGTGTCCTTCTGTATCAACGTTGTTCTGCCTTTTGTCATCCAAGCTTGTACGTTTGTTTCCTTTATACATCTTTACATGTTTTGAGCTAGTCTTTCGTGTAGAGTTGTAATTTTTAGGAACCAGTGTGCATGTGTCCCGTCGTATCCTCGTGTTTTCCAGTTTACTATTTTTCCTATGGGTTTCTTTATGTTTTCATTTCTGATTTCATTCACTGTTCCTTCTTCGATTTGTTGTAACTTTTCTGTCATGTCTTTCAGCCATTCGGCATTTCTGTTTTAATCCTGTCGTTCTTCCCATATCTTACTCAAATAGAGTTTGGCTTCTGTTGGGTTTGATCGTTCTGTTTATGTTTTTTCGCCGTTCACGTTTTGGTAGATTTGGCTTTCATTGTTTTCAAATGTTCAATTCTCCTTACATTGTCCAGATTTATATATATATATATATATATATATATATATATATATATATATATATATATATATATATCGTCTTAATCGTCCTTCTTTAGCTGCTCTTTTATTTTATCTTCGTGTTTCTTGTTTGGTCTCTCCCTGCTAGTCATATTTCCAATTTTCAATTTTTTTCACGTAGCTTCCTTCCTGTTCATCGGTTTGGCTTCTTTTTTATGTTTGTTTATTTCGGTTTCTAAACTTATTATTCATTAAAGTTTTGACGAGGAATCTTTTCCCGGCTGTTTCTCTCATTTAGACTTAATACTTACCATCTTGGCACCTGCATAAATTAAATTGTTTAGGTTTGTGATTGTATCTGTTGTGATTTGTGGGAGGAGCTTGTTAATCTGCTCTGTTTCTGTTTTTTTATTTCTTCTCTTCTTCATTCCTTAGAGAGTAGAGCTATGTTTTTTCCTCGTTAATGAACTGTATCATTTTCCTATTTCATCTGCTCCCTCCTCTGTTAGCTCTGTTTCATTGTTGTCTGTTCCCTAGTTTTTATGGTCCAGTCTTCGTAGGTACTCCGTCTGTGGTGTTTCTACTTGTGTGGCTTATAAACATGCGGTTCCAGTTAGGGGTGCTCCATGCTCAATTTCCTCATTTCCTTTTCGTTGTATTTCTGCTAGTTCTAATTTTGAGAGCGAGTCTCTCTTTAGTGTCAGTCTTGCTTGATCTACAAATCTTTGTTCTGTTGCATTGTAGTCGCTATTATTATTATTGTTATTATTATTATTATTATTATTATTATCATTATTATTATTAATATTATTAATATTATTGTTATTATTATTTAGAGTTATTATCATTTTCTTCTTATTATTGCACGTTGTCATGTCTCTGCATTCAAATCTTTACCTTCATATCTAAGCCGTTCTTATCCTTGATATTTGTTTTATTTTCTCAGTGATTCCATGATTCTAATTTCTTCCATCATTTTCTCAAAGGCGTGCAGAATAAATCGTAGTGCTCCTATAATTATTGGTTATCTGTATTGTTTTCATTTTTCATATCCTTCTTCGCTCTCTGGCTAGTGTCGTACATTTGCTTCGCTTCTCTGTCCCCTAGATATTAACGCTGCTATACACTGGAACAGCCAAATATATAAATCTGGCAAGACATTTCCTTCTTGTTAACTATTTTAACATCCAATCACCTTGATTAAAAGCTTTATCTGTTTTCACGTCGGAGTCGCAAACGATTTTATGATTTACGCTTTCATGTACTTCTAATCTTTAGGTTTCGATCATTTGTCTGGAGGTCAAAACGTATTATTTTGTCTAGTTTTCAGTATACTGCCTTCCTAACCTATCCATGTCTATTCTTATATTAACGTGCTGCGTTTACTTATTATGGTGTTTATCGTCCACATTTTTATAGAGTCCATATTGACATTTATCTTGTCTCTTGTCGATCTTTGTTTTTATATTGTTGGTTCTAATCGCGTGTATTAAGTGATTCAATTTCACTGTTTATATGTAATTTCGTAGCCGTGCAACAAGAATTTTAGCGATTCATAATTTTAGCCTCTCTTACGAATCGTTTGTCTAGTTATTTTTCTCGCCATTTTGTCTGGTGTATCGAATACCATTAAAAATATTGTAAGGTATTGCTTTCCTTTTTCTTATATGACAACTCATACAGAACTAAATAAATCAATCCCTTCTAGTAATAATTTATTAATGACAATATGGCTTGGAGAAAACGAGGTCTGATGCCAAATATCAGTGTTTATCATAATTAAGAATACTGTTACGTTTGCAATCGATGAAAATATAATTAGATGCATAGAACGGAGGCAATGTAATTCGAGTTGAAATTTGTTATCATTCAAGATAAATATACTGTTTATCTAATATATATTTTATACGAAAATAAGAAGTAATTCCTATAAATATAAAATCTAATAAAAGTAAGCATCACATTCCTAATTCTCTTTAATTGTTTTTCTCATAAAATGTAATGAAAGTAAAATACCAATTTTTTTTCTCTATTTGACCCTAGCAACTAATAATTTCTTTCTATTTGAGATAAGCAACTAATACTTCTTTCTATTTGAGATTAGCAACTAATAATTTCTTTCTATTTGAGATAAGCAACTAATAAAATGTTTATATTTGAGCCTAGCAACTAATAATTTCTTTCTATTTGAGATAAGCAACTAATAAAATGTTTATATTTGAGCCTAGCAACTAATAATTTCTTTCTATTTGAGATAAGCAACTAATAAAATGTTTATATTTGAGCCTAGCAACTAATAATTTCTTTCTCTTTGAGATAAGCAACTAATAAAATGTTTATATTTGAGCCAAGCAACTAATAATTTCTTTCTATTTGAGATAAGCAAGTAATAATTTCTTTCTATTTGAGATAAGCAACTAATAAAATGTTCATATTTGAGCCAAGCAACTAATAAACAGAAGCTGATTCATTTTAAATAAGTACAGTACTTAAATGAAAGTAAATAAAACTATTATATTTCATACGTCAATGCATAAATTTAAACAATTTACCATAACACATTTTTAAGTGTTTGACCTCACATACCCTGTTTTTTTTTATTTATGATCGCAAGACTTCGTGTTGAAATAATTTGATTCAAGAAACGACTACATTTTAATAATTTTCACCTTACTGTGAATATGTGTACAGAAAATTTCAACTTACCCAAACATGGCTCAGTTATTATTCATGCATTTAGTTTGATAACAATGTTAATTAGTGGTTGCAGAAAGTAAGAAACATAAATATATAATGTTGTTAGGAAATTTTTAATAAGAAAACAGAAAAATAAACATATGAATCTTGATTGGCAGAAAATATACTGCGCATCAAGCTGTTATTTTTTCGCGCATACCATTTTCAAGTTAGTTAGGACGGAAATTTTTGTTAAAAAATCTTCGATGATATATCAGAAAAAAGTATTATTATTATTATTATTATTATTATTATTATTATTATTATTATTATTATTGGCTCACATGGAGCTTTAACACAAGTCAACAAACGATCTGATTGGAAACCTGCGGTGTTCTCTGGAAGCTGAGTGACAACAAGTCTCCCCAGACGTCCAGCTCTCTCCACCTCCTTCGATAGCATTTGCAAATGAATTTGCGCCATTGCAACAGCCGCTTAACATTGATTTCTCGCTGGGCATAACCATTGGTTTATACTGGAATTTGAGTGGCACTAAGCCTTCCCAAGGGCAGAGTTCTCTTCGCGCTTGTCCAGCCGAGGTCTGGCCAGCACTCTCTCTTCGGTCTTTCAATCCTTTTTGACCCTTCTCGGCTCTTTGGTATCATTTTTCTATTGGGAGAAACGGTGATGAGACAAGGGGGGAATGCATGATGGCGGTGTAGAACTTGTAGATATGCAGCTTCTGTGTTCTTCATTCCCTGTAACGCTTCTTCGTTATATTGTTTTCTTGTATTATTTTCCGCATTCAAGAGGGCCCCTTAATATTTCAGCCGTTTTCATTATCCTTATTAGTTTATTATTATTATTATTATTATTATTATTATTATTATTATCATTATTATTATTATTATTATTATTATTATTATTATTATTATTATTGTTGTTGTTGTTATTGTTATTATTATTATTATTTTAATGGACAAGAATTTAGTATTAAATTTGACCCAAATAATAATAAGGATTTAATGCATGACGCTTACAATAAAGTAATAAATGCTGCGTAAGTTCAGTGATAGGAGCATCATTGATACTTCGAATCAGGTTGAGGATAAAATTATTAAATTAAAACGCAGCTTATGATGCATATTTTGATTGTGTCTGAACAGGGTTCCAAAAAACTGCTTCCAAGATCAATTGTTAATTAAATAATATAAAAGAAAGTGGTGTCTTTCCCTGTTGTATAGTGAGGGTGACCGATTTTGATCCAGTTTGCGAGAAGGGTTAACTGGGACTACATCTTAAAAAAAGTACGTGTTGCAGAGACCTTACATATTTAGCTCGCATTAAAAACTTGATAAAACCACACAATGCAGGTTTTGCATGCTGTAGTTTTAGACTTGTACATTTCTAGCTATGTGTAATACTCAAAACAAAAAAAAAAAACGCATTATGAATACCTTAATTGATTGTAGTTACTGAACGGCTGTTAAAAACAACAGGCAACTTTTTGATGAAGATAATGAAGGCAGTTTCATATTAATTTTTATTAGGGCAACGAAGCACATCAACGCATATGCGCGTCTGACATTACTTTCTTCTGACTTGTAATCGTCAGAGAAAAGAAATAATAAAATTACGTGAAAGAAAGAACAGTCAGCCCGGCTGTTGCTATTTTATCTCCTGCTTTCCTTTGTTGTTTTATATTGAACAAGTTAAATTCTCGCTGTAAATAAAAACGAAAGTATAGACTCGATCTTGGCCTACTGTTGACAGTCTCGTAACTCTTCTTTCCCCTATTTTGTCATTGCAAAAAATGAGGTAAGATTGGTCTCTACTGGGTCGGAATCTATCCGTTAAACACTTATCATTGGTTATATTATGACTGAATGTAATATTTTGGTTCTTTTTAGCAAGTACTTTCCTGACCGATCTCTATCGACATCTATTTAGAAACAGTCGAGGCTAGTGGTATATTTAGCATGAACATAACCTCAAAGTACAAAATAAAAGAAAATGTTTTTTTAATCCTCTATTTTCTTACATATGCCCCAGACTATAGCGAGCACCGTAAAGTTATTTTGAAACAGAATTGAACGTGTTAATGTTCAACTCCAGATTAAAAACCGATATTTCATGACATGATGGTTAAAAAGAGATGAAAGGTAATTTACTGCTTAATGGGTTTCTTTGAAAATCGTTTTGGCATATGCTTTCCATTGTGTATGTTTTTTTGGATCCAAACTTCACACGTTCAACAAAGACGTTAATGTCACATAAAAAGAAATAAATGTCTATGAGAAAAGAAGAACAATAAATATCACGAGAAATACGACCACGTGTTAATCTGTTTCCATGTATTTTATCCACACATTTTGTAAAAAAATCAATTCCAGTTTGCGGCAAGTTATTTTATAAATCCTTCTTTTACCAAGAGTTGTCAATGTATAGCATTAACTCATTCTTCCTATGTTATTTTTCTGTAAAAATAAACTGTATTAAACAACACAGTAATTAATAATATTTCAAAACCATTGTTGCAAGCGTGACAGATGATTTACGGGTTAAGTAAAGGGTTCCGCATGAAATAGTTATGCGCTTCGCTAAACTTGTTTTGGTTTTGACCAAACTGGGCTAAAGTATGTGAGTTTTTTTATTACCCAAGGCTTTTATTTCAAGCATATTATTAAAATGATTGAATATACACCATTCCCCCCCTCTCTCTCTCTCTCTTACTCTCTCTTTATCTATATCTTTATCTATGTCTTAATCTCTATATATTAAATTGAGCACTACCAACTACCTCTTTGTTGGTTGGTTGGTTGATTTTGTTTTACGGCATATCAACCCTTTTCAGGTTATTCAATGCCGAATCCAGTAATTTGAAGAACGATTTTTTAATAGAGTATATTTGTTTTGTTTTTTTAAGTCGTTTTCTATTTAACCCATAGTTGGGACCCTAACAGTTGCTAACAGTTCGGGTCAGAGTGGACCTGGAAGCAATGGCAATTAAATGGTGGCTCCACACTCCCCAAAGCCCGAAAGCCTGGGCCTCACCATCGGATATAGTTTAAGGTCATATCCAGACCATTACCTCTTTATAATTCAATACTGTTCTTTTTTACTTTTTTAATATCTCTAACCTAATAAATCAGTTTAAATAATAAAGAAAACATTTAAAAAGAGATTCTAAGATAAATCGAACCTTAGAAGATAATAAATCTGTCCTGGGATCTCTAAGTGCACTATTAAGAAGGAGCAACATAGCCGATAAATGTGTCGTTACATTTTAAAGCTCGAGGACATAAATTCTATAGCAAAAATAATCCTTTACAAGAATTTAAACCAAACATGCCGCAGTTTCTAAAAAATAAGAAAAGAAAAGTCAAAAGCTCACACAATAAAACATGAATAATTAAATCCAAATAAAAATGTCACAGTGTGTTCGACATTTGTATTTTATACTTTTATACATTTTTTTATACATTATTTTATAATTTTATAAAAATGTCACAGTCTGTTCGACATTTGTATTTTATACTTTATTTTTTTGTAAAAAAGTTCTTTTCTTTATTTCTTCTTTTTTTTCATTTTAAAAATAAAGGAATTCCGACGTATTTTTCCAAATATTTAAAGGCAACATTTTAATACATTGGAAAGGGAAAAACTCAATTAACTATTTAAATAGCGGAATTTGTTTTGTATTTTCACAAATTTGATTGAAGAAGTATTGAAGTCTTTAAGTTTGATTGTGCAAGAATACAGATTTAAATGTTAAAAACTATTTTATAAAGCTATTAAAATCATTGCAAGACCAAATCAAACTTTTAGTAGTATTTGGTATTTTTAGGTCCTGGTTCTGCAGATTCATTAAGCTGAAAATATATATTTTTATTTTAGTAAAAAATTAGTTCATTGGTTATTGACTGTCATTAAAATGAAATGAGATATTTTTATTTTAATAACAAAAAAGTTTATTGTATCTTGAGTGTCTTCATAACACATATGTTATACTATTAATTGTGTTTTGAGATATATTTATACATATATAACTTTTGTGTTAATTTTTCGCGTCTTTTTATTATTTTCTTCATCAACCTACGATTCCCCCTCATCATTCTATCAGCCATAACAATTATACCTCTCCTCACTTGTTTCCTAGATTCAAACGCTAACAACTGAAGTGTGTGTATATATATATATACATATCCCCATCTGGCATCAATTGAAATTGATGGCTCTCGTTTGGGGAGGCTCAGTGTTTTGACAAGCTTCTGATATTTACCTTTACTCCTGATCTTAAATGGAACAGGTACATCAAATCTGTTGCTAAGGCCGCTGGAAAAATGGTGGAATCCTTCTATCGATCCAGTAGATAACTCACTGCTGATGCAATTCTCTATCTATATAAAAGCCAAGTACGTCCAAGGATTAAGTACTGCTGCGATATCTGAGTAGGAGCTGCTAAAAGAGCCTATCCTGACTGACAGAGTACAAAATAGACTCCGTAGCCTTGTGGGGGTATGCCCTTTTCTCTTCCATGCAACCTCTCTCCCAAAAAAAGGACGTTGCAAGTCTGTCGTTGTTTTATCGTTATTTCCATGGGAGATGCTTGTCTGAGCTCCAATCTCTGGTCTCCCATTGCCAATCTTTCACGAAAAGCACCCGTCTAACTGAAACCACCGTTAGTAATTTTCCCCACTCTTTACTTGTGTATAAATCAAAACGTAGATTCCATGAACAAAGTTTCTTTCTTAGAAGTGCACGCCTGTGGAACTCTCTTCCGTTAGCCTGTTTCCCACCTTATTACAACTTGGATGTCTTCAAGTCCAACATAAACAAATTCCTGATAAACCGCCTCCTTAAGTAAGACACTTTACTATATCTCCATTACTAACTACTACGCTATTGTCCTATTAATTACTGTACTCGCAATAACCTTTATCCCCGAGTAGCCTGCGGTCCTTGATAAGTGGTGATTTTCATGTAAAAAAAAATTGACTTTAATTATAACTTACTTTTTGAAAACTTTATATTAGTCTTATGACTTATTTTTCTCTTTATTCCTCAGTTAATCTTAACGAGATTATATTTGACAGAACACTGCCCAATCTGACCCTTTCTTAATTCCACAGCCAGTTTATTGCTTATGTACTGTCTTCATAATACATATGTTTTACCGTAGATTGTGTTCTTAGAGGCGTTTATGCATATATGTTTTTTCGTGAGATTTTATTAGTTTTCGCCTTGCTTTTGTCTTACCATTTTACATCAACCCTCGATTCGATTCACCATTCTCTCAGTCATAACAGTTGTATATCTCCTTGCTAGTTGGATATATTTTTACAATTGTCGAAACAGTTTTATTTTTGTTAAAACTTCCTCTATGAAATGTTTGACTAAACTAGTTATCATAACTCTATCCTAGTCCTATGTGTCCTCTGTCTTTTTATTACTCAGTTACTTTTAATCTAACGCCTTATTTTGTCCACTGCCCCTTTTTGTTTTTTAACTGCCCCTGCTCGACGATTTTATCCAAGATAATTTCTGCCTAATTTTGTCTCTTAACTGTTCAGCCATTTGAACGAGATTATTCGGAAAAATTACGGTTTAAGTTAAGTTATTGGCCTTGAAGTAAATTTCCTGTAATCTCGTCCACTTTGGATTTGTCGTGAAAGTAATGAAGAGGTCACATCGGTCTATTCGTCAAACGTAAACCATGGTATCAATTTTGCACTAAAACATGTACTGGGGGCCTCCTCTATAAGTTGCTGTATTGCCATTCTTGTTAAGACTTAAACCCCTCAAGTTACCATAATTGTCAGCTCTCAAGATCTGTTGCTCCCATACCATTCCCTTTTAATCTTGCCGCACATAACCACTTACCATTGTTGAAACAGCTTTCGGTAGAGGGGAAATGAGTTTTTAGGCCGAGTGATCAAATGGAAGGGAAATAACTGCTGTAATACAAATATCGGTTTTTAATCTGGAGTTGAACATTAACACGTTCAATTCTGTTTCAAAATAACTTTACGGTGCTCGCTATAGTCTGGGGCATATGTAAGAAAATAGAAGATTAAAACCATTTTCTTTTATTTTGTACTTTGAGGTTGTTAAATTCTCGCTCATTTGATGCCTTTATTAATGTGTACATTAAATTGTTGCAGAAAGGATGTAGTTCCGAGATCCTTTTAAGTACATTACTTTTAAAACGTAAGTCACTATCCCGCTTTGCTGTCGGTTCGTTCTCCATTAATATTCCAATCTAATACGCTGGTGTTGGAGCATTGCAGCGCCATTGCTGTTCTCTACTCGGTCTTCGGTCTTCCCTAATGACAACTTTGTGTTCTTCCAAGTTCTCGTCTTTACGCCTATATTTTTTGTTCTCACATATTAATCTATCGTTCTTATGTACAAATGCTTTAAGCTTTCGGAGAATGTCGTGAATGAGTCGACTATATATATATATATATATATATATATATATATATATATATATATTAATACTCGTAGCCAAATTGAATATTTGAATACTGAAATGCACATAGTTTTGGTTCTAATTGACAAAACCATATCACAATTTGCAGGCTTTCAGAGGATTATAATAGTATTCTATGGTTAAAATTTTATGACAATAGGTAAAAAATATCTATATCTTCACACCGATTAATATACTCAAATTTGCACGCTAGCTTCAATTTTGATGGTTTTGTGATAAATTTTTCTTAGTTTGTTTTTGTTTAATCGCTTGTCGGTCCACTAATATATATATATATATATATATATATATATATATATATATATATATTGAGGACAATATAATATGTAATAATCGATAGAGCATTGTTACATAAAATCATCATAAATTAAAATAATATATTTGATTGTATTTTACGACCAGGCCGAAAGGGCGCCTCCGCTAGTACAAGATAACTGTTGTCAACGTGACGTGATCCTACAATTTTTCCTGAACATCCTAAATAGAGCAAATGTGTACAATATAATAGAGCGAAGTAAAGAAAATGCTATTATTTGTTTTTTAATTACTTCAAATTAATGTATATATATATATATATATATGTGTGTGTGTGTGTGTGTGTGTGTGTGTGTGTGTGTGTGTGTGTCGGCTGCGACACGGCAAAGATTAACGTTCCATGGGTTATATACACGCAAATGGATTCAATGTGAAGAATGCGGGACTTTTCACCATTGTTTAACGGAATGCATAATTTTAC
This sequence comes from Euprymna scolopes, assembly GCF_053919585.1. Taxonomy (NCBI): domain Eukaryota; kingdom Metazoa; phylum Mollusca; class Cephalopoda; order Sepiida; family Sepiolidae; genus Euprymna; species Euprymna scolopes. Next base: position 127,471,918 of record NC_136485.1, read on the forward strand.
CCAGAAATATGTGAGCAGATCTCTGTTGAAATAGTTCTAGCATACATCATATATACACACTCCCACAGAAATACAACACATGTGGAAATGATTAGAATCGAACTTGGACTATGTTTCCGTTGGATTTTTTAGAAGCTTTTCTAAGAGTCAGATCTATCGCTACCCAATCGTTGCTTTTCTGGGAGAAAATATATAAACAATAACAGTTGCAAATTCCTTTACAATAAATTTTCTTTTATATATCTTGTTGTTTCTTCATTATATATATATATATATATATATATATATATATATATATATATATATATATATATATACTAACTGGCCGCTTGCGTTACCCGGTCGTAAAATACGCATATATATTATATTTTCATTCAGACAGAAACTGAGATATGTGTTAGCGAGTGTTATCTTTTTCTAAAGAGTTCACTACTTGTAAGTATAAAAATACTCCAGATTAGAACAGACACCTAAAAACCGTAAGTCAAGTACGATACCTTTTATGCCAGCTTCATATGCCCTTTAAAATGTGTTTTCAAACTTACTTATTCTTAACATAATGAAGTTTGATAGAAACGATTCACGTATACGCAATCGCGAAACAATAAAAACACATAACAGTCCGATGAGTTCCCCGTACCAATTTTTACAATGTTCACCTCTTAGCAATCCTTTTCTTTTCTCGGATGAAACCCGATTAAAAGTTTTCCCAACGTCTGAATACCCTATATACTTAATTTTATGTCTGTATATGAAAAATCAGTTTAGTATATGCTGACAATTTTCCATTTCTCTCTCACACACAGAGACATTCTCACTTTTTTAAGTACATAGAAAACAAATAAGACATAAATAATGAAATAAATATTTATTTGTGAAACATATGTAAAAACACAAGCAAACTTTAATTAAAAATAAGGAAATGTCACTATGCGGCAGATTCAGTTAAATATCAAATACAGTTAATTGTAAATCTTTCGCGACCACATTCAATAAAATATGAATGAAATTTCTTTTAGCCCATGAAATTTGGCAGAGACTACCTGAATTCTATCTGCAAGATATCTGTCTATTTATCTATCTTTTCCTCTCTCTCTCTCTCTCTCTCTCTCTATATATATATATATATATATATATATGTATATATATATGTATATATATATATTAATGCTGTAGTGCCTGAGGGGTCGATCCTGTGCCCAACTCTTTTCCTGATCTACATTAATAATCTTCCCAAATCACATCTTTACATTATTTGTAGACATTTATGCTGATGTAACTACCATCTATGGTAGAACATCTAAGTCAGTAAACGACCAAGTTCTCTCCGGTTCTCTCTCCTCTGAACTTGAGCACGTGGTACAATGGGGAAAGGAGTGGCTGGTTACTTTTACTGCATCTAAAACCAAGCTTCTCTCTTTACATCATCAACGTTCTGATCCCCATCTGGCATCAGTTTAAATGAATGGCTCTCGTCTTGAGGAGACCTAACGGCTTGACAAGCTTTTGGGCTTTACCTTTACTCCTGATCTTTAATGGAACAGGTACATCAAATCTGTTGTCAAGGCCGCTGGAAAAATAGTGGGATCCTTCTATCGATCTAGTAGGTATCTCACTGCTGATGCAATTCTCTATATATAAAAAAGCCAGGTACGTCCAAGGATGGAATACTGTTGCAACATCTGGGCAGGTGCTGCTAGAAAGGACTTGTCCTGCCTTGATAGATTTCAAAATAGACTTCGTAGCCTCGTAGGAGATATACCTTTCTCTTCCCTTCAACCTCCATCTCACAGAAAAGATGTTGCGAGTTTTTCTCTGTTTTATTATTATTTTCATGGAAAGTGTTCGACTCTGCTTCAGTCTATGATCCCTCATCGCCAAACTTTCACAAGAAAAACTCGTCTAACTGAAAACACTATCAATAATTCCCCCCACTCGTTATCTGTGCCTAATCCTAAACGTAGATTCCAAGAACAAAACTTCGTTCTTAGAAATGCACGCCTGTGGAATTGTCTTCCGTTTGGTTTTCCAGCTGACTACAATATAGTTGTCTTCAAGTCGAACGTAAACAAGTTCTTGATGAGCCGTCCCACTTGTTTACAAATTTACCGAATTTCCATTACTAACGATTACTATATTGTCCAATTTCTACTGTACACTCTTTAACCCTTATCCTCGAGTGACCGTTTGGCATTGATAAGTGGTGATGCCTATGATATATATATATATATATATATATATATATATATATATATATATATATATATCTCCGGTCTTCCTTTAAAAATAACGAGACAACAAACACAATATCGTAAGCAAATACATTGAAATAATTGAATCTCGCTAAAGTTTGTTGATTTTTATTTGTATACCAAATATAGCAATGATGGTGCTTGTGTTCTTAGAATAGTCTGTCCTGTTTTGAATTAAAGTTAGAATATTGTTTTACATTGCATCTTCAAAACACTAATTAAACAAATACATAAAATACTCTTATTGTCCATGTTTTCATGTAGACTGAGCAATTAAAGTATTTCCACTGTAACAATATTATTGGCTGAATAATAGTAAAAGCATAGGAAGAAAGAAACTATAATCGTTTTTATAATATAGTTAGGAGACAGACTGCAATGAGGCTAGTTCGAATCAAATAAGGTTATACAAAGCGATTTACGATTTTCGTTAGATTTTAAACATTATACAATATAATTATATATGTTATATGTGCTGGATGTTATTTCGGGTGTATATGTGTTTTTCTTGTGTGTGATTATAAATAAATAGAAAATTGTTAATCTTTTTGAAAGTTCGCCAAAAGCTATGAGAAACAATTAATTGAAGAAAAAATGTCGTAAGTCATTTTTATATACACATTTTTTCAAGTCAATAAGATATTTTGAATTATTAATACGCAACAGAAGCCAGTCAAAAATAAGAATGTCTCGTTTATCGATCAGCGAGACCATATTAGTTGGCTTTCAGGGCAAACAATTATTTTTTTTCCTTTTCAATTGAATGATTCTTTTGCAAAAGTCTAAAGAAGCATTTATACCAATTTCTCCATCAATAGACAGCAAATGAAACCATATTTATCTAATTGTATGTCTTCGGCGATGGAGCACATTTAGAAAAGATTGAAGGACACCGGGGCGAACATTGAATTAACACCACATTTGAAAATGTCTTAATACAATATAATACACTAGGTGAATTGTTCACAATTGCAGGGTCATATATTTAATCTTTAACTGTATAAATTATGTACATTAATATGATTCTACATTTATATAGACATAACTCTGACTTATATATATATATATATAAGCTAATAATTATACGTTTTAGAACACATCAGCTGGGTTTAACTTGTTTAAATAGTTCGAGTAATTTTTATCCATAAGAGTAAAGAGGTTGAATTAATCGTGGACTTATATGGCTTATGTTTTGAAACAGGCATGATGTATTAATGTAATAATAATATAATAATAATGTAATAATAATATAATAATAATAATAATAATAATAATAATAATAATCTAATATTACTATAATAATGTAATAATAATATACAAATAATGTAATAATAATGTAATAATGTAATAATAATGTAATAATAATGTATTAATAGTATAATTATTATATAATATGAATGTAATAATAATAATGCAATAACAATATAATAATGATGTAATAATAATGTAATAATAATATAATAATAATGTAATATGAATGTAATAATAATATAATAATAATGTAATAATAATAATGTAATATTAAGTAATGATATTGTAATAATAATGTAATAATAATATGATAACAATGTAATAATAATTTAATAAAAATGTTATAATAATTTAATAATTATGTAATAATAATGTAATAATAATATAATACTGTAATAATAATGTAATGATATTGTAATAATAATATAATTATGTAATAATAAAGTAATAATATTATAATAATAATTTAATAATAATGTAATAATTATAATATAACAACACCATAATGATATAATAATAATTTAATAATAATATAATAATATAAATATATAATAATGTAAAAATAGTGCAATAATAATGTAATAATAATATAATAATTATGTAATAATACTGTAATAATAATGTAATTATAATGTAGTAATAATATAATAATAATGTAATAATAATATAATAATAATGTAATAATAATGTAACAATAATATGATAATAATATAATAATATAATGATATAATAATAATATAATAATGATATAATAATATACTAATAATGTAATAATAGTGTAATAATAATGTAATAATAAAATAATAATAATGTAATAATGTAATAATAATGTAATAATAATGTAATAATGTAATAATAATTAAATAATAATGGCATAATAATATAATAATAAAGTAATAATAAAGTAATAATAATGTAATAATAATGTAATAATAGTGTAAAAATAATGTAATAATCATATAATAATGTAATAATAAAATAATAATGTAATAATAATATAATAGTAATGTAATAATAACATAATAATAAAATAATAATGTGATAATAATGTAATAATAATATAATGATAATGTAATTATAATATAATAATAATGTAATAATAATATAATAATAATGTAATAATAATGTAATAATATTATAATAATAATACAATAATAATGTAATTATAATGTAATAATGATGTAATAATAAGGTTATAATAATGTAATAATAATGTTATAATAATATAATAATAATGTAATAATAATTTAATAATGATGTAGTAATAATGTAATAATAATATAATAATGTAATAATATAATAATGTAATAACAATGTAATAATAATGTGATCATAATGTAATAATGTAGCATTAATGCAATAATAATATAATAATAATGTAATAATATAATAATAATATAATAATAATGTAATAATAATGTAATAATAATATGATGATGTAGTAATAATATAATAATATTATAATAATAATGTGATAATAATGTAATAATAATATAATAATGTAATAACGATGTAATAATAATAATATAATAATAATGTAATAATAATGGAATAATATTAATGTAATGATAATGTAATAATATAATAATAATGTAATATTAATATAATAATAATATGATAATAATGTATTAATAATGTAATAATAAGGCGATAATAAATACATAGTCTATTAATCATGAATGGCTTCTATTTGAAAGCATGCCATTATGAATAGAATTGATGTATATACATTAGACACCGAAGCAGCTCCTATTCCTTAATTTTAATTTAGTTATTGGTTCGACGACATAAGTGAGGTAGACCTCAAAATTCACCCTTGTCGCGTTACTCTTGGGTGTGTTCCAGGGTCTCTTTTAGGGCTAATAAAAACACTCTATTTTGAGGACTATTTTACCATATTTGTCCAAAAATTTCTGTGTATGTCTATCTTGCAGTTTTGCATGCTGCTTAACTCAAATTTCAATATGTTAAGGCCTTGAGGACATTTGGGCTAAATTTAAGGTGTGAGCAAATGATGGACTTAGTCGTTTCTTTTATTTTCTTTTTTGCACATTGTAGAACTAAAATTTACGTATGTTAAAGCCCAAAACTGTACTGTTTGTTTATTTTCACCAGTATTTGAAGTCCCCTACGGATTGCTGAGGCTAAATGGAGGGGGGAATGCTGAACTTAGTCATTGTTTTATGCCTCGTTCATTTTGAACTCACTGGGGACCATACATGCTGGTCTTGTTTTTATTGACATTCTACCTAAAATCAGGCACATGGCTACTTAGTTGTGTAGGGGTTACTATTTGTGACCAGATTTATAAGGATGTTATTTGGGGAGTTGGGCAGCGAGATGTCTGTCTATATTTCACATGAATTTCAGCCTACCAGTACAGTCAGTATACCAGGTGCTCCGGAGGGAATTGCAAATCGCATCAGTCCTAGGGGAAAAAAGTGTGTAGTTTGGGATTTTACTACTTGTCCGGTTTGTAGACGGGATTGTCCTCAATGGGATACTCATGTTTGAGGTCAGAGCAGTTGGAATTAAAATACTTGTAAAACAGGCACTAGGATGACACGTTTGAGCGATAAGACAGCGGTTGGAGTTTACTTGAGAGTTCAGAACTCATTAGGTTGGCGACCCTTTTTATAGCCCTGGTTAGCAAAGAGAAACTAGTCGCCGATGCATCAACCCTGACATGGCAACAATACTCCAAGCAAAGGCGAAGCGTTGACCTTTAGAGATACAGGATATTCTCAGGAGTGATTAGCCTTTTAGCACGGTAGAGAGAGAGATAGAGAGAGAGAGAGAGAGATAGAGAGAGAGAGAGAGGGAGAGAGAGCACTTTTCTTTTAGCAACCTTCCCAATTGACAGCTCTTACATTTCTGACTAGAACGTTTGACATTTTTAACATAATATAATGTAGCGGCTCTTGATAAAACATAAAATTATTATATTTGAGATAATGTTCATACTCATAAGTTTTTATTATTTATTTTTATGTTTGTATAAAGTACATACAAGCAGAGCGAAACAATTCGGGAATTACTTTTATCTATTCAGGAAACGGTATTCTTTAATTATTTATAATTGAGTAATTATTTATTTTATATGAAGTTGTCACACAATATTCAATATTTGTACAGTATCTTTCATGATTTTCTATTTTAAATATAGTATTATCAGCATGCTGGAATGGTGCATTGTACACGACTAGTTATTGCATAGATGTTAGTGGATGGACTTTTGGTCGTTGCTATTACAGCGTAAACAGAAATTATTTCTTGTATTAGATTTCCACTATATAATTAATTACCTTGTCTCTAATCCCTGATTTCATACATTAAGGCTTTATTCATCGTCTTATCACACCTAGAAATATATTTAAACGAGATGTTTTAGACTGTTAGAAATTAATAATAAAGAAAGTAAATCTTATTGAATTCGAAGTAGTGCTTTATGCCAAAATAATTTTCGGTTCGTAAAACATTTACGCTAATCTCTATAAATTTACACACACACACACACACACACACACACACACACACACACACACACACACACACACACACACACACACACACACACACATATATATATATATATATATATATATATATATATATATATATCCTTTATCATGCATCGCACAAATACCATAATACTTATTTCACTGCACGTTTTTCATAACGAAGTCCCATACACATTTTCCGACAGGTCGGCCCATTTGTTTCAGAGAAAACTTCTGCAGTATATGTTTTTTGTAATCAGTAATGCCATTAATTCATATTAATATCTTACTCTGTATTGGATGTCATAATATTAAATACGCTGCACTTTATTATTAAAAAGGTCCAAAAAATTCAGACAAACCGACCCAATTATTTCTGAAAAAGCTTCTAATGTGACGGTCAAGTAGAATATTTCATATGAAGGAAATAATTTTTATATCTAGAAATCTTTATGGAGACAAAGCGCAGCGGCTTGCAAGGCCACTAAATATTTGGGGTGGTTACAATCCTCGGTTATAGAGATTAAGGATGTAAATAGCGACGATTATTTTTTTCTGTAAACACTCCCAAAGTTGTCACAGAATTCGGACAACGGATAAAATTTCCACGAAATGCACGTAACCATGCCATCGGGAGTTAGTGACTGGACTTTGGTGGAATGAGATCAGGTCCATATCGTTTTCAAATTTCAAGATTGTTTATACCATTCAACTGAACAGGGGTAATTTTCAGATCGTCTAGTGTGACGTCTGTCGGAAAAGGAAAGTCTGGGAGGGGTTGTTAGCAGGGTCCAGTGTGGAGTTTGAGGCAAACCGACTGGCAAGCATGTTAGCCTTCTCGGTTGGTGAGCAAAACAGCCTCATGATTGTTGGATAGAGGAAGAATTGTCGATTGCCCATTATTTATTACACTGTTGTAGAATTACCAGAAACCACAGGTTCTAATTTCTAAGCTTCGAGACGATTTTGGTGGTTTCAGTAAATTCTCTCTTAGCTGTCGCTATTTCTTTCGTACAGTTACTCCTAGCTTCTATATACTTCTGTCTGTTTGAACTAGACTCATGTCGGTTAAATTTGTGGTACTATGCTGCCTTTGCATATTTATATTTGTATTTAATTATTTTATTTTCTTGCTTTCTTTTATTAAATCAGGTATGTTTGATAAAAATTTTTTTGTAAATATTTATTTTGGAAGGGAAAGTATGTAATAGAACGTGTATGAGGGCGGTCGAAAATATCAACAGGAGAATGTGAAAAAATAGCAGCATCAGTAATAGTCGAAAGTCTGCATATACAAATTAGGAAGTGTGCGCGAGAAGGACCGAAGTATAAAGAAAATATACTACATGTGATGAAGCAAAGTGGACGCAAAATAAAATGGACGTGTAACATCGAGGACGAGATATATCTGGCTGCCTCCATCGTAGGATCGGAGAAGGAAAGTGTACATCAGGCGAGATAGACGAGGGCGAAAGACTTTTGAGTGGTGTGGAAACACCACTTCGGGGCCCGTGGCGCAGTGGATAGAGACGTTGAATCTCTACGGTTCCAGGTGAGAATTGTCTGGAGGTAGCGATTTCAATCCTACTCAAATCCGACCAGAGGCTTACTTGGCCAAAAACGTGGTGAGACGACAACAACTATGGATGGAAGTAATTGTTGAGAATCCAGTTAGGAGATTCGAAGTTCCTATCCAATCGCGGTTATCACCTGACGAAGGCCAGAGGAATGAAACGTCGTGAAACAACAATATAGAAAGATAAGGGTAATAGTCCGCAATAAATGAATTAATAAATAATACTCATCTCAATAATGAATTCCAATTAAATAGAATGTGTCGAAACAAGTATAACGGTATATATATATATATATATATATATATATATATATATATATATATATATATATATATATATATTATTCCTTAATTGGAATTCACTTTTGAGATGAGCATTATATATATTAATTTTGATATATAGACGTTGAGTCTCTACATTTCCGGATGAACATTGTCTGAAGACAGCGGTTTCAATCCCACCCAAAGCGTGCCAGAGGTTTACTTGGCCAAAAATTTGGTGAGACGACAACAACTACGGATGGCAGTGATGGCTGAGAATGCAGTTAGGAGATTCGAAGTTCCTATCCGTCGCGGTTACCACCAGACGAAGGCCAGAGGAATAGTTGGCCGAAACGTTGTGAATAAACAAACCAATAAACGATGAAAAGCAACAACTAATAAAGATGAGACTAATAGTCCGAAATAAAAATAAATTAATAAAATTAATATAAGTATAACCGTAATAAAAAAAAACTAATGTTAAAAAGAGAAAAATGTCGATCCGGTTTTGATTTATTTATATTTATGTTATATCTGTCTGTTGCGATGTAACGGCTACGTTACAAATGAACATTTGCCGGAAATTCAATTACGCCCTTGTGCTTCTGACGTATACAAGTACATTGGTCGTTTTGGAGTTAACTGACACCGCCAGTATCCGCAACAGACAGATTAAATTTTCAGATCATCAATGCATAAGTTCAGTCATTTTTACAATACAATTAGCATTCTCGGTCTGGTCTATCAGGGCGCAATAAAAATAAGAGGAATTACTGTTCAAACGCCCTTCTTAAGTATAGAATATACCGGAATCATATTGACAGACCTTTAACGGAATAAAGTGGGCGATCAAATTTTATTGAACGGACACGGAAAAAACGATTACTCTGAGAGAAATGCAACATTGAATTTGAAACTGTTTTTGAAATTAAAATATGAATTATAATATTCGTGCTAATTCAAATCAAATAATCGAACGTTGCTATTTTTTGCTGAAGAAGATCATTTTTTTTTATCACTGATATGTAGGCGGCAACAAGACTACGTCCTCACAAGCAGTTTTCTTTTTTGTGCTTTAATTTATTCGACGGATTTTTCTTTATTTTCTTTTTAAATTCTACACGCGATCGAATCGTTTTCTCTTATTTTATGTGCTATACCTTGATTTTTTACGCGGGAGAAAGAAATAAAAGCATATGTCAATAATCCTGCATTATTTATAGACTTTTCATCCCCATCCCAGCAATGTTTGTTGAAAAGAATCAAACACCAAGGGTAATATTGTTTATTTTGTCTAATATGTTCATATAGAAACGGCTATTGTTTCCGTATTTTCCAAGGAGTCCGTGTGTCGCTCAGCACTCAACTGAGACACATCATGAATAAAATAAACAAAACTTCAACAGTTTCTTTGATTTTCTTCCATGTATCGACCACAAAGCAAACAACAGCAGAGTGTTTTATTTTTTGCTACGGTTTAAATAATCGTTTTAGATATATTTGAATGCTTTTTACACACTGGCAGTGTCATATTTTAATTTCATTTTGTCATAGACGTTTATCTTTATTTTCATTTTAAGCTTAGAATTATATGGTTGTTGCTAAGCACGGAATTATTCATTTAATTTTTTTTTTATTAATATAACATGTTTTTTATATTAATATAACATTATGGTTTCAACTTTAACCAGTAATATGATATTACTCGTATCCTTTCTATGTACGCTTACATTATTTTTTTGTAAATCTATCTGAGAATGAAATGCCTGGTCGAAACTCAAAGACTCTAGTTTGGTATTCTTTTTTTTTGGGGGGGGGGAACTCCAATCATCTACTAAATGAAATGATATGGAAATTTTATTTTTGTAGACAGAGGTGACGGTAGTTATATAGTTAGCAACACGAAATGAAAACATGGGTGCGACAAGAGATACGGATATGTATATATGTGTTCAGAATTAGAGTTTAGGGACCATACTTGTCAGATATAGCTTTAAACCAGTCGATGTGTTTAGTATCTATGCAAAACAAACGCAAATAACGCATTGCGTTATGATTGCCGTCTGTCCGTGTGAATTTATGTAATGCAAATATTTCCCACAGTTGAGTAATATATTTTAGTTCAATATCAATTTTCTCATTTTCTTACGGCGATGTTTGTTGTACTCAGCTGCTCATACCACTTTAACTGTCTTGACAGATTTCAAAAACCGGCTTCGAAACCTAATAGGTTGTGCCCTTTTCTATTCCCTGCAATCTAGACGTTGCCAGCTTGTCTCTGCTCTATCGTTATTTTCAGGGAACCGCTCGTCTGAGCTCAAATCTATACCCCCCTTGCCAAAATTTCACAAACTCGACAGGCTACAACCACTATCAATGATTTTATACAATCTCCAACTGTACCTAAATCTAAATGCATATTCCATAAGCAAAGCATATTTCTTAGAGCTGCCTTCCTGTGGAACTCTGTTCGGCTGATCTGCTTCCTTGCTGACTAAAACATGATCGTCTTCGAGTATAAAGTAGACAAGTTCTTGTTACATCATCCCCTACAATAAGCAAAGTATAACCAAATTTACAATATACGATTACTACCCTGTTGTATCGGTGTCCCCGTCTACTATCTAATTCCTATCCTCGAGTAGCTTTCAGTCTTGATATGTGGTTACACATCTTATAAAAAGAAGTTATTCCAGAGTGGATTCCAATTCAAGCAAACGGGTGTGTAATTCAATAATAAAACTCGATTGCAATTAGTAAAACATTCGAATGCATGTGTATTATTCCTCAAAACTATGAATGGATTTTGAAAAAGCTCCTGCAGAATGCCACAGACTAATACAGCCGGGAAGTTGTTACGATTGCAACACTCGATATGAGAATTGCAGTCTTAAAGATATACATTACATAAAGCAAGTTGTTATCCGCAGTCTCTCTAAGACTTCATTGTTTATTTTATTTTATTTTTTTTTTGCACGGTGGTCACCACTCATCAAGACCCGGAAGCCACTCAGGGATAATGGTTATTGTAAGTACAGTATGTTTACATTTAGTAAAATGTCTACTTAAGGGGCGGTTCATTAGGAATTTGTTTACGTTGGACTTGAAGACATCTAGGTTGTAGTAAGTTGGGAAGCAGGCAGACGGAATAGAGTTCCACAGGCGTGCAGTTTTAAGAAAGGACTTTGTTCATGGAATCTACGTTTTGATTTAGGCATAGATAAAGAGTGGGGAAAGTTTTTGACAGTGGATTCAGCTAGACGGATGTTTTTCGTAAAAAATTGGCGAGGGGGGACCAGAGATTGGAGTTCAGACGAGCACCTGCCATGGAAATAACGATAAAACAAACATAGCCTTTCGACATCTCTTCTGTGGGGGAGAGGTTGCAAGAGAAAATGGCATCCCCACTAAGCCACGAAGTCTACTTTGTACTCTGTCAAGGCAGGATAGGCTGTTTTTAGCAGCTCATGCCCAGATATGGCAGCAGTATTCCATCCTTGGACGTACTTGGCTCTTATATAGATAGAGAATTGCATCAGTACTAAGATATTTTCTGAAGCGGTAGAAGGATCCCACCATCTTTCCAACGACCTTGGCAACAGACTTGATGTACGTGTTCCATTTCAGATCAGGAGTGAAGGTCAAGCCCAGAAGCTTGTCAAAACATGAGGCTTCTCCTAGACGAGAGCCATACATTTCAATTGATGCCAGATGGGGATCAGAGCGTTGATGATGTAAAGATAGGAGTTTGGTTTTAGATGCATTAAAGAAAACCAGCCAGGTCTTCCCCCACTGAACAACGCGCTCGGGATCTGAGGAGAGAGAATCACAGAGGGCTTTGTCATTTACAGCCTTTGGTGTGTTGCCGTAGATGGTCGTGTCATCAGCATAGGTGTCAACGAATGATTTTAGTATGTGTTTAGGGAGATCAGGAAGAGAGTTGGGTTCAGGATGGACCCTTGAGGGACTCCAGCATTAATAATGCGGGCCTCCGATTTTTGTAACATCATGCAACCATTTTATTATATCTGATTATCAAGATATTCGTTCGATAAAGTTTTTATTGTTGGATAGATCTATCTGTTATTCTATAAGAATATCTATGTAAACAAAACAAATAACTGTCGAACGTTCGTGATTAAACCCCGTTTTGAAGCAACACAAGCACAAGTTGGATGGTAATGCGATTGCAAAAATGTTCTTACATATTAAGGGTATGAGAAGTCTAACGTTTAATCTACACAAAACCCTGCAAGATATAAATTTCGTAAAGTCATATATAACACTCTGGATATCAAAAACTGACGAAATTACTTGGTTTAATCGGCATATTAGAAAATATAAAATATAGGAGAAAGATGTAAATTCACATAATTATTTTTACAAATCAAATGTCAAACAACAAAATATCATGCATTAATCAAAATGCAACACATTTTGCAAAAAAAAAATATCTTATGCAGCATTTTGTCTTGTACATAAATTCATTATTGGTCTTTGTCTGAAAACATCAAAGACTATTAGTAAATAATTAAAAAAAAACAGCAGAAAAAGAAATTTACAAACCCCGCTTCTTGGAATTAAGGTACTACAATAAGAAGCCGTATTGTAATTGAATATAAAAATAGAGAATAAAGCAGGACCGCTAGACCAACGTACATAACAATTTCGGAGCAGGGCATAGATATGGGGACTTATGCATTCCATCATAATGTACTCTTCTAACCATTTAAAAAACACTAGAGTTTATACCCTGCTGGGGAATTTTCGCAACACAACGCGAGATTACAGACTGTCTTACTAAAGAATCAGCAAAACCTATAGGCTTTTTTGTATTCACTTTCTTAGACAATATATTCTTTTAACCTAAACCTGACTTTTGCATCTTTCTTTTTGTCACATTTCAAGGACCACAACAGACATAGATTAGAGAATCCTTAATAGCTTATAAGATAATATTATTCATAGAAAATATTAAGACTAGCAACATCACGACCGTTAGACAATGAAATAGGGAAAACAAAAGAAGATAGGGATAATGAAATTGCACATAAGCATCCACCACATAAAATGGTACATAGAATATGTTCCATTAACGTAAATCTATTTTAACATATAAAATTGTTAATTGGAATTTCATTAAATTAATCATCTTATTATAATGATCCAGAATGAATTAAATCCATAATTTATTTTCTGTATTTTCAACTATAATTTAGTTTCCACTATAAAAAAATGCTTTTAAACACCCATTAAATTATTCAATTCAATTAATAATGAGTAACAGCATATTTAAAGAGTGTGTCGGGGATAAAAATATTTTCCAGTTATATCTATCTTGAGTTGTAAGACATGTTTTAGTTTAAGAAGAGTTTCCGATGAGTAATTATTCTATACAAGTCCTTAAAGATTTAGTAAATATTTAATATCAAAGAAAATGTTTTATAAATATATATTTTTATTTTAAATATCAAAAGATTTGTAAATATATTTAAGAAAAAATCTTGGCCGCGAACATTCGACCATGTCTGCTATTTGACGTGCTTACAAACAACTAACGGCATTGCCAAGGTCGAACAACCGGTGTCACTTGAAATGTTCGCCAGTATTCGTCCTCTGCTACGGGGTATCTAATCTTTACGTCATTCTTATTAATTAATCTTTACTTGATCCATTAAGAAAAGTTCAAAATATTTATTAGTGTATCCTGCACTATTGTCAGAGCGAATACACTTTACTGTACCGTAGGGGGTCATATAAACTAACTATTTTTTTAGTTGCTAGCAAAGTATCAAAAGTGTTCTTTAAGAAACAAAAACTATTGCAACAATCTAGGTATTTATATATCCAACACCATAGAAGGAATAGAACCTAACATGGCGACAGCTCAGCCCCTCAAAGGCAAATCAAGTTGCGTCATAGTGACGCATAATGTGTCCGACTGATTGTTGAAGGCGTATCATTTACCCTTTTAAGTACCGTTTGAAAGTAGCCTCCTTATAACACGATCAGCAGGCCACTAATGTGTGACCGACCCACGTGTTACACTAAATGTCTTAGAAACGGTCCGAGGATGATGTGACGATGGACCAGTCAATAGGGTCTGATAATTAAGAGGAAAAGCATACCTGAGATGTTGGATCTCAAGATGACATTTCCATTCTGGTAGCATTCTGGTTGAAACCTTCTTTGAATTCAGGCCCGCTTCGTTCGACTTAAGGTAGACATTCAATACAGGCACAACAACGCGCGACACAATTGTAATATACCAGATCTTTACTATTTTATTTTATAAAATGTATAATATATATATAGTATAACATATAAATAACATATATATCATACAATTTACAGATTATACAATTGAGTTTCACCATGACTTCTTTAAAACTAACTAACCCCATCTAGTGTTGAGGGAGAGGGGATATCCCTGACTTATTTACGTTGAGACAAAAATAGACGTCTTACCCTATGGCTGTCCGGACAAAAAGAGATCGAGAAAAGGAGGGAATTATGGTATTACATTCTTGTTGTTTATGTTTCCCTCCGACTACGGCCAAATAACCTAACAACCAGTCGAACCAGCGCACTAAGTATAGTGCCACATCCCTGCTACTTGATTGCACCGTTTTTATTCCAGGATACGTGTTTTTCAACATTACATATATATGTATTTTAAGCACTAACCAATATCTAATTTGAATATTAGGAATCTCAACATTTATGTAGATACAGCTGCACAAACTTGAGAACATTTTCATAAGGAAATAAAAAAGTAACCTATGGTTTTAATCACACGCCTTGTAATCTTTTCTTCTCCATGAACTACGCTTCAAATCATGGTTTATGCACCTACACAGTTCATGAGTGCCGTAAAAATAGCAGACACATTATTGTGTCAAACCTATGATGCCTAATATTTCAATTCCGTTCAGAGAAAAATTGGCACCAAGTAACCCGCTTAATACTGCTCTGGTGAGTCAGAATCTGATCGTCTTCTGATTGTCTGCTTTGCCATGTGTTGCGAGCAAATATAAGCCATTCAAAGAAGTACAAATCAATACTGTTAATTTGGCAACGTTGCTTTTGAACAATTCCTGTGCATATTCTACATCTCAAAAGTTATTCATATTTTGAATACAACAACTTAGCATTCTGTTCTCTGCGTATTGGTTAATAGCAACAATAGAAATTATTGAAGGCTTTTTTATACAGGAATACCCACTTATAAAGGTCTGGAGGCCACTCGAAGATAAGGATCAGTCCATGTGATTATAGCGCAGTAAACATACATAGTGGGAATTTTGTAAATTGGATAACTTCGGGGGAAGGTTCATTTTGAACTTTTTTTACGTTGGACTTGAAGACAATCAGATTGTAGTCAGCTGAAAAGCAGACAATCTGAAGAGAGTTCCACAGGCGTGAAGTTCTAAGAAAGAAGCTTTATTCATGGACTCTACGTTAAGGTTTAGGCATAGATAAAGAGTGTGGGAAATTATTGATAGGTGTTTTTGCTAGACGATTGTTTTTCGTGAAAGTTTGGCAGGGGGGCATTAATTGGAGATCAGATGAGCACTTGTCATGAAAATAACGATTACTGATAATTAAACAATCAAAAGACAGGAAAATTGTAAGTACCATTCACCTAAAAAAAAACACAAATGCATTATTAGTCGATTACGAAATGAAATATTTCTTAAATGAATTTATTTACTGTTTGCTGGTATGAGGAAACGTTCTTATATGATTGTAGATGTTTTTATACACCTGCGTTGTGTCTGTGTTGCCGAATTTATTTATTTAGATGTGGTTTAACTTTGTTAACCGAACCAAAGTTTTGATAAGTATGATGTTATTTTATGAATTTGTTTATAGTGTTTCATCATGACATTGAGAATATATCGATTTTTCGCACTTGATGGTTTGTAACCTCTCGGTATTCCTTTCAGTCACATCGCTATCATCTTTATTTATGTTCTCTTTTATGTCTCGTACAACCCACATATCGACAACTATACACACATGTAGATAAATATATACACATATGCATATAACACATTTTATTTTTAAAAGAAATATTACTGTTTCCGGTTTTATGTTTTATGCTACCCCAAGCATTTTCTTTTGTTCGATTAATTTGTACAGACATATCCATCCACTATAATGGTTTTATTGAACACTACTATATCACGCATGATAGATCATACTTAGGCAAAATTGAAACGATATGAAGAAATACATAGTAATAATACAAAGTGTCATGAATAAACACTAAGAACAATGATAAAATGCTTATTAAATTGACAAAATCTCTGCAAATACCGTGGAAAGAGAGTTTTGTTAATTTATCTCCTCCTTTTTCCCTCTCGTTCCTCTTATCCCTATCTTTCTCTAATTACTAGTACTATGACAACAGCATATCTTTCCTTGTTTCGTTTCGCAGGAATATATACATTGCCATCTTATATGTTTTGATGTGGGGTGATATAAACCACGGTTGATTAATTGTGTCTTACTGTGTCGGATATATACTCGAGTGTAAAAACAATGAAAAGTATATGCTGTTCTCATAGCTCTACTCATTAACTATCTACCTGCAACTAGATGCTTGTTGGTTCGATCTCACGCTTAGGATTGGTTACTAATCTAACAACAATAGAAACAGTTATGATACATCGAAACACTCTGTCTGTGTAATTTAATATATATATATATATATACACATATATATATGCATATATATATATATATATATATATATATATTGTACTTTACTATATGAATAAAAAATAAAATAAAAAAAAAAAACTAATGTTTCATACTTTCGGGAATCATTAATGTAGGGAGTCACGATTAACTTGGTCGATTGATTAGAGCCCAGCAAGAGAAGCCTTCTCTGGCTTCATTAGCAAATACCTAATCCAACTGGCAAACATTTACCTCGAGAGATACTGTTGAACTTTAAACATTGTTTCTTAAATGTTACAGTGATCTAATAGTTATAAAATAATCTGCACATGCGAGGTAAACTGGCCGAATTAATTAAAACTGAAAGTGCTCAACGATAAGACAGGTTTTCTTAAAGGGGATGTCATAATTATTTCCTATAATAATTAAATACCTAGAGACACTGGTGTTTCATCCTTTCGGGAATTATATACATTTTTTACGCCTGCGGAACTCTCTTCCTATTGCCTACTTTCAAGCTGAATATAATCTGATTGTCTTCACCTCCAACATAAACAAGTTCTTGATTAACCGTTTCCCTAAGTAATCCAATTTACAAAATTCCCACTACTTATGTTTACTACGCAATAATCACATTGACTAATGTATACCCATTAACCTTTATCCTCGTGTGACCACAGGGCCTTGACAATTTGTGTATTATACGACATAATGCTGTTGACACTCCAGTTCTCGTCAGATCATCGAAGTTAATGCAAGTTTGAGTCTTGTTAGTACCATGTGCTCTCCGATTATCTCGGAATTTGTTTCTAGTCGTATTGTACATACCCTTCATTTGCCACTGGTATTTAACAATGTCGAGCCAGAGGAGGTGTGGTTGGAGAATTCGCGACTCCTGTCACAAAAATTCCACGCGCAGACACCCCTACGTGAGTATCCATAATCTGGCAAATACTGAAGAAATTTTATATATATATATATATATATATATATATATATATATATATATATATATATATATATAATTAGTGAATTATTCCATGGAGTTTGATCTTTTGGATTATTTTTGACCATCTTCCAATTACGTGATTTCCTTGGAGTTTAATTGTGCAAATAGAAACTCTATTAAATTTCTTTGAGTTTTATTTTTAGATTATACCGTCATTGGATTATTTACCTTTCACCAGACTATCGATTCACGTGTAATTAACTTTTTCTTCACCATATACCCTCTGCTTCACTTTTTGTTATCAATTAAGATCTTTGACTTACTTGTTCTTTCATCGAATACTTTTGTATGCAAAATCCGATCCCGCATTTTGCTAATTCCTACCCTCTGATGAGAAGGAAAGTATTTCTTAGAAACTCCGCGGATTAAGGACTATCCACTTATCAAGTGTTTCCTTTTCAGATTAAATATGTGTTTAACTCTTTTTCAAAGTGTTTTTAACATGTTTTATTAACTGTTTGCTCCTATATATATATATATATATATATATATATATATATATATATATATATATATACACATTATATATATATATATATAAGTCATTCACATATATTATTATTATATATAATATTTTCTGTATCAATTTTCAGTAATTATTTCATTTGTGCTAAAGATACGAATAAGATAATAAGTTATAAAACCTATATGACGAATACTGTTAAATTCTTTCGTGACTAAAAAGTGTTAAGAATAAAATAATTTTTAAATTTGCGTGCAAAAATATTTCACTAATGATCGTCGTGAAAAATTTACTACCTACACTGACCATATGGATGTTCCGTGTGAACGTGAATTACATCCAATAAAATGTACCGTATAGTGTGGTGTTTCCCCAGAAAGAGTGATAGGTCCTTATTTCTTCGAAGGCAAAGAAAGCGTTGCAGTGACTGTAACTGCACAGCGCTGTCCACAAATGATTGAAAATTGGTAAAGTAAATAACTATTTATTTTATTTAAATTCTTCATTATAAAAGAATCCCGAATACTATTTCTGTCTAATTTATGTCGGATTATCACAAGAAATGGTAACTGAGTTGAATACACAGGTGCATACATATACACACATATATATACACATATATAAGTATATATTTCTGTATATATATATATATTAATATATATATATATTTATATGTATATGTATATATATCCATATATATATATATACATATATATATATATATATATATATATAAACATTTTTATGTTATCCTTCCATGTTTAATTATATCCGTCTAAAAACACTTAACATTTACACTTACGTCAAATCCAATGTCGAATATTAACATTGTGAATACACCATTTTCGTAAAGTGTACTCTGCATACCTTTGATTTAGTAAACTAATAACATTTTTGCAGGCTGTGTTTTTTTTGTTTAAAATCGAATTAAATTTATATTTATTTTTAATAGTATACCAATTATGTCGGACAATTTTGATGATATTTTGTATTAATTCTAATCGATTTCCCGATTCTTTGTCTATCGTTGCAAAGTCGTTCTGTCTGTGTGCGCGCACGAGCGTATATATACATAAATTAGAGGAATCTACGTAGTCTTATGCGTATATATATATATATATATATATATATATATATATATATATATTAGACTACTCCTAACCTGTTGGGCCAGTATGTAATATTATCTATGGAATTAATGTATGAGCGTGACACTTGTGAAAAAGAAAATAGTTTTTTTGTGACATAAAAAAGCAATTCTATGAAAGTATATTAAAATGAAAAAATGAATATAGATAGATTTCTATGAGTCCTTCTGTTTATAATTGTTTATTTTTGAAAAAAGACCTTGCAGCCATTGAATTATAAGTGGTTTGCAATACTTATAGGTAAATGTGCGCTGAACAGATACCATAATACTTAAAGTTAAAGTCAAATTTTGATATATCCTTTAATTTAAACGCTAATAAAAAAACCATTGAGACCGTGAAAACGTACACAGTAAAACAATCCGTTTTATTGTCGAGTTGATTATTTATTTGTAACGCAAATTAAAACAAAACATATTTTCGGGGTTATTTATTTATGTTGGAAGTGTAGAAGAAAATGTATGAATGTTTTTTTATGAAAGGTGTATTAAAAATGGAGAATAGATTAAAAAAATTAAGCCGGTGGGTAAATCGCTGTTGTAAAATGCTCTGATGGTTGTCAACGGGTTTAAGTAGAAAATTGCGTTAAAATAACTTAAATGTAATACGGAAATGAACGATGTCAAAAAATGAAGAGACTATTAACAATTGTGAATAATTGAAACGTGAAAAAAAAACAATTGGGACGCTGAAAACGTACACAGTAAAACACTAGGTTTTATTGTCGCGTAAATTATTTGTTTATGCAAGCATGCGCAACCCGAAGTTGTAAGCCAGATGTTGGATGACAACACCTGTTACAAGGTCATTTGATTTTTGTAATTATATATATATATATATATATATATATATATATATATATATATATATATATATAAATAATGTAATGCAATAAATCTACTTGTATGTTAATCCAGCGATAATCAGTCTTATAAAATATTATTGGGTGTACTATTTTATAAAGACAATTCCAGGTAAATGAAAATTGTTCAACATATCAGATAGACCAAATAAACCATAATTCAGTAATTAAATTTCATGATTTGAAACGGTTAAATTTCAAATCTAGAATTTTTATCATATGCAAAACAAAGAATACATTTCAATAAGTAAATTTCCTTAACCCGTGAGTTTTCGCTGTTTATACATATCCTCAGAGGAAAAATATTAGCAAATATTATAAATAGTTTGCACCTAATTTGTTAAAGGTATAAACATAGAAAATTATTATTAAAAGATTTAAAAATTTAAAAAACATAGAATAAATACAAATTAGATATTGGTGAAGAATAGAAAGGATATTGAACTTCAGATCCAAATTATATGGTATATAATGACGTGATAGTTTTTGGTCTATCAAAACGTATTTGTTATGATTGTTTCCTTTAAAATTTGAAATGCAAAAGTCAAATATCATGGTATAGTAATACTCTAAACACAAACATTCCTATTTAATGCGCCTGTCTTACCAAAGAACCAACTGCTGATCTGAAATTACTTTTACATAATCATTGAATCAAAGTTGAACGTACAAAACACAAGTATCATTGTTTAAATGTGCTGTAAAAAGAAACATTCACTTCGAGCGAATATACAGTTTATTTTATAGTATTGGTCTTTCTGAGTGTACGATAAAAAATCTCTCAAATGCACATCTGGCGTCAGCTTCTATAAACGTGTTAACTTCAAAATAGGAATCCTTCTTTTAGTCGAATGTTTTTCGATTATCAGTTTTCGATAATTATCATACGCATTCCACTAAAAAAAACCTGCGTAAGAACACTCAAGTACTTTCGTGTAAAATTTCAAATAAATCGCACCAACCGTTCTAAAGTCACCAGTGAACTCTCTCTCTTTTTTTTTCTTTCTCCTAGGCAAACAAAATTCGATTTATATTATAGTAGGGACAATTGCAAATATTTAACCATTTTTCTTTTATAGAATTCTGATTGCATTGAGTAAGGAGTTTGAGTATAATATTCGATAAACATCATTTTCGAAATTGGTAAATTACAGCTGAGGAAAATCTAGCATTTCATCCTCTTTGGAAGAGCACTATGTATTTAATTTCCTTTAAAAAGAAAAAAATATGAACCCAATACCAAGCTTTTACACACGGATTTTAGATTCGCCCTGTATGGTCTAATTTTGTCATTTTAAGATATTGGATTTATTGCGATTTGCATTCAAACATTTCAAGTTCAAAATTCAATGAAATATTCAAATGCAAAACACCTGGTTTGCGATAAAAGTAAACACTGGAGAAATATCAATGTTAGATAAAATAATTTACGCAATACAGAAAACCACACCTGCATCATTAGTTATCTCATTCCTCTGAAATATAAATGCAGGAAAACATTACAAAAAAAAATCCATTATTGCATCCTAGTTATCTTATCATTCAAAATGTCGGTTATAAAATGGAAATAATATTATCTGCAAACGTTTTCGCGTTTTGATAACTTCGAGATATTTTATTTGCAAGCTAACTTGCATTAGCCTAATCCTTCTAAAAATTCATGGTCGATACCACATGATCCTGTTCAAAAGACTGTTATCCTTGGGTTCACAGAGTTAAGCAACTTTGAGTCTGATCATTTTCAGTTGGGTAAAAATTAGGGAATACCAGACACAGTATGTGGGACACCGTCAAATCCTTATTGTGAAAACCTAACCTCATAATCTCTGATACGGGTGTACAAGAAACTGAGGATCGGTTTTTCTTACATAGGCATGACCACTTATCAAGGCCAAAGACTACTCGAGGATAAGGGTTAAGAGTGTACAGTAGTCAACTGGACGATATGGTAATCGTTAGTAATAGAAATTCGGTAAATTTGTTAAGTATAGTGGAACGACTCATCAAGAATTTGTTTACGTTGGACTTGAACCATATTGCAGTCAGCTTGAACGCAGAAAAACGGAAGACAATTCCACAGGCGTGCAGTTCTAAGACAGAAGCTTTGTTCATGGAATCTACGTTTAGGTTTAGGCACAGATAAAGAGTGGGGGGAACTATTGATAGTGTTTTCAGCTACCCGAGGTTTTCTTGTAAATATTTGGCGAGGAAGGACCATAGATTGAAGCTCAGTCGAGCTCTTGTTATGAAAATAACGACAAAGCAGAGTCAAACTGGCAACATCTCTTCTGTGAGATAGAGGTTGCAGGGAAGAGAAAAGGACGTCTCCTACGAGGCTACGAAGTCTATTTTGAACTCTATCAAGGCAGGACAAGTCCTTTCTAGCAGTTCCTGCCCAAATGTGGCAACAGTGCCCAATCATTGCGCGTACCTGGCTCTTATATAGATAGAGAATTGCATCAGCAGTGAGATATCTACTGGATCGATACAAGGATCCATCATTTTTCCAGCGGCCGTGGTAACAGATTTGACGAACGTGTTCCATTTAAGTTCCGGAGTAAAGGTCAAGCCCCGAAGCTTTTTTTTTACACGGTGGTCACCACTTATCAAGGCCAGGAAGCCACTCAGGGATTATCTTGTCAAAATATGAGGCCTCCCAATGACGACAGGCATTCATTTCAATTGATGTCGGATTAGGATCACAACGTTGATGATGTAAAGCTAGAAGCTTGGTTTTATATGCATTAAAAGTAACCAGCCACTCCTTTCTTCATTGTACCACTTGCTCAAGATTAGAGGAGAGAGAATCGGAGAGAACTTGATCGTTTACGGTCTTAGATGTGCTACCATAGATGGTAGTGTCATCAGCATTAATGTCTACGAATGATGTAAGGATGTGATTTGGAAGATCATTAATGTAAATCAGGAAAAGAATTGTGTCCAGGATGGATACCTGAGGGACTCCAGCATTAATACTGTGAGTTTCTGATTTTTGCCCATCAACTATTACTCTAATGAACCTATCAGAGAGAAATGATTTAATAACTGAAAAGACATTTCCAGCTATACCATAGCTGGAGACTTTGTGAAGTAAAACTTTGTGCCATACCCATCAAAGGCCTTAGATATGTCAAGAGCAATTGCTCTAGAAAGGTTGCCTCCGTCGAGAGATTCGCTAATCCTATGATATATAACTGTAAGCACATCTGCTGTAGAACTAGCAGAACGGAAACAATATTGTGTGTCACTAAGAAGGTTATTTTTGTTGAGATGGTTGACTACTTCTCTATTTAACATAGATTGAAGCAACTTACTCATGACTCACAGGAGATATATTGGCCTGTACTGAGAGGGGGATTAGCAATCACCTGACATCTTAAATACAGGGTATACTGATGAGATTTTCCAGGGTGATGGGAAGCATTTCTCCTTAAGACAGCGTTTAAACAGTTTTGTAAGTATGGGCGCTAGTTTTGGTTAAAGCTTTTTAGTACTATAATTGAAATACCGTCAGGGACGGTTGATTTATTGTAATCAAGGTTTTTGATTAGCTTGGCAACATCACGTACATATATTTGTATATCTAATAGCGTATTTTCTGATACAGGAGGGATATCGGGGGGTTGGCGGCCTTGTCGCAAAGCGTAGAATTAGTTGCAAAGTTCTTGGCAAAGAGTTTGTCTTTGTCTGATGCTGACGAGATTACCTCAGGTTCATTTATGATAGTTGGGACAGAGCACATGCCTCTGCCCAGAATTCTGTTTGCTATTTACCAAAACTGGTGGGAACCAAGCCGCTTATCAGCTACTTTGGACTTGATGAACTGTGCATACACCTCTCTTTCGTTCTTTATTACTTTCTTACAATAGTTTCCTGCAGTCCTGAAAACGACTTTAGTCTCCATACATCTATTACGTTGGATGCAATGGAAAAAGTGATATCTGTGCGCAATGGCCGCAGCACATTCTGGAGAGAACCATGGCTGGCTGCTAGGTTTTTGCTGGAAAATGTCGAGGGTATGAAACAGTCTATACCTACAATTAACCATTCCGCCAGGTCTGATACTATAGAGGACACATTCTTTTTAAACCTATAACGCAAAGATAGATCCGATATAAATGAACGGAAGCTATCCCAGTCAGCCATAGTGTATCGATATATGTACGGCTGAGAGTTACGTTTTATTACATTTCATTTTTATCTTAGTTTAATATTCCCGTGAGACCTGCTATTTCAGAAGTGGCTGGTTCAATCTGCTTTGTGCGTGTTTGGCGTTGGCACTGTGCATATGATTACCTTCAAACAAAATGAGTAGAACAGATTAAAAGTAAAGATTGAAGAAACAAGACAATGAAAGACAATAGAATCTTCAAAAATAATCGTTATCATGCATATTTGGATTTTGTAAAATGGACAATAAATTGTCCATAATCAAATGATACTTTCCAATCAAAATTGTATACATTTTAATTCTGGAAGATGTCTAGTTATATTTATATATTTATTTAAAAAAAACCCAAAAAAACCTTATCTTTTAAAAGAGAATGAACTTTGCTTTTATGGAGACATAAATACTTAATTTGAGAATCAAATACTGTTACGTATCCACGTCTACACACGTAAATCCAACACGTTGTAGCAGGGTAGGTCGCAAGGAACATAGTACAAGTAATAACTGGACTTCTTATTCTTTTGCAACGCGTTATTCTCGCTACAAATATGACGTCATCCAGCTCATCATTTTCTTGCCACGCGTTATTCTCGCTACAAATATGACGTCATCCACCTCATCATTTTCTTGCCACGCGTTATTCTCGCTACAAATATGACGTCATCCACCTCATGATTTTCTTGCCACGCGTTATTCTCGCTACAAATATGACGTCATCCAGCTCATGATTTTCTTGCCACGCGTTATTCTCGCTACAAATATGACTTCATCCAGCTCATCATTTTCTTGCCACGCGTTATTCTCGCTACAAATATGGCGTCATCCACCTCATGATTTTCTTGCCACGCGTTATTCTCACTACAAATATGGCGTCATCCACCTCATGATTTTCTTGCCACGCGTTATTCTCGCTACAAATATGGCGTCATCCACCTCATCATTTTCTTGCCACGCGTTATTCTCGCTACAAATATGACGTAATACACATCATCATTTTCTTGCCACACGTTTTGCTCGCTACAAATATGACGTCATCCACATCATGATTTTCTTGCCACGCGTTATTCTCGCTACAAATATGACGTCATCCACCTCATCATTTTCTTGCCACGCGTTATTCTCGCTACAAATATGACGTCATCCACCTTATCATTTTCTTCCCACGCGTTATTCTCGCTACAAATATGACGTCATCCACCTCATCATTTTCTTCCAACGCGTTATTCTCGCTACAAATATGACGTCATACACCTCATGATTTTCTTGCCACGCGTTATTCTCGCTACAAATATGACGTCATCCATTTCATCATTTTCTTGCCACGCGTTGTTCTCGCTACAGATATGACGTCATCCACCTCATCATTTTCTTCCAACGCGTTATTCTCGCTACAAATATGACGTCATCCACCTCATCATTTTCTTCCAACGCGTTATTCTCGCTACAAATATGACGTCATCCACCTATCATTTTCTTGCCACGCGTTATTCTCGCTACAAATATGACGTCATCCACCTCATTTTCTTGCCACGTGTTAATCTCGCTACAAATATGACGTCATCCACCTCATCATTTTCTTTCCACGCGTTATTCTCGCTACAAATATGACGTCATCCACCTCTTACGTGCTCGCTTTCGCTGAACACACTCTCCCTCTTTTTTTAGTCGTTTTATTTCTAAATTATGACATCATTTTGCATTTCGTATGCATTTGCAGATGTGCGCCCCTACTCTGTTATAATGTCAGATCGATTTAATTGTAAAACTGTCAATCATTATTTTAGGAAGATGGCACGTGAAAAATATGAACATGAACGAATTAGGGCTTTCTATAATCACCAAACATATTCATAATGAAATCATATTCATTGTGTGCCGTACGAATAAAACAAAACGAAGAAAAAAGACAAATCTTGAAAGTTATCACATTTCTCAAATTCAAAAGTGTTTATATGGGTTCTAGTTATAAGTTATGTTTTCAGTGCATTCCTAGATTTCAAACAATTTCAAACCAAAGGAATATCACATGAAACAGGTGACAATGAATACAATGAGGAAAAGAGGGAAACCTTCGCTTGAAAGTCACAAGATGCATTTCTACAGGAGTAAACGAAACAAGCGATTTTTCTCCGATCTATAACTAAACACAAGGCAACTTCTAGATCCATTGAATAATTCGCGGAAGAGGTGGGCGATAAGCAATAACGCATTTAGAAGTAATACGTTAATTCAATAACAACCCTACAATCACAATTTGTGAATTCCACATTAAATTATAATGCCGCATGCAATCAAAAGAGATTATTAGGGTTACAGGTATCATATATTTGCGGAAAAAATCGCTTTTTCAATTGGCACACTTGTAAAAGTTAAAAGATTTATTTAGCATTTCGATCACGGTTGTTCCACCATTGAAATACAAGCTATTATTGATCCGTCGTGCAGCATCGTTCTCAGAGATATACGGGTATAATACTTATCACAATATTATCAAATTATTCTACTGCGTAAAACGGTGGATAGATGCCATTTTAGTTCCTTGGATTTAAAAGACACCCCGTTGCCCTTACGTGCATTTCGGGAATTTTATTAAAGCCAATAATATATTTAATCATAAAAATGATGGCTAATTACGAGATACACGAGTATTTCAAACCACATAGCTTATTCAGGACTTGATATGAACAATGTAATTTTTCTGATTAATAACATTTACTAGTGGTTAACATTTTATAAAATAATTAAAGTGTAAGATGAGCTAGATGGTTTTATATAGAATATATCATGAAGCAACTTTACTTTATCCCTAGACACTTTAAACGAGCCAAAGTTAAAGCCCCTTGGCGTAGTGTGGGTGCTTTATGACAAACTAATGTTTACACATGGTAAACTGTGTTCTAAGTCTGCATTGCATATAATTCCACTATGTATCCTATTTATTTAATTTTGCATATTAAAAATAACATTTTCTAATCTAATACACAAAATGATAGTATATTTAAGTTTAAGTTTTAAAATTCTATTTCTTCCAAAAAAATCAATACTTAAATGAAAAGGTTTTTCAACTTTCATCATATGCAGTTTATTTGATAAAAGTTTAAAAGAATGTGACGATGATGACAATCGTTTGCTTTTGCGGTTATCCCCTCCTTCACACACCAAAGAAATACCCAAATTATTCATTAATTAGCCAAAATTCATTTCACTCGAAATCAGTGCATTTCAACCAAGGTTCAACCGAATATTATAATACTTAGTAAACTGCACCATGGAATAACAAAAGTTCATATAAAATCTCAGCCATATCGGTTCAGTAGTTTACGTGAAAAATGATAATACCATTGATTTCTATTGGTGTATATCGAAGGACACTATAGCTCTTAGTTAGCTGCACAAGAAATTTCTACATAACATTTCATCTCGATGGTTTAAGTAGTTTTCGATTAAAAAAGATCTACAGATAGACAACATACAGGTCGAATAAGAAAAAAAAATTCATATAGATATTCGTTTATTTACGGCTATGGATTTATATCATTATTTAAAAAGCCTATTATAGTATTTGGCTATGAAGATAGATAAATTACAATAATTAGAATAATTTACTCTCGAAAATAATTCTCAATTTTATGTGCAAAATCATTGGCTTAATCAGTGTATGATTTGATTATAAGTCGCGTGCAAGTGACTTTATAAGTCACTCCGTCACTCCGTCGGTCGATCGGTCGGTCTGTCGGTCTGTCCGTTACACTTTTGTGCTTGGCTTTTTTGGTTAAGGTCAAGGTCTGTTGTTAATAGATGCTGTTCTTAGCTTTTTAAGTTTTTCTTGATCTTTTGGCCAAGATCAAAGTGTGGTATGTGTCCGGCAGATACTGTAAACAAAGAACATATGTGGGGGTAACCCCACATATCAGACCTTGGTCAATGTCGGGGCAACCTTTCATATCAATTGTCACTATCCAGCTCCACTACTCCCCGGGGAGTTGGTCCCTATTTCCCCTTCACTCCTCACATTAAAAATCGGCCTTGTGCCTAATTTGGTTGGTGGGGGAGCAAATAAATACAGCTTTTCTTGGCCTTTTGGCTAAGATCAAATTGTAGTATCTGTTCCGGCAGATACTGCAAGCAAAGATCATATGTGGGGGCAATCCCACATATAAGACCTTGGTCAATGTAGGGGCAACCCTACATACCAATTGCCACTACCCAACTCCCATTTCCCATCCGTGGGGAGCTGGCACCCTTTTCTCTCATCCCTTTCCCTCTCTCCACATTAAAAAACGGACTTGTGCCTAATTTGCTAAGTTGGGAAACACATAAATACTAAACCTTCATACCAATGTCACTATCCAGCTCCCCTACTCCCCGGGGAGTTGGTCCCTATTTCCCCTTCACTCCTCACATTAAAACTCGGCATTGTGCCTAATTTGCTCGGTGGGGGAGCAAATAAATACAGTTTTCCTTGGACGTTTAGCCAAGATCAAAGTGTAGTATCTGTTCCGACAGATACTGCAAGCTAAGACCACATGTGGGGTCAACCCCCCATATAAGACCTTGGTCAATGTAGGGGCAACCCTTCATACCAATTGTAACTATCCAGCTCCCCTGCTGCTCGTGGAGCTGGTCCCCATTTCCCCTTCACTCCTAACATTAAAAATCGGTCTTGTGCCTAATTTGCCCGGTGGGGCTGGGAAAATAAAAACCCTTTTCTTGGCCTTTTGGCGAAGATCAAAGAGTAGTATCTGTCCGGTAGATACTGTAAGCAAAACCATATGTAAGACCTTAGTCAATGTAGGGGAAATCCTTCATACCAATTGTCACTATCGAGCTCCCCTATTCCCCGTGGAGTCGGTCCCCATTTCCCCTTCACTCCTCACATTAAAAATCGGCCTCGTGCCTAATTTGCTCGGTGGGGGAGCAAATTAATACCCTTTTCTTGACCTCTTGGCCAAGATCAAAGTGTAGTATCTATTCTAGCAGATACTACAAGCAAATACCATATATGGGGGGGGGGCAACCCCACATATAAGATCTTGGTCAATGTAGGGGAAACCTACATTTTTTTAATAAATTTTTTTATCTAGAATTCTTCATTAGTTTTGGTTTCGGTTTCGATTATGGCTGAAGGACTAAAATGTATAATATATCGCAACTCGCAACTTTATACAAAATAAAAATCGATCGAACATTAACTCTATAATAATATATACGAAATCTGCAAGAATAAAATATTATATTTAAGCGTATTTTACGACCGGGCTTTATCGGGCTTCGTGATTGCTTAGATAAATACTTTTGCAGTTTTAACAAAAAGGCTACAATGATATCAGAGCGTCTCCTGTAGACATTTTTTCTTTTTTCTCTATTTACCCCCCTTTCCTTTTTTCCTGCTATTAATTTCTACTCTCCCCATCCCCTAACTTTCCCCCCTCTAATTGGTGTATTTTCTTCTCTCTTTCTCCTCTTTTCCTCCCCTCTCTCGGTGTATCTGTGCTACTACTTCTTTCTGTGTCACGCGAGATTCGATTGGCTAAAACATTGAGCGCGCCATTTTAAAAAGAGTGAAACCAGCAGAAGCTGGAGGAAGAAGAAAAAAACACCAGTGCGGTGTTAGGCTTTGAATTACACCAAAGCGGTGTTGCCACGAACTGAAAGAACCAGAGCGGTTTTGCGACCTTTGAATTACACCAGAGCGGTGTTGCGACCTTTGAAATACAGGAAGAAAGTAATATTAACCATCGAGATTATTAAACTTACCAAACAAAGCCTGAACGGAATCGAAATCAGATAAAATTGTAAATTCGAGAAAAAAACAAAACAGTCTGTTTAAAATTTCCCGTGACAGCAGTTTGAATTACTATTTCATTCGATAAAATAGTATCTATACGTTATTTCCGGATGAATATTAATTCAATGTTAAATAACCCAAGTAGGGTTGATATGCCGTGAAAAAAAAAAAGCAAAGTAAAAGAAATAAATTTTGGTAACGGATCCTCCATCGATTTATTTCTAGTGGCGAGAAGTCAGATAAACTTAATTGGAAACTGCTAATGATTTATGCATCTCAATTCTGCATTGAATAACACAAAAAAGGGTAAGAAGTGTTGACGTGTTCCAACTACGCCGAATTTTTTTTGTAAAAGTATAATTGTTAAAAGAGTTAAGAACCGCCAAAGGGACTGATTTGGAAGCCCAATAGAACTATACATTTCCTTTTCTATCATTCTTTCCTTTTCTTTTTTTTTTTTTGGATAAAATTTTATACCAGTTTACCTTGGTCTCTTTTGTTTTATTAAATTTCTTTTAAAACTCTTAGTCTCGTGCAACGGGATAAAATTCGTTGAACGTAACGATAAAATTGTTGTTGCTCCATTTACACTGAACATCTACAGAATGGCAAATCAATACATTGCATATAAATGAGTCCCCTGTTTAATTTCAACAGGCCCCGCTATAATAATAACAACAACAACAACAATAATAATAATAATAATAATAATAATAATAATGCAACGAACGGTAATGCTGAAAATAGCTGAAATCTTAAGCAAAACTCTGGAGTGAGAAAATTAGTCCGAATGGGAGACAAATTCGAACAGAGCACACAGAAACCGAAACAGAAGTGAAACTAAACGACGCAGCCAAGACTACAGGAATACCAAAATTATATAGAGCTTATCCCTCTGTTCCTCCGATAAACTGACGTCAGCACTCCCGCCACCGCACTAAATAGTCGAAGGATCAAAACAATAAAAAACAATGGAAAAAGCACTAACCATACCTCTACTAGATAACGGCGTAAATGGTTTGGGCCTTAGGTGAGCGTATTGCCAACCAGGTGCCAGCGAAGATCAATGGTCGTAACCAACGAGATACCAATAATCAGCGGTTGTTGCAATAATACAAATTGCAAATATTGTCGGTGGAGAGGACAGGAAATCTGAGTAGATTTGTTTTCACTCAGCCTCCAGGAAACACCACAGATTGTCCTTAAAAAGAAATCTTTGATAATGATTCGTGAAGAGACTCCTAGTGAGTATTATTATTATTATTATTATTATTATTATTATTATTATTATTATTATTATTATTATTATTATGTCTATGCTAACAACTAACCTATTTAGTTTGTTCTCCCTGTCAAAAAAATTAAATCATAGCAAAAGATTTTTAACAGTGGCTTAATGAATACATCCGTTAATATTGAGAAAAATAACCATCTACATTTTAGGCAGTCTCCTTTCTTGTTGCTCCGAAACAAGATAATATTAATGTAATACGGTTCAGTTGATCAAGAAAAATCTGTTTCATACTTGATTATTTTCTTTATGAAAAAAAAAAATAGTTCTCTAAATCAAAGGTGAAAACTTAGGCAATCTATGTCATAATGTAAGGCGCTAATGATCAGCACTTACATCAGCTTAGATGGAAAAAGATATTAATGGCTCGAATCTGAACAAAAAAGAACAGAAACAAAAAATGTTGTTTGGAAAAATATCATATAAAAAGATTAAAGAACATACACAGGAAGAAAATAGCCAACAATATATAGTATAATATATAATATATATAGCAGAAAATCAGATAATAAAATAAGGTCCATCATCTTTATAGAAGTAAATGATCCAGGAAAGAGAAATATTGGAGGAGGAGGATGCTAAAGTTACATAGAAACATTCATCGAAAAAGTCTGTGAGGAATCATAAAACATATCCGTTTAGTTAAGTTCCTTCTATTGCGTTCCATTTACGAATCGTATTTCAATCGGTAAACAACCCTATTAATTTCGAGCATCTGCAAAGGGAGGGAACCAATACCTGTTTGATGTTGTTGTTAAGTACCATCCACTTATTCATTTCGTAAACATCAGATGATTTTGTTGGCATTCGTTTTCCCTATATCTTTCTAGAGAGTATTCGTTGTAGAAAGACATAACTTGCGAGAGAGGTACAAGAAAGTTATAAACAACTTTAAGTAAATTAGATTCTGTAGCACGAAGTAGCTTGTGTGTTGTGTACTTGCAGAATGGAAAGGTTAATTAATTTACATAATATGCAAAAGCGATTCTCATATAAAATTTACCATTGATCACAAAGTAGATGTGGTCGAATTTTTACGTGAATGCAGGCGGTACTGATTTAAAATATGGATACCGTTAACAACATTTAAACCATATGGCAGTGTATTGTCATGGAGACTTTTACTTGTTAAGTTTTTTTGTATTCTTCTTATTTAAAAAAAATAATCTTCCTTTTCTTAAGAAACACTGTTTAAGAAAGTGATACAGGATTCGCGCATCAACCTCGTCGTCATACAAGCGACCAGTGCAACGCTGTTGAATTTCAAGGATGCTCTGAAACCAGAACCACCTAGAATTACACATACGTACCGGTGAATACCATGCGGTCTTCACCCACTTGTAACTAATCAAATTTCCGTAATCCTTATAGTAGCTGGTTTATCAGATTGTCGCGGGGCCACACTAGCGTGGCTATTAAAAGTTATACTACTTTCATATTAAATCAATTGTAACACAACGCGCATATAAATATGGACATTTACTGCCTGAGTACGACCTTTACTGGCCTGGTTGCAGACAGAATATATGAACGCACCTCTTCTAGTGCGTATCTGGAAAAAAGAACACACAGAATGCATGGAGGATGTGTTATTTAATTTTTTTCGCCACATATCAAGCCCCGAAGTGCACTAGATGAAAAGGCCTAATGAATGGGAGGTCGAAATGTACTAATCGTTATGATGTAAATTGGGTAGAATTTGATTATTTGTGGGGAAGAATCAACAATAAGTTGTTTACATTAGATTTGAAAACGACATTGTTGTATTCAACCGGGAAGCAGGCCAGCGGAACAGTATTCCACATGGCGGGAATTCTGGAAAATACGTTTTGTTCAGGAAATCTGTTTAGATTTAAGCACAGATAGAGGGTGGGGGAAATCGTTTATAGTGGTTGTAGCTAGTCAAGTGGTTTTGTAAAATTTTGGTAACGGGAACCATAGATTAAAGTTCACTCAAGCACTTGCCATGTAAATAACGATAGAGCAGAGATAGAACTAGTTATTTATTAATAAGATCATCCTTGAAGAATGTTACAAGAAACGTGAACCTCAGAATAGCTTGGATTAATTATCAAGACGCATATGATAATGTACACTATGCGATGCAATGTATGAATATAAGATTCAAAATATAATTAAGAAAATGATGAATAAACATTATCAAAGGTGTTACAACTTACCATTGCATTAAACCATAGTAATGTGAGAAAACTATCACCGGCGTCTTCTTTTGTTTTGCTTGTAGAGCTCAAAAAATACAAGTGTTTACAAAATATCGATGGGCGCCAACGAGAGCAAAGTAAATAAATAAATAAATAAATAAAAATAACACTTATTTATGGCTTCAAGTTATATGCCAGTTCAGGCGTTTATTCTGTCAGATTGTACATACTTTCTCAAAAATATTGAAAGTAAATTCGGTCTGGGAAAATTTGCCAAATGCTCAATCAGTGTTGGGATAAAGGTGAAAACGAAAACCACATAGCTTAGTAGTGTGCTGACACTAAAAGATCTAGGAGAACAGTACCAGTACAAATACCTTAGAATGGAAATACCGAATCATTCCAACTCATCAACATAGGAGGAAAATAAGC
This sequence comes from Euprymna scolopes, assembly GCF_053919585.1. Taxonomy (NCBI): domain Eukaryota; kingdom Metazoa; phylum Mollusca; class Cephalopoda; order Sepiida; family Sepiolidae; genus Euprymna; species Euprymna scolopes. Next base: position 127,506,772 of record NC_136485.1, read on the forward strand.
AGAGAATATGTACACCGAGTACGACCAAAAAAGAAAGATGAAGCCAAGAAATAAGTAACTGCCATTAATAAAATTGCCATATCACTTGATAGAAAACTTTGATTTTTCACTAATAACGAAAGGACATTAATTAAAGAAAGAAAAATGCTAACACTGTACGAACACCAGTGTCTACCAGGATTGTATCTGCCCAGATTAGCAGGTGGTATGAGTCTCACAATTGTCCACCAACACCGAACAACCACTGTGATCAGTAGACTATATATAATAAGCTCCCACAATCCTTTTTAGATGGTATATGAACACTAAAAAAAGTAAAATTACTTCCGTTACAAAACTGGCCAAACTTATTAGACAAGACTGTCTTGCAGATGACAAGAAATAGAAAACAAGCCTGCAAAAGAAAGAACTAAAACTAGTGAACAAAATTACACAAGGATATTAAAAAAAACAAAAAAAAACTGGAGAAATAAATCAACTAACAGCGCCCCAAGTATTTACTGGATAAACTATCGCAGAAATATATAGATAAAGAAGGCTCACTCATTTCTAGCTTCTTTATTGTGGTGTAAAATTTCTATAGCTTATTTATATCGTGTCTGCGTCGCTGAATTAGGAAATAGTATCCGTTTCTCTCTATCACGTTAGGATTTTATGCTAATTTAATTTAGAAAAAAAAAACAGATTTTGTGACAAAATAGATAACGTTTTTGTGGCATTATCGAGTGATTTTTGTCAAGACATATCACCCTAAATATGTTGTGAGGGGAGTCTCTGTCCCCAGAGGTTTGTTGATGACGCGGCCAGTTATTTTTCGTATAATGCTTAGCATGACCCCTATTATACCACATGCACAGAAAACATGGAGACTCCGCGAAGCCAGACTGTTGTCCCAACAAAATTCTCCAACTTCTGATAAACACAAACACACCTGTTAGGATGATCATAACTAATTCTCTTCAGCGCGTACTTCACCGTTCATTACTTCTCCTTTAGTCCAGTCTAATGAGTGATGGGTACTGAGTTGCCTTTGTGTAGTAGAACACATTCCAGTAATCGTTTACTACGTGTCATTAAAATAATCATTTCCAATCAAGACATGAAATTTGTCTCTAATCAACTGCTGTTAAAGTCCTTCCCATGTGTGAACAAAACCATGAGAAAACGACATATGGTCATATTTAAAAAACTATCCCTGGTTATGCAAAACGAATGAGATTTTTTTTAGATTCTTCTTAAATTAACTGAAAAAGCGCAGAAAGCAAATTTTTGTTTAACTATGAACCAAGTGAAAGAGAAATACAAACAATTGCACAGTTGGAGTGACTGAAATTGTGGGTGAATGTCTTGCAGATAGTAGGATGCTCCATCTCTCTATATTAAACAGAATGATAAGAAAATTCCCAACAAATTTCTAAAATTAAAAAAAACAACATAAGCGAACGAGGATTTTCTCTAAGAAAAAAAAATCCTTATGTTTTTATTCCAAAACGTTGAATAGCTACGAAGACGGATGCAGTAATATAAAAACGAGTCACCTTTATTTTTCTTACATTATCCCCCGTTTTAAATGCTCCTTTCCCAGATATTCAATGAAACATCTCAGCTTTTGACTGTGGTTACGTTTATTACGTCACACTTTCCATATCTACGCCTAAGACATGAAACTTTTTAGTCAGGAATGCAAAAGTTGAGGCAGCAAAACATTGTTATTTGCAACCTATCTGATCCAATTAGGCCGAATGAAAATAATGCATGCATATTGTGAGTTAATCTGATCACATTGCATTTAAGTAGTCATAACATAAACACGGGGATGTAACATTGTTGAAACTTTTACAATATCGCGGAGCCTATTACATTCTAGAGTCTTTCTTTCGAGTAATATACCAGTGATTGATGAACTAGCACAGACGTGACAACAATACTCTATGAATTAGCGAATTGTAGTTTTTAGTGTAAGACATTTTCTGGCATGATAGAAGCTCATCTTCTTTGCAACAGACTTGAAAATGTTTTGAGAGTATTATCTAATAATAGATACGAGCGGGATTTGTAGAAATTCCACAGCGGATTGTCTCATACGTAATATATTGATGTTAGCACTCTTTGAATGTTAAGCGCGAATCGGGATTCTCTCATATTATTGTAGCTGTTCTGTGAAAACTGCAAAAGTATTTATCTAACTATATATATTTATTGAGTCAATTTTCTATCGATCCTTCTATATCATGAATTTGTAATTTAAAAACAAAAACATATATCGATATGTTTGAAACAAAACCGAAACCAAAACACAAACACACACACACACACACACATATATATATATATATATATATATATATATATATATATCTTATAATATAAAGCTGAATGTCTGTGTGTGTGTCTGGTCACTAATAGGCTCCTATATGGTTGACTATTTTAAAAACTGCTTACATATAATGATAGAAGATGTATCGAGACACAGGAATTGGTATGTGTGATCTGACAGAACGGTGGTTCATTAAAATTGTGGGGTCTGCGTTCGCGCCTGGTCCACAAAGTATGGAAAAAAAATTAAAAAATTAAAAAAAACGTTTACAAGTGTTTTTGATATATATGTACATAAGAATACTTTGATAAGTATGTTTTAACTTAAATAGGGATTGTTTAATAAAATTGTGGGGTCTGCGTTCGCGCCTGACCTCCATAGAATGGAAATAGACATAAACTTTTATAAAGACTTTTCATATCTATCTGCTTAAGTATACTTTGATAATTATATATTATATATATATCATTCAACCACGGTAGTGGTTGAATATATGCTTAAGTCCGAAATTGAATGAATCAAGACACATTCAAACCCCCACCACTAATTTCGTTCGCAACCAAATTTCAAACAGGTTATATAGTTGGATAGAACACCTCATTAGCTACATTTTGAAAAAAAATTCGAAAATTGGTTCAGTAGAAAAAAAGTTACAACAAAATATGTGGGTTCACAAACAGGAGAGTAAGTACATAAGTGACTAACGCTTTTTTTTATTTTGCATAACTTTTTTTTGTATATAAATATTTTTTACTGCGATTTTGCCAATGTGACATGTTAGCGTAACGGTTAGAGTACCGGGGGTTGGTGGGAAGATTTTAGGTTCAATCCCGTGTATCGTTTTTTTATATTAAAAAAAAACGAACTTTAAAAGAGGATTCAGCATACAGTTCCATAGTAAAGGTGATAAAATCCCACTTTGGGGGTTCATTTAACTACTTCCCTTTTAACAGTTGCCCTCAGTAGTTCTACTTGTACTGTTCTGTGCCTCACCATATACTCAATCCATCGGATGAGTACTGGTGGCACATTGAGTTCTCGTAGCAACTTGAACATACTACTGAAGGGTATGTTATCAAAATCTCCAACAATATCTAAAAAGACACCGAGTGCCATCTTCTTTTTTTGTTAATTTACGCTCTATACAGATCACGAATTCATGAACCGCAGTCTCGGTAGAGACTCTGTCTCGGAACTACTGTGATTGAATGATAAATATTGCATAAATGTGTGTTTGATAACTTTTTTTTTTTTGACAATCATTAATAAATATTATAAATTTATATATTAATACAATAGCAATGCCTGGAAAAATCATGGATTATATGGAAAAATGCGCGCATGAAAAGTAATATTCTTAAGATTTTATTAAACCTGGAAAAGTAAAGGACAAGAAATTCAACCTGGAAAAGTAAAGAACTAGATATTCTAGTAAAGTAAAAAATAAGAATTTTTTAGATTTAAAATATTGCAGCTAAAAAATGAATTAAATGATCCTAATTATGATATAATAAAATTATTAATTTTTATGTAAATTATAAAATTATTAATTCCATCTACTAACTAACTAACTAATGAATTAATTTTATTCAAACAATTTTCACTACATAAATATATGCAAATAATAGGGGGGAAATAAGTTCAATCCAGCGACTGACACCCTTTCTAACTCAACAATAAACACCAACATATGCAAATAATAAATAAAATATTTATCAGTATTCAAATTTTATTTTTAGCTGCAATATTTTAAGTCTAAAAAATTCTTATTTTTTACTTTCTAGAATATCTAGTTCTTTACTTTTCCAGGTTGAATTTCTTGTCCTTTACTTTTCCAGGTTTAATAAAATCTTAAGAATATTACTTTTCATGCGCGCATTTTTCCATATAATATATATATGTATTGAGACGTAACACTTTAATTTAATTACGTATTTAAATAAAAACTGAAAAATTCAATTTTAGGCAACGAGAAATGAATCGCTTTTTTTTTTTGGGGGGGGGAGTAATTTTATATTTTATCACCGAGGCAAAATGAAAAGAGAGTATAGAAAAGATAGGTGGGAGAGGCGTTTAGTATACATGCTAACAAGTTGACTGGTGACCTCGGTCAACAACCCATTTTTCGATCAGGTAAGAAAAAAGAGAGGGAGAAGAAATGTATAGAGAGGAGAGAGAAAGAGAGTGAAAAGAGGAACAGAGACCTTTTGGTACAAGTTAGTGACTGCCTGGCCACCGTGCCAAGCGGGCATGCGAAATTCCCACCCGGCAGCGACAGAGAAGCAAAGGAACGGCTTGAAACCGTCAAAGGAGATACTGCCTGGGAGAAACTCCATATCAACAGCGAAAGGAAAGAAATAATGCCTGGGAGAACAAGCCGACGTCGTCAAAATACAGAATGTTAATTTCACGAACACAGGAGGTACGATACTCCAGGAATAATCAAAACATTGGATAGATATAGGAATATCACGTCTTGAACTGTCACTCGAGGCGAATAAACCAAGGTTAAAGCTCAGTTTGAAAGTTAAAAAAAAAGAGAAAAGAAACATTAAAAAAACTGTAAGTTACCTCTCTCTCACATATATCAACGAATTCATTTTGCCAGCATCTTATTTTGACTGAATATATATTTGTTTGTTTTGATATATTTCTCGTTGGTATTCTCAGACAGTAGATGAAGACACCCCTAAATACCGTCGTAATTTGTTTTATTTTTATTCTATTTGATCCCATCGCCTCCTAACCATGGTTTGGCTTTTTATAATAAAATTTAACTTTGAAAGTTACCATTGTGTGTCGTGTTTTTCGTTATTTTCATACGCTGTTCGTCGTTTATTGTATATTTCTGGTTTTGAAAGAGTCCCCCCTTATTTTTATTTCAGCAAGGTGTACTAAACCCAGGACATATATGTTTTAATGTTCCTTGTATTTCATGAATGCCTTTTTATTATTTTTTTTATTACGAACTCATGAATGTGTTGTTATTATTGTTTCTTTGCTTAATAATAATGGAATTCGTAATAATAATAGTAATACTACTACTACTACTAATAATAGCAATAATAATATGAATAATATATATATATATATATATATATATATATATATATATATATATATATATATATATATATATAAACTTGAGCTTCATCAGATATAATCGCAACCGAAACCTATGAAGTATTCTTGGTAAAATTATTTATAAAAAAATGATGACTTTGTGCCATCATCGATAATCGCAGCCGAAACAAAAACTCATGAGGAATTCCTGGTAAAATTATTTATTTCAAGAAATGGAAGGCCATAACAATAAAACGACAATTACTCGGAAGGAAAATGATGTGAGCGTATGACACTGAGTTACACACGCGCTATCGAATTAATATAAATTAAATAAATGCGTATATTAAAACCATCTTTACAAAAGCAAAGGTGTATAATTCTCCATTATTTTTTAGACTTGTGAAAGATTTAATTTCTCTTGCGTTTTAGATGTTCGTCTGTTATGGTTATTTTCCATTTAAACGCAGGAAAGTATTTTTGGCGAAAAAATTCAACGTTGTTGTTGTTGCGTTATAAAACAGAAAAAGAAACTAGTCTATGAATGATTCAAAACAATATATAGTTAACAAATACAAATAGGTAAAGTGTGAAAAAAAGAAAACTAATTTTAATTTACTTCAGATTAGTTTCCCAGAAATGAAGACTAAATTTACTTTATTCCATCTCTCGGGAAGACGAATGAGAACAATATGTCTGTAAAGCTGATTAAATTCGTTGACTAAAATAGGTAAACATAGCAGAACGAATAAGGTATACATAAATAATAAATTACATGGTTAATGTATGGAAAACAGGTATTGTTGGTGAAAGTATTGAATGAGTGAATAGGTGTGAATGAGAACGCGGTTGACATGTGTGCTGGGTATGTGTAATAAACATCGAAATAGATTACAAAAGAGAAAGGTATAAAAAGAAAGAACAAAGGTAAATTAAACTGGTTGTACAATCGTTACCGTTCTGGGAATTTCCTCGACACAAAAATCAAGAGAGGTTAAACCGTTCATTTAATGACGTGTTCCCTGTTGATTGCGGTGTAATGATGCTGCTTCTGTACGGTTCTAGAATGTTTACCTTCTGAGGCGTACATGTCAGTTATATGTCAGTATGAATTCCGTTCAGTTTAAATACAAATCGCGTTGAAGTAAGAGATTCCAGACCAGAAGAATTTCAATCTATAGTTTGTAAGCCTTCACCATAAAATCATAATCATGCAGGACGCATTTGATGGAGTAGCAAAAAGACTATCGACGACAGTTACCCAGAAGATATAGGTCAGAAATTGCGATAAGTGTATGCGTAAAATACATTAAATAACCAGTTAATATGAATGTGTAGTAGATGTTCTATTATTAAACCTCTTCTTCTTTCCTCTGTCATTGAATTGGGGGTCATTTCACACTAGTAGGATTTTTACTTATATATAATCCAAAGTGACATTCTGTTAAGAGGTGGATTTTATTACGTAAACAACCGAGATTGTGTTTAACTTAAACTACTGGTAAAGAAAAAAAAACACTGCTGTAGCAAGATAAAAAAAAAAAGAATAATATATATACTAAATCTCTATCGATGAGAGTGACATATTTTATCCAGTCATTAGAGTGGTAATATACGTGAATGTGCCGTGTATAATATACGGAACAATCACGTTGGCACACCGGTTCTCGCCAGATCACCGAAGTTAAGCAACGTTGAGTCAGGCCAGTACCAGATGAGAAGGCGAGGCACTGTATGTGCCGCGAGGTAAAAATACCAAGTTGAGAAACTGGCGCGGTTTATCCTTTTTGTTACGATCCGAAGGCCAGGAAAGAAAACTGAGACCCCAGAGTGGATGCAAGTCAAACAGTGGAGAAAGTCCATGGCAGACCGAACGACTGCGACGCTGCTGGGGCCAAATTATTTTTAGAATCAATGTGACGCCATGCAACGTTCACAGGGGACACGATCAGTAGAAACAGATCAGAGGCGGAGAGGAAAATGGGGAAAGAAAGACTTTCGCAACGAAAAGGCGATGTTTTCGTTTTCTTGGCGAATAGAATCAGAGGCGATACATCGAATGATACCTTAAAAAAGAACAAAAAAAAAAAAACATAATATAAGCCATGATGAGCGACGACTGTTTCTTCCCTTTTTTTACTGGGCTCCGAAAACATAAAGAATGGAAAGGATAGTGGAACTTAATAAAAAAGGAAGAAGAAAAAATAGAAATGTTATACGCGGTAACACTGACCCAAAAATGTAGATAAGGCTCTTCAATTTTTACTGGCATGAGAAACAGGTTTGTGAATTTCTCATTTTCTATTCTATTTCGTGTTGTTGCAATCCGGTAGAAACTCAAGAGGATTTTACCATTAAACGTCTCGGAAGTAATCCTCTCCCTTTTCCTCTGGAATTAATGTCGACAGCTCTTCGTCTCCGTTATCAATGAACTCTTTTGTTGGCCACTTTAAATCCTGGGTTATTTTTTGTTTGCTTGTTTGTTTGTTTTCATACATAAAAAAGATAAATGAAACCCACATATAAAAAAGAATACATAAACTATATTCCTGCCTCCGACCTGCCTATCATTTCATATTGAATTGGGTTGTTTTGCCTCCTCTTTGCATGCTTTACTTTTTACTAATTTATTAGAGACTCAGGAAAATTCGATAAACGATTGAATTTGCTTACACTCGACTGGTTGGGAACCAGCCGAGTAGCCGCCCCAGGTGGTATATTCCCTTACTCTTCTCTTAGCCGGATGCACGCATTAAGTCCGTGTGCTAGAGTTAAATTTACTACTGTGAATTTAAACCCGGACCAAGGTAGTAACATTCTTTGGAGCGTAGATCGTACTCTCTTAAGCCATGGTAGGCACGCCATCTAGTGATAGTGATGATATAAAAACACCCTTGAGAACACTGGCGAAGCATCAAGCTTTGAATTACAGCACAAACTCGTGTGGCAAGTTCAATTTCGGCTACAACCGCGATGGATAGGATGAATTCATGTGGTATCACAGTTAAATATCGGTTCTGTGTAAGTAGTTTTTTTTTCCTGTTAAGAAATTTATTGTACATTTGAACACAGTATAGTGGTTTATTGTCCCGGACTTCAGGTAACATTCTTGTAAAACTGTTGAAGGAATAACATATTGCAACTGCGTGTTTTTCCTTTAAATCTAGATTCCAGAATTTGAATTTACGCTTTAATTAGTATAAGTAAATAAGAGACTTTATATTCGATTTTAAATTTGGGGAAAACAAGAATATTTTAAGGGTGAATATACAGATATATTACTAATGACAAAGTAAATGAAAAACAGTGGTTGCCAGTGTAAGTATTCATACCATGGTCCTAATAATGGGTCGGGAGGAGTATTTTATCCATCCGAAAAATATCATGTGCTCAAGTATTTACCTTTTTAGAAATAATAAAAAGGAAAAGAACAAAGAAAAATTTCTTTTGATCCTTTCGATAGATGCTTTCAATGCTGGCCCTAATAGATGGTAGTTGTTACTCATAAAATCAAACAAGCATTATGCGTTCGAAATAAATTTAATTAAAACTAGAAATATTTTGTATCATAGTTATTCTTTTTTAATATGTGCGTTATCTCCTCCTAAATTTCGTTTCGTTCAGATAAATTAAATAAAGAATTAGCGTAAAGACAACACACACACAACCGCATATATATATATATATATATATATATATATATATATATATATATATATATATACGCATGCATATATATATGTATGCATATATATATGTATATATTCATAAATATATTTATATATATATAAATATATATTTTATGTACATAAATTTATAATTACTATATATATATATATATATGTATTTATATATATTCACATACATAAATACATATATGCATTAATATATATATATATTTATATATATACATATATATATTCACATATATACGTATATATATATTATATATATATTTAAATATATGTATATGTAATTATATATATAAAATATATATTTACATGTTTATATATATATATATATATATATATATATAAACATATATATTAGAACACAGAGAAATGTACGATTATATCGACGACTGACATACCATATTGCACTTAAAATATAATGGGGAATAGAATTTAATTATTGGGATTTTGCTTCTGTGAATCCTTGAGTATTTAAGATTGCTTGCAGATAAAAAGTTAATCAGTTCAAAAATAAAGCTAAAGCAAATATATGCATAACTCGATTTATACGAATCCTCTATCTACACACATTATTAAATGCATATCAATATATATATTTTTATATATATATATATATATGTATATAAAAAGATTTTATATATATGTATATATAAAGATGATATATATATGAGTGTGTGTATATATACAGATGAAATAATACTTACTGATGCAAAATGCACAAACCTAGCAACAATGGCATACCCATGCTTGGAATCATAGTTATTTATGACAAAATACTTATCAGGCAAAATATTCGTTTCTCTTTTAGGTGTTCATTTTAGTCTTCAACGATTATGGCAAAATAATTTGACATACTCTTTATCGTTAGATTACCAAAATCATACAAATGTGTACATGGCTTCCATCAGTCTTTACAGACTATGAATACTCTTGAAAGAGTGTCTGTTCGTGAACTTATTTTGGCAAGAGTTGCGCAATCACAGCCACAATTTCCCTGGATCCACATTGTTTAATACTAATGGCAAGTGGACGTTCAGAAGGACTGGAAACAATGCCCAGATTAGCAGAAAGCACACACAGCGCATAGAATTTCCAAACGGTCACCCATCTGGTACTATCTAGGGTCAACGTTGCTTAACCTTTGTGATATGGCTAGAACCGTGTGTCAACGTGATGTGCCTAGCAAGTAACTGCTAGCTGCCGAATTTATTGGGCCAGAACGGAGAAATGTCCATGCTATTTTTTTAATTTTATCGTAGGACGCGATAAAACAACTGTACGCTTATACATGCACATAGATGGTAAATTCTGAGATAAGAGTCTATGGGGTCTACAGTCTGCTCTGTCCTTAGGGTTCAGCGGCACCGACTGGCAATAGCAGTTGTATGAAAAAGGCTAGCTGATTCTTCACAAGCTGGCACTACTATAAAATCGACCAGAGCCGCCTATCTGATGTAGTCCTTTTCTTTTCCAGTTTTAACAAGTAATTCTCTAGTGTTTCTACGTTTAACCTTAACCATATTAATCTTCATGGTCGCATTTTTCTATAGAATCCATGGTTTTTTCAGTCATCCAATAAATTCACTTTTTGTTTGTTTAATTTCACTCTTACTTTTGCCCACATAAACACATAATTTATAACAATGTACGGCTCATGTTCGCTTTCAATAAACACCTTCCAATAGTGTTCGTTTCATGCTGTCATTATTGAATTAGTAGAAACAGTAGTCGCTGAAGTAACATGATTGCTATAGAAACCAGTCCTAAAAAACGTCGCTCATCTCCTTACATTTGTTTTTACGATTTTGAACACCAGAAAATTCATCATAACTTTTTTTACTGAACGAAAATTGACATTTATTTTCACAATATACCTCAGAATGTGATCTATAACCTGTAATAATTGTTTGAAATTTGGTCGAAAAAGGAGTGAGCTGTGAAGCTTTAAAGCGTTTGTTAAATCACAAAAGCTTCCACTTTACCATACATTCAAGCACTATTGTGTTTGAATCATATATATATATATATATATATATATATATATATATATATATATATATATATACATAAATATCCTAGATATACATATATACCATATATATTCAAAGACTATTGTGTTTGAATGATATATATATATATATATATATATATACATATTATTTTATCAATTCAAAAGTAATTATTAAATCTCAAACAATATACGTGAATATGTAAAATATTGTATATTTACTTAAAATTTTAAATTGTAATTTTCTCTTAACGGTTACTACCATTAATATTAATTTAGTATTTTTCATACAGTAAGCAACCGATTCCATTGGGAAATATGAATTTCAGAAAATGCATGTTTATTTCGGAACTTCCAGATTGAGAAACGTGAAAGTTTATCTAAAAACACAAGCGTGACAATTTTCGCTTTGCTTCAACGTCCGTGCATGTGCATTTCATCAAAAAATGATCGATTCGTTTCGAATGTACATAATAAAATTACATTGAAATTTCAAAATCACAAAATATTAAAAAAAAAAATAATAACATCATATTTACGATGAAATATTTATGAGTTTCACAGGAGAGTGTTCCGTAGAGATTATCCACTTTAAAATATCAAATATATTACATGAAAAAAAAAGGGGAATCTTTATGTTATGTTATAAAGTAATATTCTCAAACGCCTATCTGTCTTTTTTCCATATATAACTGGATGTTCAAGCGTGTATTTCTTTGTATATTGTTTTGTCACTAATCTCCCTACATCTGCCTATCCCTTTCTATGCATATGAGAAATATAATGAATATTTATATGAAGTTTCAAAAAAAGAAAGGAAGTAAATATAAAAGCTTTAAAAAAATAATCACTAGCTTATCCATCAGAGATTGTGATAACATGTCATATCAAATCTCAGTAACAACCTCTTCATATCTTCAATATCACACGCGCAAAAACACACACACGAACACACATACAAACACATATACACACAAACCTGGAGGCCGAAATTGCGCAGTCGTAAGATATGCTGATATATGATTATTTAATTTATGCAGATTACGTGGTTATTGCCATATAGCCAATCATTATTATGTAATACCCAATATACACTATGAATTAAACCTTGAAAAAAATATATGGCTATGGTGCCATCAGTTAAAATCGAAAGCAACACCTTTAGTTATCCAGGCTTGTTCGATACAGATTGTGACATGTCTATAAAAATTATAAATTAATTGACTTTAACTCATAAATGTATATTTGTGCATGTGTAGAGTAGCTATTTTGTCGACTTGCGCCTGCCACATTCTATTTCACAACATATTTGTTTTTTTTACAAAAATATAGAATTTGTTCGACAAAGCACACACACACATACACGCACACACACACACACATATATATATATATATATATATATATATATATACACGCAAACAGTATATACACGCAAAAGTTTACAATACATATTTGAAACTGTCGGTTTTTATATTTTTAGCTGCCAAATGGTAATGAAACTTTTTATAAACATAGAAAATGTATTAAAAACTGAGATAGAAACAGTGGGGAATTTTTTTTTTAATAGTTTGACACAACGCGAAGAGAAAACTCAATAATTTGCAACGCAACAGATGACAACACATATCGAATTCATTAGATTTCTCCATAATTTTATGACGGCTTTTCATGGTAAAATGGTTAGAAGTTTCTAGAATATTCAGGAATATGCAATGGTGTTGTGAGACCCGGTGTCACCCCATAATGTACTTGTCCAGATCCTATATAATCAGCTCCTAAAGCTAGTACAGTGGAGCGAGATATCAACAGATATTTTATCTTGGGGAGCGAGATCTAACTGATACCTTAAACTACTACTATTCACATTAACCTTTCTTTAATGCACTTGTAAATCACCTACTGCGTTTTTTTTCACGTGTCGTTCCTTCGGACCCAACCGAGACCCACAGAAAATAGACATCGAAGTAATCAATTAGTAAAAATATTGCGTCATTCTTTATCGGATAATTGTATTGTAAGCAACCACATAATGGGCAAGAGTAAACAGATTGGCCAAGAAGTCAGAAAATCAATTGTAAAACTTCATCCAAGTGGATTGGGATGTAGAACAATATCGAAACAGTTGATGGTTTCATTGAATTCTGTTGGAACAATAATTCGGCACTGTAAGTCTCACAAATAAATCCTTCCCTTGACTAGATCAGGTCGTCCTCGAAAAACAACTAAACGTGCTGACAGTTTATTTACAAGGACGGTTATGAATTCGCCTAAATTACACTGGAGAGCTGTAGCACGACTTAGAAAACAGTATAAATAAAGTTAACAAGGACACAATCACCGTAAAGACATCTTCTCTAGATCAGCAAGGAAAACTCCCCTACTTAAGCCAAAGCATGTTCGGGCTAGGCTTGATTTTGCAAATGAGTATGCAAGCAAGCCTCTGGGGGTTTGGCATAACGTGCTTTGGTCAGATAAGACCAGATTTGATTTGTTTGACACTCCAAAAACACTGAACGTTTGGAGAACGGAGGTACTGAATACACCAATCCAACAGTCCATTATGATCTGGAGTTGTTTTAGTGCAGGAGGCGAAGGAAATGCGGAAATAATAAAAGAAAAAATGGAGCAATTTATAGGAGTATCTTGGAAAAATAACCTTAAAGAAAGTGTGAAGTTGCTCAAATTGGAACCAGACTGGATCTTTAAACAAGATAGCGATCCAAAACACACTGCGAACCTTACACAGAATTGGTTTACTTCAAATAAAGTATATGTTTTAAAGTGGCCTAGTAAATTTCCCGATCTCAACCCTATGGAGAATTTGTGGGGAGAATCGAAATTACGGGTCCATAGAAGAGAACCTTAAAATCTGCGAGAATTGGAGAGAATTTGTGTGGAATAAAATAACACAAGACACATGTAAAAGACACAGGTAAGAAGTTCGTAAGAGATTACTCAAGACATATGCATGCTGTAATCAACAATAATGGTTATGCTAATACTAGATATCATTTTCTAAATGTGTTGTACAATTTTGGGTTCGTTAATTTTTTTCGTGTTAAATTATCATTTTTTATTTTTCTCACTGTTCCTATCTTAGTTTAAATGCATTTTCTATGTTTAAAAAAAGTTCCATTATCATTTGGAAGCTGGGAATACAAAAACTGACAATTTCAAATGTGTATATATATTGTGTTATATATATATATATATATATATATGTATATAAACATATATATATATTGTGTTATATATATATATATATATATAATAGACGTGTTCAAATATTATCTCTAGTACTTTTCTTTTAATTTTAAAAGACAAATATTAACAGGAAAAAATATAGAGGAATAAAAAGCGAATCAAATGAGGTATAGGTTGTTTAAACAGTTACATTAAATTTAGCTTTAGTTTTGGAAAAATTACGAGTGCGGAATTTCTTTTTGCCAACACTATATATATATATATATATATATATATATATATATATATATATATATGTACGTATATATATATAAAATTTCAATTCTCCAGATCAAATAATAACAGCAGAGTTTGGTAGAGAACGGTCCCGTACACATTCACATAGAGAAAGTTAAGTTCACTTATATATATATAAATATATATATATATATACATATATATATATATATATATATATATATATATATATATATATATATATATATATATATATATATATATATATATACAGTGTTGACAAAAAGAAATTCCGCACTCGTAATTTTTCCAAAACTAAAGCTAAATTTAATGATACTGTTTAAACAACCTATACCTCATTTGATTCGCTTTTTATTCCTGTATATTTTTTCCTGTTAATATTTGTCTTTTAATTGAAATATTATAATGTGCACATCAATAAAAAAATACTTGAAATTGAGGAGGCAAAAAGTATGTCCGCAGCAACAAATTCGCTTAAAACCAGCTTAAATTATCGCCCATAAATCAGTTTAAAACATTCGCCAAAAGGCAATAAAAACATCTCTAACGTAATTTTTGTTGTTCCTTGTTATGCAACGTAACATTTAGTCCATATGCCACAACTTTCTCTTAGTGATCGTCAATAATCTCCACTTTTCTGGTTTATTCAATCATTTGAAATGTGACGAGAAAACGGTACGAAAGACGGTGCAAAAGCACCAAAACACCGGCAGTGTTCGTGATGCCTCTAAATCTTGTTGTACCAGAGTTACTTCTAACAGGGAAGAAAATGCTATCTAAATGCGTAGCCTAAGAAACAGATTTTAAACGGTAACCAAAATCCAACAACATCTTATTAGTTCAGTCTTTCTACTGTCAAGAAGAGATTAAAGGAATTTAATTTGCAAAGATATGTTACACGACAAAACCAAGGATTTCTGTAAAGAATAGAAAACGCCGTCTTGACTTCATCAAATGCAATGAAGACCATGACTCTTCATATTGGTCAAAAGTGCTGTTTGGCGACGAAAGCAAGTCCAATAGGCTAGGCAGTAGTAGTAGGCAGTATGTGCGTTGGAGGAAAGACGAAGAATTAAATCCTAGGTGCTAGAACCCTTTATACAACGGTTCTGGATATGATCTAAAAATTGCGGGCCTTGGGGAGTGTGGAGCCACCGTTTAATTGCCATTGCTCCCAGGTCCACTCTGACCCGGAGTGGTAGTACCTGTTAGGGTCCCAACTATGGGTTAAATAGAATCCGACTTAAAAAACAAATATACTCCATAAAAAAATCGTTCATCAAAATCACTAGATTCGGCATTAAATAACCTGAAAAAGGTTGATATGCCGTAAAACAAAACAACCAACCTAGATGCTCAGTTTCAACACTGCATGATAGTGTAGGTACAGTTTTGGTGTGGGACATTATTAGTACCAATGGTCCTAGGCCTATAGGGCGCTTGCAATACATGTACATGACTGAGAATTTTCTGACGTACTTTGGTCGGAATGTTGATGATAATCCCATCTTTATGTAGGATAATGCTCCCATTTACATGGTTGACAATGTCAAAAAGTTTCTGGAAAAGCATGATATTCCGTGTTTGGATTGGCCTGCACAATCTGCAGACCTCAATCCTATGGAAAATGAAAGGAATTACATCAAGCAACATCTACGCAATGATAAAATTTCAAATTTGAAAAATTAAAGAAAAGTGGGATGGCCCCTCCCCGGAGTATTGCTGCAGTCTTATTCAAGGAATCTCCAAAAGATGGCATGCTGTCAAATGGCACAAGGGCTATGCTACTAATATGAACTAGTTCATTGTCTTCCTGTTTTATTTGTGTTGCATTAATGTCCTAAAGTTACATTTAAATAACAATTTTCCATTGTGCGAACTTTCTTTTTGCTTCAACAATTTGATGTTAGTTTTTTTAAATTAACGTGAACACTCAATTAAAAGTCAAATATGAGCAGGGAAATTATAGAAGAAAAAAAGGCTAATAAAATGAGGTATAGTTTGTTTAAACAGTTACATTAAATTTAGCTTAAATTTGCAGTTTTGGAAAAAATACAAGTGCAGACTTTTTTTCGTTGCCTGTTTATATATACATATATGTATATATGTATATATATATATATATATATATATATATATATATATATATATATATATACATAGTAAGTTATAAAATATATATGGCGATAAAGCAACACTGAATATTCCGCGTTTCATCCACTCTAGGACTCTGAAGAGTCCTAGAGTGGATGAAATGCGGAATCTCTGAACAGTCCTAGAGTAGATGAAACGCGGAATATTCAGTGTAGCTTAATTGCCATTTATATATATATATATATATATATATATATATATATATATATATATATATGCATATATATATACATAGTAAGTTATAAAATATATATATATATATATATGTTGATTAAGCTACACTGAATATTTCGCGTTTCATCCACTCTAGGACTCTTCAGAATAAATGAAGTAGTTATATATATATATATATATATATATATATATATATATATATATATATATATATATACATATATATATATATACAGAGAAAGAGAGAGAGAGTAGCGTCTGTATGTGTGTGTGGGTGTGTATGTGTGTGTGCATCACTTTTACAACCCACTTAACCAGACCGACCATGACCCACCTTGGCAGTGGATGGTACCTTACCTAGAGATGATGTACACCATTATTCAAGGTTAAGGTATAAAAGGGAAGGCCATAGCCATATGTATATATACTCTCTTACAGCCCACAAGACAGATCCTGCCCAAACCTGAAATGATGATGGTATCTTACCTAGGGAGGGTTCAGAGCATTTTTCAAGATCAAGATCTAAGATTAATGTCATACCTAGGCTCTGCATAAACCCATATCACTTACGTATAGTGCATACCAAGTTGAAGTTCACAACCATCACGACAGCCGCTACAATGACGCCATCCAACCGTTCTGTAAATTTTAATCAGATCAAAGTCCCCCACCCCACTCCCCTCGACCTTTCCTGATGAATTTATGCATATTAGTCCTTAATCTATATGCAAATTTATTGCACTATATCTCTTAACTTTGACCTTCCAAATTAACGCTGCCAAACAAAATGTAACGGATCATCAACGATACTATAACAAATAAAGATAATACTTTCCCCTTTCAAATACAAAGAAAAGATGCCACACAAGCGAAATAAAAACAAAACCAAGAGAGAATGATTGGCACTCTTAAGGCTAATAGACTAAGAAGTACAGCAATTCGCTCCAGTTAAAGTGCTTCACACACAGAAAAACGCTAAAAAAGACAAGGGCAAGCTTAACACATTTGTTTGGTTGGTTGGTTGTTTTTGTTTTACGGCATACCAACCTTTTTTAGGTTATTTAATGCCGAATCTAGTTATTTTGAGGAACGATTTTTAATGGAGTATATTTTTTCCGTCGGATTCTATTTAACTCATAGTTGGGACCCTAACAGGTACTACCACTCCGGATCAGAGTGGACCTGGGAGCAATGGCAATTAAAGGGTAGTTCCACACTCCCCAAGGCCCGCAAGGTGGGGTCTCACCATCGGATATAGTTTTAGATCATATCCAGGACCCTTACACATTTGCAAAGAATAACCCAACTTGAAGCTTACAAGGCAGTTTTAAATCACAATAAGTTCAAGACATGCGAATAGATGGTCATAAAAGGACGTAGTACGACGAACTAATGAAACAAACGACGAAATAACAAGCGGACATACACAAGGTCAATTGAGAGCGTCAATCTAATAGGTCCTGAACTGTCATCCAAACTTCAGCTTCTGTCCCATTGACATAATGTAGCATCACTATGCCTGTTCTACAAGTACTTTAACGTACTTTTACTTTCCGAAGAACTGCAAGCACTTGTACACCCTCTACGTAAATATCCCCGACAACCAGTAAAATCCCACCCCTTCACAGTAGAGATCCTTAGATGTAAGAGAGTCTTCTACTCCAGTAGTTTCTTCCCCAGAATCGCTAGACTTTGGAATTCCCTTCCAGTTCTCTGCTTCCCCAACTGTACTGACATGCAGATGTTCAAGTGTAACGTGAACCGACATCTTGCTGCTCAACTCTCCACCTAGTACCCCTGTAGCCTGTGTCCGTAATAGTAGCTGCTTACATCAAAGTGGCAATGTGCGCTTGTTGGGGTAAAAATGTAATAAAAAAAAGACGAAGAATAAATGAAGCAGATGAAAAAAAGAAGGCGTAAACGAGGTGAGTTAAGAGAAGCTCAAAGACAAGAGAATGAATCAAAAACAGAACGAATGTTTCGCCTATCCCAAGGGAGGGGGAGCGAGAGGCTGCAAGGAAAGACAGTTTAACTTGGAGAGAAAGAAAAGGCAGCTCGTCACTAAAGTGTCGTGGTATATGAAATGGATGGAATCCTTCTTTTAGAATCCGAGGCAAGGTTTGTCACAAAAGGTCGCAAGGTGTGTCACAAAATTGTAAGTCTTTTGAGCGGCAAACGTTACTCAAATCTACTGCTTAGATAATTTCTAAGTGGAATTACATAGTAAGGGCCATAACAGCAGAGTCAATCGAAACATTCTCTGAAGGCTGACTGAGTTTTTATGAGTACAACAGCCTATTTACAAAACTGAAAACAATGAAAGGGAGAGTGGAAAAGTAAATTTGTGAGAACACAAAGTTGTGATAAGAGAAACCTGAATAATACATACAGCAATTCAATTCTCCAACAACAACGTATGAATTTGGAATATTAATATGAACCTAGATAGTGTCTTGCATCTTAAAAATAATACTTTGAAAAGACATCTAAACTACGTCCTCTCTACGATACTTTAATGTACCCGTTCATATACCTCATAGGTTTCTCATCTTACAGCATCTACATTGAGGTATCCCATAGGCGGAAAGCTACCCAACAACCGTTTTATTCCTTCAACTTGATAGCCTGACTTGGAAATTACTTTCCCCGAAACCGAACACTGTTTCAACAATGTGTACTGCAATATTGAAACTACACTTTTAGAGTCATCTAAAATGTATTAACATGTAGTTGCAGATATCGTCACCCAGTTTCCTTTATGGGTGTTATTTGAGGAAACTGGAGATCAGTGATCTTTTATGAGGATTACTTTTATTTGATGAAAGCAGCGGGTTTGATGGGTACAGATGTGTTGAGGCGGTTACTTATGGGTACTGGCATTTACTCGCATTTCCTGACTTTTGTATATCATTAATATGTGATAATATCGCTTAGTAGCCATAGTATTACAATGTTTTTTTTTTATTATTTTATCGAAAAGTCTCAAATTTATCTTTAAAAATGCTTCAATTTTATCTCCGCTTATTATAAATCTTTATCACTAACCTTGTTCTGTATCGCTGTCTGTCACATACCTACCCTCTTACAAATCCATTTGCAAGGGTCTATATATGAATACAGATATCTAACAAAGTATGTAAGGCTGAATCTTGAAACCTTTTGCCCATAAAACAAATTCGATTATTCAGTATGTATTTTAGCAACGCTATGAAAGGATGTGGGATTCTGCAGATTATATTTAGAATATTTATAACGACAGAATTTTTAATATGTGACACTAATCGAATTAAATATATATCTGCGTTTCTCATCTCTCTAGGAGTTCTTATCTAATTATCAACTTATTATACAAAAATATTACTTGGGACAATTAAACTATTCTTTTAGCTTAGCAACAATAAGACATTCTTTTGCTTAACAATAAACCCCCTATCCTATCGTAAAATGATTTCACCCGCTGCTTTATTAGCATCAATGCGAAGTTAACTGTTTATTTTTATTATTATTTTTTGTTGTTGTGAATAAACAAGAAGATCGTACATTGTAAATTCGGTTTGCATGTGTTTGTATAAATGGACCTTTGATCAGGTCTTTTACGGGCACTGATCCCATGGACAGAAGGTTTTACCAGCCGACTATCAACTAGATAGATTTAAGTTAAATCCATAGGTAAGGATGTCTGCTAGGCTGGCTGCATCGTTAAGCCGTGATACAACGAGACAGTGTTGTATATGGATGAATATATTTTAAGCCACTCTTCTTTAAATAAAGCATTGTTTGAAAATAATATCACCCGCTGCTTCATTAGCGTTAGAGCGAAGCTGATTGTGTGTAACTCTGTCTTTTTGAGGAGGCCAGTAAATAGAAATAGGCATATTTAGCACTGTAAAAGTGGTGTGCGTGATTATATAAATAGACATTAAACGAGGTCGTTTACGTGCAGCGATCCCATGGATTGAAAACTGCGAACTATGAACAAGAGGGGATGAGGTTCAATCCCTTGCTAGGGATAAGATGTGCTACAGCGAACAATACTGTATTTTAAGGAATATATATATATATATATATATATATATATATATATATGTACATATATACATATATTAGTGTGAGTGTATACGTAATAAGATCCGTGAAAATGCGTGATGCTTTTTGACATGTGCAATTTCAAATGTTATTAGCCATTATTTTAATTGCGGTGTGGTAACGAGTTTGGATACAACCCAAATATATTCCAGTAACCTATTTTTGTTTTCCTTTTCTTGCTGTTGAAATGCTTTTCGGGCAAATTGTATTGAGTTTCTTTCCTTACGTATGAGATGTTCATTTGCGAATTATATAGCAAGTATGCCTGTATTGATCTGTAATGTAATGTAATATATATATATATATGTAGATATACATATATATATACATATATATATATACATATATATATGTATGTATGTATGTACATTAAAACAATACATGAAATGTGTACGTGACTCAATAAATATTTCACTTACTAATCTAATCAGCTGGCCAATTTCTAATATTGCATCATGGTGAACATCAAAGAGCAACATCTATTATTTTAGCAGTAAATTGAATTTTCAACCTATAATTATATCTAACGCTCAGAGAATGCTGAATAAGTCAATACATAATTCATCCCTTGAAATACCTTCTGGTTAAAGTTCATTTGTACTCGAACAAAGAGAAGAAATATACTTAATAAAAATTAAATTAATTTGCTATACAAGCACAAATAATAATCGAATATAATATAATATGTAACGCAATTATGCAACAGCTCTATTCCTTAAATAAAGCAATGGCTACAGTATGCTTTTGTAATACTCAGACCATAGTGAGAATGTGTGTGTAAGGACATTTCTCATCCTATATACTCCATCATTTCATTGACTATAGACTAAAACTTTGGTATATAAAGTATCCAAACATGTCGAACATTTTTTAATTGGTTTTCATTCGCAAAAAGGACTACTTGGACGTCATCGTTTTTTTTATATTGTTGTCCAGGATGCGTGAATCATTCACGTGACAGATTTTTTTTTATCTGTTTGTCAACTGATTAAGGATATGTGAATCGTTCACGTGACAGATTTCCTATGTTATGTAAGTTTTAAAGCAATTTTTTACAAGTTCTGTCACGTGTTCTTAATACTTGATTCACTGTCTTAACTGAGCTCAAGCATTAGTTTTTAACTTACAAGAAGTAAACTGTTTAGAAACAAAAAACATAATACTCGCATGCACAGTTTTCAGTGTTTCTTTTTTGTTTCTACTCTAGATTTAAAAAGGAATTAAACGTAAGGGTTAATACCAGGAAACGTGAGGTACAGCTTCTAGCTTCTCTCCTACTACTTCTATTTCTCCCCCTCTCTCGTCTCTCTCTCTCTCTCTCTCTCTCTCTATATATATATATATATATATATAACTGAGAATGTGTGTCTGAGAAACATTCTCAACCTATATATTCTACGAATTTGGGATCTATAGATTTTACATTTGATATTTAGAGTGTTCAGATACGTGGGGAATTTATTCGCTTTTCATACGAGAAAACAAGAATAATAAGACGTAACGATTGAAAATTTAGTACGTGGCGGTCATCAGTTATTTATCAGTTTTCAACTGTTTCACGAATGCCCATGCATGATTAGTGTGACTCAATCACTTATACTAATAGAATTTTACATTAATAACGATTTACGTAGAGCTAAGTAAGAGCTTTTATTATGTGACCAATTCCAGGCAATTCTCAATTGCCTTGTGACTCAATTTGTTTGGTTGATTACGCAACCCAAACAAAGGAAAATAGCTTCGATTACCGGATTGGGATTGATAATAATATTTTGATACTAAGATTGTTTTGCTAAGAAAACAATTTATTTCGTTAAAATAGTAATGGAAACATTGTTTAGGCTACGACCGGGAGCAGCAAGGACAACCCGGCTAGAGAATAGCTCGATGGAAATTTACCTCGATAAACAATTATGCACAGTTGGCACTATATCAATCAGAAAAGAAGGGGATATGAAGCAGCAATCATCGATTGGTTAGATTGGACTTAAGATATTCAGTTTTCCACCTGATCACCTCATTATACAAAGTTATACATGATCGAATTTGGACACTTTTTTTAAGCGAGATTACAGATTGGCAAGAATACTGGTTAGGAATGCGCATTTTTTTCTCTACTCTCTGATCGTATCTGAGTGTTAAATACAATTTTAGTCCATCCTGCGCCACTCCCACTGTAACAAAAAAGAAAAAAAGAAGAAAAGACGAATATATTTATTTGTGTCTGTTGTCATTCACGAGATTCGTAACTTGCATTTCGGAATTATGTTCAACTGTCTCTCCTGATGAAAGCACTATCGGTCGCCGGTGATGCGACACGTGTTGAAGTGTGGACTCTGAGGTGACTTAATTTCATCTATCTATAAATTTATCTATGTAAAGCGGTATTATATATGAATTGGTAGTTATATAGATTCTGTTAATATAATTTTTATATAAAAAAAAACAACGACTGCTTCAAGGTTGTTCATATTGCTACAGGACCGGACGGTCAACGAGTTTCTTTTTCAGGAGACATTTATTGGAAGAAGAGTGCCTACTTCAGCGCCGAGAGAGGGCTAGGGCCTACAAACCAATAAGAAATCACAACGTGACGTGTAGCTGCACTTGATTGACGGACTTTTCTTGTTTAAACAGAATAAGCAGAAATCACCAGAAATCTGTCCCCGTGTATACGATCAAGACCAACTTATCGTGTTGTGAGAGTAGGTCTACGTGACCAGAATAACTGATGGGCCTTTTTAAGCGTTCCGTGATCAGAAAGGCCCCAAACGAAATCATATACCGAGTTATCTTCGATTACTAGAACCACGTCTCGTCATAATAGTTAATACCACTGATTTCTTATGTAATGAATGAGTAGGTTTTAAAGCCTTTTTAAAGATCGTGTAAAGCTTGTCTAATGGTTGTGCTACTAGATTCAATGTCTTTGTGTTGGGGTGACTATCTCAGTTCGAGTAGTTTTTTTTACTCACAAGGAGTGGACTATTTAGAAAAATATAACACTCCCATGCACATGTTTCAGTTTCTGTACGAATTAAAATATTATATTTATGCGTATTTTATTTCTTACCATATATACCTAACGGGTTTTTCATTTATAAACTTGCAATTTGGTACATCGGATACTGAGATATGTGGACAACTTTTAAATCCGTGTCCCTCCCGAGAAAGGGCTGCTGAGGAGTCAAATTCAAACATTGGTACTTGAAAGTCATCGAACTTTTTTCTGTTTTTAACTGTTTCACGAATGACTTTGCGCAGCTGTAAACATGACAATCTCTTTATGTTAAGAAAAAGATGGGTTGAAAACACCTAGTAAATGTTGATGTCAGAATGGTATAATGGTATAATGGTTATCGTAATTGACTCACTCTCTTAGGGTTTTGGTTTGGTGTATTTTTTTTTTTGTTTTATATAGAACAAGTGAACTATTTTGAAAAAAAAACATAATAATAGCATGCAAATGTCTCATTTTCTGTATTTATTAAAATTAGAGCGACCTGTGGAAATTCCACAGAGGACTCATTTATATGTATTATATTGGTCTTGCATACTGTAGATGTTCAGCGTAAATTGTGACGCTCTGATATTATTGTAGCTCTTTTGTTAAAACTGAAAAAATATTTATCTAAGCTAGCAAGGACGCCCGGCGGAGCCCGGTCGTAAAGTATGCTTTAAGATGATATTTTAATGTTTGGAGATTTCGTATATATTATTATTGAGTTAATAGTTTATCGATTTATATATATATATATATATATATAAAGTTGCGATTTCAAATATATATATATATATATATATATATGTATATATATCCATATGACTTGGGTGCATCATCTATGATTGACACTTAAATCAAAATTTATGAAGAATTCTTGAGAAACGTATTCATAAAAAAGATTACTGGGGTGCCATCAGCTATAATCAAAATCAAAACCAACACTTATGAACAATTCTTGGTTAAATTACTAAAAAAAATAACTTGGGTGCCATCAAGTTTAATCGAAATTGAAAACAAAACATATGAAGATTTTTTGGTAAAATTATTTATTACAAGAAATGGAAATATATAACAATTAAACGACAGTCACTCTAAGGTAAGCGTGCCACACAAAATAAATAACACACACGCTATCCTATTAAATATAATATTATGCGTATTTTACGTCCAGTCAACGCCAGACGGTCTGATAGTACATCTATAAAGGAGAGAATGTATGAGAAGACACTTCTTAACCTGTATACTCAACGAATTTTTGATCTACAGACTGGGAATTCGGTATACAGATCATTCAGACGTGGATAATTTTTTATCAGTTTTTATCTTTATAAACAAATAGTGAGCGTCGCATTTTTCAGCGGTTGAGATTATTAACGACACGGGTCTGCCCAAAGAGAGGGGGGCTTAAATATATGTAGTAATCGACATACATTCCTGTTTCGTTGTATCACACCTCCTCAGTTTCGCTAGACTAGCACCTCTCCCAAGACAAGGATGTAACCTAGAACCATCGCGGTGACAGTCAGCAGTTCTACCGATCGCCCGTAAATTATCTCAGCAAATGCCTTCTTAAACGAACATTGTCCACCACTTTTACAGTGCTCTAACTGCTTGTTTATAAACAAACAACGAGCGTCGCATATTTCAGCCAATTAAATAGCGGGTGATATTATTTACGACAGTGCTCTATATACACACACACCTATACAAGGTGTCCCCAAAAATGTATACAGTCTTTAAATGACAACCCCCCCCCAAAAAAAAAACAACAACATTTATTATAAGCACAAAAAAAGTTTCATACACCAAAATACTGCGAACAAATATAGAAACCAGCTTATTATCGAGAGTGTTCAAATTATTGGCCATTGTGGTTAATGAACAGCTGATAACCCTCACTGATTGAATCTAAAACGTTCCTACATACATAGTACATAGGTTTAATAAAGTATGTTGAGAAAGACTTTAGCAAATTTATTATTACGAAAGTAAACACACATAGACGTGAAAGTCACTTATTCCCGGAGTTTCGAAAAATATGTTCCTGGCCCTTTTATATATATATATATATATATATATATATATATATATATATATATATATATATATAAGCCGACATCTCAATGTTACTCGGTCGTAAAATACGCACAAATATTATATTTAAATTCATACAAATTTTTTATTTCTTATTCAGGTTTCACTTCTCCATTGATAATTATCCAATACATACTAATAATTTCGAAAGTTATAAAGAAGTACGACTTCGGTCACGCCCCCTAGACTTGGAATCAGAACGTCTAGCGCTCCAACCTAGTCGTTATTTATTTTCACAGCGCCGTTGCCGTCTTAGTAACCGATCAATGGATACGAAGAGTTAAAAAATTTCGCGACTTTGAACTTTCAATATTTTATTTCGTGCATGCGTAAAAGTAACAATGCAAGTAATGTTTTATCCGACTTACAATGCCAAGGTTACCTGCTTTCTTTTCTAATTTTGATTCCTTTAGCAAAAGTCAAATCGAAAGTGTGCTAGACGTTCAAACACACTTTATACTGTGTTTCAACTCTGCAAACCGATATTAAAAGAAGAGTTTGGTGGAGACTTGTCGTACACATACCGACAAGGTACGTTTATATATCTACATATATATATGTATATATATATATATATATATATATATATATATATATATATATATGTATACATATACATGTATTATTTTATTATTATTATTCATGATTATTATTGCTTATTTATTATTGTTTATTTATTTTTGTTTATTTATGTTTTAATAAATAAAACAGTGTATTCTTGTCAAAATTTCTCATAAAAATTATTGTCAAATATTTTCTAAGGAAACTCCAAATACGTTTAAGATCATATTTTCCATAGTTGAGACACATTTAAATGACTTTTAAATGACTTGAATTGTAAAATTGTTAATATCGTCCTCCTG
This sequence comes from Euprymna scolopes, assembly GCF_053919585.1. NCBI lineage: Eukaryota > Metazoa > Mollusca > Cephalopoda > Sepiida > Sepiolidae > Euprymna > Euprymna scolopes. Next base: position 127,533,692 of record NC_136485.1, read on the forward strand.
ACACTTTCGTTTTTTACATGACAACTGTTTTCACTCTTTTCGCTTTCTCCCTATATATCTTTATATTACCCTTTTCGTTTTATCGTTTTCTATAATCCTTTCCCAAAAGTGTCTTTTTACCCAACATTCTTTAACTGGAATTTAATTTTTGTAATCAAATTAAAATCCATAAGATCATTATCCTTGCTTCACGCCAGTCAGTGAGAAATATATTTTATGTTCTTTAAAATTGGACACCGTTTGAACCCCTTTTCAAATTTTGAATTTTTAAATCTTCTTGCCTAATGGGATCAATTATGACTGAAACGGTCTGCACAACGTAGCAAGAGGTGACTGTATTTACATAAAGAATAATAAAAATATAATTTGCTCTCTTTGATTATTTGATTAAACACTATCTATGATCCTTGTAAAAATTAAATTATTCTTAATTTTGCATATCTTTTTACCTGGAATACACACACACACATACACACGCACACACACATAAACACACACACGCGTGCGCGTTTTCATCTTAAATTCTACGCAATTATGCAAAATGTAGGAGCCATTCATAAGAAAACGCAGCATAATAGGGATATGAAACTAAAAACCTTATGCAGAACCGTAAAATGAATAATGATTTAACGCTCCTTTTCAAAGGAATATGCGAATTAGTTTACCTTTATGTAGAAAACTTATATCTCTGACTGAGTATACTAAGTTCGTTTAAAAACTTTTAAATACAAAAAGTAGGTTTTTAATATCTATTTCACATAAACAAAAGTCAGCTATATAGATATCTTTTGATAGATATGTATCATTGAATCCTAAACCCTTTATTTTTAAGTCCTATAATTCACTTTCAAAATTCAAAATTGTGTAATCTGTGAAATAGGAGAAAATATCCGTGCAATTATTATAAATTTGAAAACGGCTTGTTTTACATGCTTTCTATTATCTTAGTGCCTTTTTATAGCTGTTTAATCTATGAAATGAGATATTTAGTTGGTACTAGCATATCGGCTAGCGTTTCCCGATCGTAAAATACCCTTAAATATGTCATTTAAACTTACGCCAGTTTCGTATTTATTATTATCAAACAATCTATTGATTTTCTATTGTACCCAATTTATGGTAGTGATTTGAAAAGTTTAAAAGAAAATAACTTCATTGCACTCAGCTAGAATAGAAACCAGAACTGTTGCATGATAAGGACTGTCCCCTTTTCATGTAAGTATAAAAATAGAGAGATTACTTAAAATGAAAATAAAATGAGAGAAAGCAGAAATCGAACCTTGGATATAAGTTTTAAAGAACAATAGGTTTAAATGGAATGTCCAGTAAATTGTTAATTCTGATGAAATAAATAATAAATACACTATTCAATTGTTAGAAAGAATGTGGATAATAAAATATGGGTTAAATAAATTAGATATGTAGGTTGAATTCCTTTGTAAAAACATCAAAGCAAAAATAGGTTATTGGGAAATCAGTCGGAAACGTGCAAAGTCGCGCATGTTGAAACACGTGAATTTTGCTCACGAGGCAGGACATGCATGGATTTCTCAATATAGGAAGTGAGAGTTTGTTAGAGAGACAATCAGTGAGAAACTCAGAGAGAGTCTGGAGGTTGATATTCGAACGTCTAGAAGGGAGACGATCACTTTTAAACTTAATATGTGAAGCTTTGAATTCTTGATGAGAAAACCACGGCCGGTCGTGAAGAAATAAACCCATCATGTGTTTTGATAAAGCTTGTCTTTGTGTTTGTGATTCTTAGAAAAATGTAAAGTGAATTGTTATTATATGTCTGTGTTATAAAATGTCGTGACATACACATCTCATATCCACAATGTGAATCTACATCTCATATCTACACTAAGACTGTCTGAACACTATCTCCTCACTCTAAGAGCTTCACATAGCAACACATCTATTAACTTAAGAATGAACATATTTTTAATATATATGAATCATCATAACATAAACACGGAACGAACAATATCTCTCACAACATCCGTCTCTAGAACTCTTACAACATCTCTCTCTCTCTCAACAGCATCACTTGTAATAAGACTCTCTCTCAACTACAAACACTCTAATAAGACTCTTCTAACACTGCGTGTGTAATAAGACTCTTTCTAAGCATCACTTATAATAAGACTCTCTCAATGAAACAGCTATATAACAGAACATTTAGCTATATGTTAAGCACAGTATTTAAACATTCATATATTAATTACGACATTAAATCCGACGAGTTCTTATGGTAAATCCCTGCAGGCGTGTTATTCAGATTAAAGAGTGATTAATATATATATATATATATATATATATATATATATATATATATATATATATATATATGTATGCATGTATTCATATATCCCTATAGATATATGTTTACATAACACGTATATATAGACACACGTATATACATTGTGTCCCAATTACATGGATACGCACTTTAAATGTCCATAAAACACATATTTATTATAAGAAAGAAAAGTTTTGTTCATCAAAATACTATGAACAAATATAGAAACTAGTTACTTATCGAAAGTGTTCAAATTGTTGGCCAGTGTTGTTCATGAACAGCTGACAACGTTCACTGATGGGATCGAAAACGTTCACTCATTGAATCCAAAACGTTGACACATCTTCTTTTAATGGTTGCTTTCAACTCATTCATTGTAGCTTGTTTTGTAGTGTGAACCCAGTGTTTACCCCCACCCCGCAAATAATTCATTGGGGGAGGGTCTAATCCGGTGAGCGTGGACAGTACTCGATACTTTCTCTTCGTCCTAACTATCTGTTTTGTAGGTTACTGTCAAGGTGTGCTTTCACGTTAATGATGATAGTGGGGTTGTGCTCCATCCTGCTGGAAGTGCCATTCTTTATTGCTAAAATCTCTTGGGAACGTGGTAAAGCGTATTTATGTAGCAAGTCCAGATAATTTAAAGAGGGTGTACATTTTCTTGGGACACCCTGTATATATATATATATATATATATATATACATATATATACATATATATATATACATATATATATATACATATATATATATACATATATATATATATACATATATATATATATATATATATATATTATCAAGAAGTGAACCATCGCGTAAATTCAATCAACTAAAATAAGATGGAAAACGGGGTGAGGAAAAGGAAAAAAAATGGGGCAAGTTACATGTAACACATGTACAATTCAATAAAATAAGTAAGTCGATTAAAAACAAGATCGTTAAAATACACCCGAAGCGCCTTTCGTTCAGACTAACGTTCGGGTGTATTTTAACGATCTTGTTTTTAATCGACTTATTTATTTTATTGAATTGTAAATGTGTTACATGTAACTTGCCCCATTTTTTTTCTTTTCCTCAACTCGTTTTCCATGTTATTTTAGTTGATTGAATTTACGCGATGGTTCACTTCTTTATAATTATTCTAAAATTTTGCCAATCGAATAAAGATATATATATATATATATATATATATATATATATGATTTTCAGAATGTGAGAGATTGTATAATAAATTCCACAGCCAAACAACGCCGCAGCTCACAAGAGCCATGACAGTCAACGAACCGGAAGTCCAAGACTCGAGTTTCGCCCTCATTTAGACTCATCAGTTAGACACATCCGAACTCAGGATTCGAAACCTGAGCCTCTTGCATGCGAGGCAAGCACTCTACCAACTGAGCAAACTCCCCGCACACAAGAATTTCTATTAACCAACACAGATCAAGTAAACCATGTCGAAATCCGACTGTGAAATGAACCCACGCGGCCGTCCAACCAGTCAATAACCCTTGCCGATGTCTCACAAGTAGGATTTTAACTCGAAGGGACGACGCCGTCCAGCAATGCTAACCCAACGGGCAACTTTATAATAGGATTTTCAGAATGTGAGAGATTTTATAATAAATTCCACAGCCAAACAACGCCGCAGCTCACAAGAGCCATGACAGTCAACGAACCGGAAGTCCAAGACTCGAGTTTCGCCCTCATTTAGACTCATCAGTTAGACACATCCGAACTCAGGATTCGAAACCTGAGCCTCTTGCATGCGAGGCAAGCACTCTACCAACTGAGCAAACTCCCCGCACACAAGAATTTCTATTAACCAACACAGATCAAGTAAACCACGTCGAAATCCGACTGTGAAATGAACCCACTTCGTCTCGACAAGGGACGCGGCCGTCCAACCAGTCAATAACCCTTGCCGATGTCTCACAAGTAGGATTTTAACTCGAAGGGACGACGCCGTCCAGCAATGCTAACCCAACAGGCAACTTTATAATAGGATTTTCAGAATGTGAGAGATTTTATAATAAATTCCACAGCCAAACAACGCCGCAGCTCACAAGAGCCATGACAGTCAACGAACCGGAAGTCCAAGACTCGAGTTTCGCCCTCATTTAGGCTCATCAGTTAGACACATCCGAACACAGGATTCGAAACCCGAGCCTCTTGCATGCGAGGCAAGCACTCTACCAACTGAGCAAACTCCCCGCACACAAGAATTTCTATTAACCAACACAGATCAAGTAAACCGCGTCGAAATCCGACTGTGAAATGAACCCACTTCGTCTCGACAAGGGACGCGGCCGTCCAACCAGTCAATAACCCTTGCCGATGTCTCACAAGTAGGATTTTAACTCGAAGGGACGACGCCGTCCAGCAATGCTAACCCAACGGGCAACTTTATAATAGGATTTTCAGAATGTGAGAGATTGTATAATAAATTCCACAGCCAAACAACGCCGCAACTCACAAGAGCCATGACAGTCAACAACCGGAAGTGTTGATTAATAGAAATGTGTTGGTTAATAGAAATTCTTGTGTGCGGGGAGTTTGCTCAGTTGGTAGAGTGCTTGCTTCGCATGCAAGAGGCTCGGGTTTCGAATCCTGAGTTCGAATGTGTCTAACTGATGAGCCCAAATGAGGGCGAAACTCGAGTCTTGGACTTCCGGTTCTTGTGAGCTGCGGTGTTGTTTGGCTGTGGAATTTATTATATATATATATATATATGTGTGTGTGTGTGTGTGTGTGTGTGTGTGTGTGTGCATAACAGGAGATACCACAAACTAAATATATCCATCTATGTATCTGTTTAGTTAATGGCTATGATATTGGATTTGAAATAATACATAAAATTCATAATATTAAGCCAAAATGATAAACTTTCAGTTATCGGTTACATATTTTTAAAGTAAATTTAACGAATACCTCACTTCTTTATCATACGAAAATTCAACAAGTCATACACAAGAAGTACATAAAAACCTGTGGATTCTTTAAAAAACTTATGATTATATTTTTATATTTACGATTTTAGAAAAATGTTTAAAAACATTAGAAAGGAGTAATTATACATTCTTAAAATTGTATTGAAGATTTAATGTTTCCACGTGTCATTTATAACTTTCTACAAGTAATCCCTTAATTTAGTTATTTGGAAGCTCTTTTCTTAATGTAGACGCGCCGCTGGCTATGATGTTTCTGGTTTGTCTTATATTAATGTTTAAATATGCCAACTTTAAACATTCTGTAGGTAAACAAAACTCTGCTTTTACAAAAGATTACAAAAATCAACATTTTGATGAAATAAAAAAAATACTCGAGAACAAAACCTAAAAAATTATCTTTTCCAGAAAATAAAACCCAATATAATATGAAACTACTTGTGATTTTAAACATTTTTCTGTTTCGATTCAAGGGACCACGAATATGTTGGTTATTTAATATGAATAGAAACCTACATATTCTTACTTATCAATATAACATTGTTTAGACATGCATTGGTTCAAACAAAACAAGAAAATACAATTTAAATGAACTCCAAGGGAAAGTTTACACTTATCTCTACTTGTATATTGAAGTAGCTTTCTCTGTGTGTTTGTGAATTCGTTCCAGTGTCGTCGGATACTAGTAATTGTGGGCGAGGACTGTCTAGTACTACTATTGGTGATGGTGGTTGTGTTGGTGGCGTTATTTCGTGTAGTTTTTTTGTTGGTGAATTGAAGTCTTCTTCTGTGAAGTAGTAATTTTGGGAGGAGGGTATCGGACATTTTTGCTCTATTTCCTCGTGGCCGTACGTTTTGGATTCCCATTCGTCGATGTAGTTTTTCCATAGTATAATCCACATTCGTGGTGTAAGTTTTTTTTGCTCCGCAGTATTTTAATTTTGGTATTGGATTTCGTAGATAATGGTAATACATTCTTGCTTTTAGGTTCGACTCCTCTGCTCGAATACTAAGCCATGGATCTGTGTTGGATGTGCTAAGGCACGGTGTGCGTCTCATTAGTCTTTCAGGAACGTTTTTTTTAAACATTTACGTGTGTATTGCCACCTTCTAATATCAGTTTAGCTTCCTCGACATTGTGGGCATAGAATTGTAGCTCGTCTGTGTAAATTAATGCACGGTCGCCGCAGTTTGCGTAAGTGAATGAATTATGATCTCGGCATCGAATACCACCGTAATTCACAATACCCTCTCTGATACATACTCCAAAATGGCTGGTTCAATGCTTTTTTTTTTATAAAATTACAGACTAATTTACTTCATGAATCTTGCCGTGTTTTTAGATAGGTTTAGTGTCAGAGTGTCTTAATAATAAACCAGCTCCGGACGACAACAACCATACTAGAAATAAAACTAAAAATACTAATAACGAACGAGATAAATGCAAATGTAGATACCGCACATTTTGCCCACTTCAAAATAAATGTCTAACCAAGAGCATAGTTTACCAGGCCACAATATTAGCGACAGAAAACCCGAATAACAAAAATATTACGTAGGTATGACTTCCTTAGATTTCAACACTCGATATTATGACCACAAAAGTACACTCCACAATAATAAAATCACGGTATGAAAGCAAAGCTAGAAAATAAATACTGGAAACTCAAGGAAAGCGGCCGTTCGCCAATAGTAGAATGGAAAGTAGTTAGACAAGCAAACAGCTGTAGAGACCTAAACTACCCATGTAGATTATTCCCTCATGACAAATTTGCTATCCTGTACTTTAAAGAACCCTATTTCTATTAAACTGTAGGAGAGAAATAGCGAACAACTGTGTTCACAGGATAAAAATTACTTTGAGATCGAGATATAAAATAACTTTAAAACCAACAAAGCGTTAGAAATTAAACAAATAAATAAATAAAATAAATAAACATGCATATGCATAAACTATCATACATATATATGTATGTATGTATATATATATATATATATATATATATATAAACTAACATAAAAAACCTAACCTAGATTTAAAACAGGTCAAGACACTAGATATCCAGGCTAAATAGAACACACACAAAGAATCAGGTCAACCGTAGGTCAAATAGGCCTTTGTCCTGTAAGTGCATGTTCATTGGCTGATAGAAAGAGTACGGTGGATACTAGAAAGCTGATTGGCTAACTAAAATCTCAATAGAAGGTGCGTATATAAAAACGACAGACAACCAGAAAATTCGCGTATAAGCGCGAAGTATCCTAGAGTGGATGAAACGAGGAATATTCAGTGTAGCCATATATATTTAATAAATTACTATACATTTATATATATATATACATATATATATATATATATATATAAATGGATACAACTTTTAAAAACAACACTAGGTTACTTACACTGCCATGTAGACTACATCATATTTTGTACTAAGGCACTCCGGGAAAGCATCTAAAGCTTCCTCCTGTTGAAACGTGATGGGTGCCAAACTAGAACAGGCACTCAATCGATTAGTATTTGATTCAGCGGCTTTAACGATATCGGAGAATTAAACATTCGTTGATCCTCATTGAACTCCGGAAAACATCGGTCTTTTCTGCCATACATAAAAGTTTGTTACTTAATGCAATTTACATAGTTGCTGCGTTATTCTCTATTTAACACGAACGCACGTCGCAAACCTGTAGACCATTGCACACACAGAAACAAACGTATTTGAAGAAGCAGAACAAAGTGCGTCTAACTTTTTCTTTTTAAATGATAATTAACATTTTATCTACTCTGCAGGGTAATAACATATTGGAACCAAACTAAAGAAAAATAATTTCACGTCGGAATAGAAATTAACGTTAAAAATATTTTCATTAAAAACATGACTATAAGACATAAGATAGTGATAAAAAACAAATCACAAGGATTGAAAAAATGAAATATTTCTTTTATATAAAAACCATATGCGGACAAAGGAAAATGCAAATGTTTCTTATTTCTACTGTGACACAAAGGAGAGCGCTACTTTTAGGGGAGCTGGGGGTTTCTAAATTATTTACCAATGTGCCTAACTGTGTCTGCATTTGAGTGGAATCAAACACACGCATTTCAGTGAGTGCACATTTCTAAAGTTGAAATTGTCGGCACACGAAGATTGACAGGTGTTTATGAATCCAATGCGCAATCAAAATTAAGCTATGTTGACATTATAATCTGAAAAAAATCCAAATATGGGCAATGAAACATCTCTTTCTCTCTTCTCTCTCTCTTCTCTCTCTCTTTCTCTATTTCACTCTTTTATCCCCTTTCTCTCTATTTTTTCATTGAAAGAGAGAATTAAATATTATCGTATCGTTTTAAACATATGAGACTTACATTCTGAAGTCGAGGGACCCGACAAAGCAGTTCAGTTGCATGTGTCTGATTTCAACTGGTCTTTATAAACATATGCTTCGCCAGAGTTAAACATAAAATAAATTATATATTTTTTTATAAAAATACATTTGTTCGCTATTTTTGTACACATGTTCACCTTCAGCATAAGGTCCAAGCCAGTAATGTTGACGATGGAAATGTTGCCTTTAACGACGCAATTAAACTCAAGTAGCGACACACGCTACCCGGTTATAGCTGAAGACATATCGACCTATTGCGTTGATGTTTCCATGTGCCTATTGTAAGATATCGTGTCTAAACCTGAAGAGCTGATTGCGTTTACAGCACGTTCCTCAACAAAGGAACTCTCCCGGGGAAACAATAGGGCCATATCTACTGTCATGTAACAGGAACGCGTGTGTGTATGTGTGTGGTGTGGTGTGTGTATGTGTGTGTGTGTGTGTGCGTGTGTGTGGGTGAGTTCTCTAGGAACTAAATGGCTGGGCTGATTTTTATTAAGTTTCACACGAACGTACACCATGCGCGTGCCAGTGCTTTTAGATACGCTTTGTATTCGTATGTCTTCAAGTACGTGGCAGTGTTCTTAGATAGGTATTGCATTCGTTTGTCTTCGATAAGTACCGATAATCGATAATCAAAATAATCTTTGCACGATGGACGAAGTATCCACACCTCGAAGATAAAAACTTTAAGCTAAGTACATTTTTATGCTCACTTTTTTAAAGTCAATCAAATCTAACCCTCTTTTTTCGTTTGTGCTCATATCATTCTATGTAGTTTTATTTTATTTTTATTTCTCACACATCTTAACCATTCTTAATTCACTTATTTTAAAACAATTTCCTGACTAATTTCTTTCTTTTTTACCATATCACATCGAGGTAGTAGTGGGTGGGAATCCCTATTAGCTTTTTTAGATGACAGAGGAACTTTATTAACTGCGATACTTGATATTAACAGCCATGGTGAGATGCAAATATATATATATATATATATATATATATATATATATATAAATATATATATATATATATATATAAAAAATAAACTTAGAAAATTAAAAATAAGTGCCCACAATTTAACTTTAACTTTCACTATATTCGTAACTGAAACATGCAGTATCTTAGCTGTGGTACTATTACTATTTTTCCTGAGTGGATGCTATGCTCTGTGTCTTACCTTCTGCCTATAAATACAGAATACGAATTCCGAATCGCCATGAACTAGTTCTTGTAAATGGAAAGAAAACACCTAACGGCTAGCTACAAAATCCGAATATACATTTTACCTCCAAGACGACTACCTCTGTCTAACCCGCATGCGCAAAAAAAAACTTACCTGAAACTCTAAATCCTAATGGACATCTGTTATTTGTAAGTTAATAACCCCTGTCTCTTGAACGCTAACAATCTGCTCCCTCCCACCAAACCGCCACATAACTCCTACATTGCACAGCGTTTGTAGTGGAATCTTTAACCCATCCCCTTTACTCTCACATGCTAACTGCTTAATCACTAAACATCTATACAATTCTACCTCATAGACATGCATTGGAGTTCATTTCTATTCCAGTTAGGTACTTAATAGCCAAAGTATGTACTCGGAAGCAAAGCGCACTGCATTACATAACTGTTTCCTCCTAGATAGATTTGCAACTACTTATACGAAACTGAATTCAATACTCCTTGTTACGCTAAATGGCCATGACTCCTACGTGAAAGATGAAATTATCTTCCCTCCATAGAAACACACTTTGTACCTTCAACTTTATTCGCATCTACTAAAAACTTGCCCATACATCTTTTTAGCTAATTACGCATGACTCCAAACTTAGTTTTATTCGTACTATATTGCACTCGCATCTCAAGCCCTTCTGATATCTAAAATATAGTTTGGGCACAACTCGTAGTTCAATTCTTAATCACCTACTCACACTTTAATGTTATCCTAGTCCCAGGCCAACACGAATAAAATAAAAAATATATAAAAGGATAACCTCAAACCACATTATTTCCTTTCTAACAAGCCTTCTTACAATCATAGTTGCTTACACTGCATGATTCTACTCACCCCCTCTATCCAGTGACAATGAAATAGCAATGCCCCTAATTCACTTTGAGGAGTGTAACTATTCAGCAGATATATAACCACTACAAACAGTGTAACTACTCAGCAGATATATAACCTCTACAAACAAACCCAGTAACATTAACTAACCACGCGGCGTCAACTGGATTAGAACCCAGGCGCGGAGCAAACCCTCTCAGTGCTGACAGACCCAGTAGATCTTCCCAGATCATCCGTCTAGGAGAAGAAAAACTCTGAAACTAAACCAGAGGGGAGGGAGGCCTCTTCAGTCGCGGATGACAACCTTCCTAGAGCTGGTGACTCAAACAAATTACCGGTTTCCAAACATAATTTGCTTAAGAAGTAGATAGGTTCTGTCTATCGCCCGGCTTCCATACTCATTCTTTGCCTATTAGTCAGGCGCAGAGACACTATCACAGTGATTCGACAGAAACACGCAGTGGTAGATCTTCTTTCCTGTCTAGGGTAATAGAACGCCGTTTCCCAACTCCCAACACACTCAACCCCTAAAACTGGACCCTTGAGAGTGCTTGAGTACCACATATGCCTGAGCAATTAGATTGGGTTGACTTTCCTCTGATGATTGACAGTTACTGGCTGCTGTTTCCGACTGGTAGTACAGAAACCCTAACTCTTTGGTAGCGCTTAGAGCGGCTACTCCATCAACAGTTGTATAATATCGGGATATTTGTAGTGCTATGTCGCGCATGGAAAGGGACACTGCACTCATCCCCGGTGGGCTTTCCTGAAGCCACAGTCCTAGTTGAAGAAGGGTCAGCTGATGGTCTACTTGTGATGCATGTGTTATACTTTGCATAACCTCCTGTTCAGCTCCCCCTTACCTAACTAAAACTCATTAAAACATGATTACAAACTAAAAATAAGCTTAACCCGGGCTTAGGGTCAAACAAATCCAACATGCCTCCTCCCTTGAGGCTTGCATTCACAAATATCCGTGGCCTTAGAACTAATTTAGCTAATGTTGAAGCATTTCTCCTAACAAATACCCCGGATATGTTAGCGCTGAGTGAGACTAACCTACACTCCTCTGCCCCTTCTAACTACTTTAACATGGCTGGCTATCTCCCACTTGGAGTTTACATTCGTAATACCTTTCCCTTGACTAGAGAAACAAACTTAGAATCGGATGATCAAGCCTTAATGTGCTTATGACTAATCATGCAACACAACATTAGCTACTTTTACTTTCTCCCTCGACCCAAGACTGCACCATAATAAACAAAGTCTCTGACAGCATAGACACAGCACTCTCCATCGACACTAGCGCCCAAGTACATGTATTTGGTGATTTAATGTCCATCACAAAAACTGTCTTGGATTCTCTACTTACACAGATGCAGCAGGCAGCACAACTCATAGCTTCTCTATACCTCACTCCCAATCACAAATTGTTACATTTCAAACCCGTTTCCCTGACCAGGAAGAACAACACGCATCACTTTTAGATCTGCTTTTGACCACAGTTCCTGATGATTGTATAACTAATGCCGACAGCCCACTTGGAAACACTGATGATGCAGTTATAATGGTTGAACTCGCCCTAAACTCTAGAGCCAAAACTGAAGAGCCAGTGCTCAAAACAATGAGATATTATAAAAAGGCTGACTGGGAAGCCATCAGAGATTTATCAGAGATGCCCCATGGGGAAATATTTTTTCTCTTCCTGCTGAACAGTGTGCAAACGAGACCACTGAATGGTTCAAAACTGCAATCGAAGCGCATGTTCCCATGCGGAAATTTTATAGCAAGCCCCACTCTCCCCAATGGTTTACTTTGACTTGCGCAACTGCTGTTGCTCAAAGGCAGCATGCATTCCGCAGATTTAACCGAGATAAGTCCAGTTCAAACAGACAGAAGTACATAGACGCTAGAAGTAACGTTAATAATGAAATAGCGACAGCTAAGAGAGAATTTATGGAAACCACTAAAAACGCATCGAAGCACAAAAACTAGGAACTCGTGACTTCTGGAAAATCTTCAACAGTGTAGTAAATAATGGGCAATCAATAATTCCCCCACTAACCAACAATCACGAGGTTGTTTGCTCAGCAACCGAAAATGCTAACATGCTTGCAAGTCGATTTGCCTCAAGCTCCACACTGGACCCTTCCAACCACCTCGTACCTGACTTTCCTTTGCGGACAGACACCACGCTAGACGATCTACAAATCACCCCTGCTCAAGTACATGCTCTCATAAAAAACCTTGACACTTCAAAAGCATGTGGAGCCGATCTCATCCCAGCTGTGCTATTAAAAAAGTACTCAGCTGAAGTAGCTCAAGTTGTCTCCAAACTCTACAACAAATGCCTTAATGGATCTTGCTTTCCGGGGTGTTGGAAATCTGCTTCTGTGGTACCAGTATTCAAGAATTCTGGCGAAAGAACTGACCCAGAAAATTATCGCCCCATTAGCCTCCTGCCACATTTTGCAAAAATATTTGAGACCTTAATTAACCATGCTCTAGCCCGTCACCTTACAGATGCTAAGCATCTGACTGACAAACAATATGGATTTAGACAAGCCCGTTCCACAGCAGACATCATAACTGTAATCTCTGAACGTATATACAATTCACTGGACAAAGTGGAAGAGGGCAGAGCGGTAGTTCTAGATATATCTAATGCTTTTGGCAGGGTATGGCATATCTCTTCAGGAAGATTAGATCTTACGGTATCACTGGTAGAATACTTAACATAATTAAATCCTTCTTAGCTTGGAGAAAAATCCAGGTTGTTCTCGACGGTCGTACATCTAAACAATATAATATAAATGCGGGAGTGCCCCAGAGGTCTATCCTTGGACCTCTTCTGTTCCTAATATTCATAAATTACCTCCCCGACAAAATTTCCTCTGAGATGTATATATATGCTGATGACACCACACTCTATAACAGACACGACAGGAAAACAAATGAACACATATCTAAAGAAATGGCAGAAACAGTAGAAGATGACCTCCAATCTGTAGCGGAATGGGGACAAAAATGGATGGTCACGTTCAATGCCGCAAAGACTATACTAGTTTCCTTCAATAACTAGAAGAAACCTTTTCTACCACCTATAACAATGGCCAACGACTCTTTATCTAAGAGTACGTCTTTCAAGCTCCTTGGCCTAATGTTCACAGGAAACATGAGTTGGAACAATTACATCGAGGGCATTGCCAGGGCCACTGCAAGGAAGGTGGTCTCTCTCTACCGTTCTAGAAAACTACTAACACCCGAAAGTATCCTGTACCTCTATAAGGCAATCATTCGCCCATGTATGGAGTATTGCTGTCATATTTGGGCTGGTGCATCTGCTACTAGTCTCTCGCTCCTTAACAAGGTTCAAAAGAATACATACGCTAATCTTATAGGCCCTGAACTGGCATCTAAGCTTCAGCCTCTGTCCCATCGGCGAAACGTTGCACCCTCTGCCTGTTCTACAAGTATTATAATGGTGAATGCTCTGACGAACTGCAAGCACTAGTGCTCCCACGACGTGAACACCCTCGACAGACCCGACAGGCTGAAAAATCCCACAGTAGAAATCCCTAGATGTTAAAGATCTTTCTACTCCAGTAGTTTCTTTCCCAGAACCGCTAGACTTTGGAATTCCATTCCAGGTCCCTGCTTTCCCAACTGTACTGACGTGCAGAAGTTCAAGTGCAACGTGAACCAACATCTTGCTGCCAAAATCCCTACATAGTACCCCAGTAGTTGTTGCCCTTGTTAGTAGCCCCCTACACCAAAGTGGCAATGTGCCTTGTATGGGGTGAAAATGTAATAATAAAAAAAAATCTGATGAAACAATAAAGCGGCGATTTTGAGCAACGTTGGTATCTTACACAACATCAGAAGTGCATTTAAGAAGTTTAATTATCACACAAGCCGAAAGGCACGACATATATAAAATCAACAGTATGGTCTTTGATATGACAGGTTTGCGTTCGAAATTAATGCATTTATGCACCATGCAGGTACATTTGCACCATGATATTTGACTCTCGCATTTTAACCAAAATGCTATCCATTATCACAGCACAAGCAGTAAGAGCAGGCATATAAAATCAACAGTTGGGTCTGTGATATGGCAGGGGCGCGTTTGAAATGAATGTTTTGGTTTACAGGAAAATTGAAGTATGACACTTGACTTCACCATTTAAAACATTAATTCAAGCCATTACATATAAAACATAATTTGATACAATCAACAGTTGAATTTCAAGAGTGAAATGCAGAAAACAATGTGTTGTAGACTAAATCACTTCCGGGAGGAATGCGAAATTTTCTCCTGGTGGACCGCGATGAGTACGTTAGTAGAGTGGGCAATGAAACGACTTAATTGAAAAATGAGCGATTTCACCGACTTCGATGACAAGAAAATATAAGAGTGACAAACATTTGCTGATCAGCATTCAATTCAAGACAACGTCGGGTCTCCTTGCTAGTCATTATTAAAGAAGACTGGTCAGATTCTTTCTGATCAAATTCGATGAGATAATGGTTATTACTTCTCATTATTATGTAAATTGTTATGAGTAGAACCTCCAAGGTTTGCAACAATCTGAAGCTATTTACCCGGGCTTTCAGATAATATGACCTTTGGAAAACTCTCGAATTACAATGTTTTATTTCTCTCTCTCTCTTTCTCTCTTTCTCTCTCTCTCTCTCTCTCTCTCTATATATATATATATATGTATATATTCTGTTGTTTTATACAAATATTATTGAATATATATCTGCATTCATTAATCCGTTGAATCCCAATTTAAAGGAGCCACCTCACAGGAACAGTATTGAAACGAGAGTCAGGATTAGATTATTTTTTTAATATAAAATATTCGTGTGTGGCTTACGCTCTGGAAGAAATGAGAGTGTATATTTTGTGAATGTGAGCAGTAAGGGGGCTTTGAGGGAGGTATGGTGAAGAAAAGAAGTAAGGGTGAAATAAAGGATGAAGGTGAAAGAAGAGTGAGAAGGACGATCCAAATGTGGTAAAACTTTTTTGGGTGATAAACTGGTCTATTTGAATAGGGATTCCATTGACACTTGTATGTACATATGTAACCAATAACGTTTATGCAACAAACACACTATAGACTAGTTCTGTCCTTCATTGAGCACTTTTTTATAATCACGCGGGTTATATTGGATTTACATCAGGGAAACCGATCTGTACTCCCATTACACACATACACACACACGCACACACACACACATGCATATATATATATGCTCACACAATATATATATATATATATATATATATATATATATATATATATATATATAATGCCTACAATAGGAACAACTGTCAGTTACGAATTGTTTTTTTCCAAATGGTTCCTGCGGTTTAAACGATTATAGGCACTGGTTTTGGAAGAAGAAAAAACACAGCGATTTCATTTTGCGTTTTGTATTTTATGATTGAAATACCTATGTAGGGGCCTTGTCAAAACTTAATATCGTTATATAATTGATTTATTTTATCTTAGAAATATATTCAAATTAAGGTATGATATGCTTTATATATATACACATATATATATGTGTGTGTGTGTGTGTGTGTGTGTGTGTGTGTGTGTGTGTGTGTGTGTGTGTGTAGCTGGCCCCTTCACTCTTAGACGGACTATGGATACCCACGAAGGGTTGCTTGCGCATTAATTTTTTTGTGGCAGGAGGTGCGCAATCTCCAACAACACCTCTCCTGAGACGACATTTTTAAATACCAGTTGCTAGTGAAGTGTATGTACAGAATGATTGAAAACAAATGCGGAGATAAGCAGAGAGCACACACAGCGCCTAGAATTCCAAAATGGTCACCCATCTGATACTAACCAGGCTCAACGTTGCTTAAGTTTTCAAATTCTTTTTTCTTTCTTTATGTGTTTGTTTATTTAAAAGATATGCGTGTATATGTTCACATAAACAGTTAGTTAAATAGATATACGGGCTAATTAATTACGGCAATCACCGAAAAGCTTCGAGGAAAAGGCTTGCCTAAATAATTTAGCTAAATTTAAGCGAGGGACCTTCCTCTCTTTACCCTTCAACACCATCACAATCGTCACCGTTTTATACTGAACTAAACGAACAGAAACACAATTTGTTACCAACCGGATAAAGGTGAGTACTTGTTGCATATTTAATAATTAAACGCTCAGAGCCGATTAACTAACGTATTCTATGGTTCGAGCACGCTTTTAATTGGAATGTTGATATATACTTACAAGAATATTTTTGTAACGCTACATTAGAATACCAAACACATAATTGACCTCAAAAGATTACTAAGCAATATATCTAAAGAACTCTAGGAACGAAATACTTCCAAAACATAGATAAATATATAATATTACGCATCTGTTTGCATGTGTATGAAGCGAAGCATATAAACATATCAACTATATAGATATTCCCGTATTACGGAAAGGATAAACAACCCAAATGAAATCATAACCATCGAAATTAAATTTATATATAGATATAAAAACATTTGTCATAATAATTATCTCAGTCAGAGCGGTAGACGAGAAAATATAACTACCGGTACATCGTCTTTATTTTTATAATATAAATAAATCAATACATCTAGTCAACTGACTTTTAATTTGAACATATGAACATACATGTTATACTCAGGTAAAACCAAAACTTAGTAGGGTTTAATAACGTCCTATTTAAGATATACCAAATGTTTTGTTACGATTTCCATAATTGTTAACCATATATGGAATTTTTGGAAGCATAAAACATAGTCATCTTCATTTAGATAATTCAAACAGGGGGAAACAATCTCATAGCTTAAGGCTAAATGAACACATTTTTATCACAGCTCGTGTTGTTTAATGCAATAATTACATTAAATATCTATTGAATTGAAAATAAATTAAATAAGTGAAATGCATATAATATTTATAAATAAAAAAATTAAAACAAATCTATTTCTAATTTCCATTAAAAATCTATACCTGACATACGGATCTGTTTAATGTTATATGCAAATGAGATAACCTATTATATATGTGATTCTCTTTGAATAAATAGTATATATATATAAATAATGTAGTAATAAAAGTCTACAAAAAACAGTTTTCAGTATTAGAATCTATTTGTGAAATATTAACTACATTGTGAACAAACCAACAACTAGACATGAATACAAATTAATACAATAGGTTTGTTTTTAATATAAAGTAATCAACATAAGCATTTTATTTTTGCTATATTATGGTTTCAAATATTCAATCATATAATAGTAACCGAGTTCAATAGTTTTCTCTCAATTTACAAATCACAAAGACGATAAAACTTTTAAATTCAAATTGGTTGCATATTAATTGTCTGTGCATTTGATTTTTAATTATTTTATGAAAAACTCTTTAATCAGCCTACGGTCCTGTCCATGGATATTGGTTTAATTTGCAAATAATAAATGAGCAAATATGGGAAAGTACAGGTTTCTCTAAAAACGTCATATTTGTCAATATTTAATCAATTCAAAATGTTGATCATTCGCGGGCACCGAGCCATTCACCGAATGTACATAATGAGAATATTCCTAAACATTTTGTTGCTTCTTTGTTATTGTAGCGAAATTCGGAAATTGAAATATTGATTTTCACGTGAAACCAATAATATCTATTGAATCCCCATGTTGAATAATGAAAATATCCACAATTTACGAAAAACGATCAGATAGAAAATAATTAATAAAGAAAATAGTTTTCGAAGACATTAGAAATTTTAGCTTTTTCTGGTGTGTTTACGTTACATGTTACATGACAAAACAAACATGGCTGAAATCATTTTCTCGTTGAATCAAGGAAGACTTAAATAATTGTGACATGGTAATTAAGAAAATAACATTGATTACTGTTGACATTAACGAAAATGTAAGTAATTATCATGATTCTTTTGATTAAATATCAACTTTCCGGCTGGGCGATTTAGCTAGAATAAGGTAGAGACATCCTTTTGTCGACCGATCTGTACAATGAACACCCCTGTATATAGGTTTTGCTCTAATCTTAAAGAATGTAAGCTGAATCCAGTCACCAGATTTAGCCAAGGAAAACACAGACGCAGACAAATATTCTGGGGCCACAATCCTAGTTGAGGAAAGGTCAGCTGATGGTCTACTTGTGTTGCATGTCTGATATTCTGCATAACCTCTTGTTCAGCTCCACCTTACCTCAACGAAAACTCTTTAAAAAATCATGACAGTTCAATCAAAACTTAAGCTTAAACCAGGCTTAGGGTCAAACAAATCTAACTTGCCTCCTCCCTTGAGGCTTGCATTCACGAACATCCGTGGGCTTAGAACTAATTTAGCTAATGTTGAAGAATTTCTTTTAACAAATACCCCAGATATCTAAGCAATAAATGAGACTAACCTACACAACTCTATCCCCTCTAACTACTTTAACATGCCTGGATATCTCCCACTCTGCCGTAAGGACTCTGACAGACATATGCACGGCTTGGAGTCTACCCTCCCCTTGACTAGAAAAACAAACCTAGAATCGAACGATCAAGCCTTTATGTGCTTTAGACTAATCGTGCAACACAACATTAGCTACGTTTATTTTCTCTACTGCTCTCCCTCGACCTAGAGCTGCACCATAATCAATTAAGTATCTGACAGCATAGGCACAACACTCTTCCTCGAAACTACACTGGACTCTGCTAAACGCCCCCTCCCTGACTTTCCTTTGCAGACAGACGCCACACTAGACGATCTGAAAATCACCCCTGCTCAGGTGCATTTTATCATAAGAAAGCTAGACAGTTCTCTTCAAACTTTACAACAGATGCCTTAATTGATCTCTCTTTCCTGCCTGCTGGAAAACTGCTTCTGTGGTGCCAGTTTTCAAGAATTCTGACGAAAGAACTGACCCAGAAAATTATCGCTCCATTAGCCTCATCCCAGTTTGAGACCATAATTAACCAAGCTCTAGCCCATCACCTTACAGATATTAAACTTCTGGCTGACCAACAATATGGATTTAGGCAAGCACGTTCCACAGTAGACACCCTAACTTTAATCTCTGAACGTATATACCAGTCACTGGACAAAGCGGGGGAGGGTAGAGCGGTAGCTCTAGATATATCTAAGCCTTTTGGCAGGATATGGCATGAGGGTCTTCTCAAGAAAATCAGATCATACGGCATCACTGGAAGAATATATAACATAATTAGATCCTTCTCAGATAAGAGAAAAATCCAGGTTGTCCTTGACGGTCGTACATCTAAACAATATAATACAATGCGGGAGTGCCTCAGGGGTCTACCCTTGGACCTCTGTTATTCCTAATATTCATAAATGCCCTCCCTGACAAATTGTCTGTGAGGTGGATATGTATGCTGACGACACCACGGTCTATAGCAGACACGAGAGGAAAAAAATGAACACATATCTAAAGAAATGGCAGAAACACTAGTAGAAGACCTCCGATCCGTTGTGGAATGGGGACAAAAATGGATGGTCACCTTCAATGCTGCCAAGACTAAACTTGTTTCCTTCAATAATTACAAGATACCTTCCCTACCGACAATAGTAATGTGAAATGACTATTTATCTGAAAGTACATCTTTTAAACTCCTTTGCCTAACGTTCACAGGAAACATAAGTTGGAACACTTACATTGAGAACATTGCAAGGACCGCTGCGAAGAATGTGGGTTCTCTCTACCGTGCTAGAAAGCTATTAACGCCTGAAAGTATCCTATACCTCTAAAAGGCCACCATTCGCCTATGTATGGAGTATTGTTGTCATATTTGGGTTGGTTCATCTGCCACTAGTCTCTCGCTCCTAGACAAGGTTCAAAAGAGAGTCGCCAATTTGATAGGTCCTGAACTGTCAGCTAAACTTCGGCCTCGGTCCCATCGACGAAATGTTGCATCCCTCTGCCTGTTCTACAAGTACTTTAACGTGAATGCTCTGATGAACTGCAAGCACTTGTGCCCCTCTCGACGTAAATACCCCCGACAAACCCGACAAGCGGCAAAATCCCACCCCTTCACAGTAGAGATCCCTAGATGCAGGAGAGCCTTGTACTCCATTAGTTTCTTCCTCAGAACAGCTAGACTTTGGAATTCCCTTCCGGGTCCCTGCTTCCCCGACTCTACTGACATGTAGAAGTTCAAGTGCAATGTGAACCGATATCTTGCTTTCCAACTTCTTACACAGTACCACTGATGCCTATGTCCCTGATAGTAGCTCCCTACAACAAAGTAGCAATGTGCCTTGTTTGGGGTGAAAATTTAATAAAAAAAAAACTAGTGCACAAGTACATGTGTTTGGAGACTATAATGTCCACCACAGAAACTAATTTGGATTCTCTGCTTACGCAGGCGCAGTAATGTCCTCAATGTATGTTACAGTTCATATTGCCTGGGAATGGTAAGCCGAGGTGTTTGAATGAAAATTTCTCAGGTAATACTTTATTTGTATGACTATGATGATTTATATATAACATTTAAATTTGGGGCATATAAGTAGTTTTATGAAATGAAGAAATGATTTTTTCCAAAAGTGTGGGATCAGTTTCCTATATAAATTTAACGTAAAAGGAGCACCCTTTTTTCTGACCACATAGTAATTTCTTCATATCATGTAAACAAATCTAGATGTGATATTTGTTTTCAGCACCCGAATTTGCCATTGTTCTTAGGAAGAGAACTGTTTTCCTCCTAAGAGATTTCTTAAGTAGAAGGAAAACATCGCCGCTCATAAAGCGTAAATCGTAAACACACAATGGAGAGGCCGCGTTTATAGAATAAGTATGCATATAGAGTACATACAGAAACTATAGGGATAAGGGAATGGTAATTTTTGTTGTTGGAGGTATATAACTGCTTTGTGTTATCAGAAAAAAAACTATTAATATTTAAAAATAAAAATGGAACCACCCGTAATTAAGCAAAGTAGAAGGAAATGTCGCTACTAGAAAAGCATAAAAAGTAAACACGTTTAAATGTAATGTATTTTGCTTTCAGGATATTTTTGGGGTGTGTGTGGTTTTTTTCAAATAGTTAACGTGTACATATGTAAGTGTTAGTGTGTTAGTATAACAATTCTGTTAATAAGTTTTATATGGTTCATGATATACAGGAATGCCTTTTTCCAAAAAAGGGGAACAGTTTTCTATATTAATTTAACGTAAAATGAACACCCACTTTCTGTCCACTTAACAATTTCTTAAAAAAAACAATTTTTAACATGATATTCGTGTTCAGCACCCCCCAAATTTATCATTGTTGTGAGGGAACTAGCTGTCTTTTACTAAGAGATTCATTCAGCAGAATAAAAACATCGCCGCTCCGAAAGCGTAAAAGGTATAAACACACAGGTAACATATATTATTGTCAGGGAACTATTTTTGTGCGCGTATGGTTGTTTTGAATAGGTAATGTGTACTTATGTAAGTGGTAGTGTATCAATACTGAAATTTCTTATATTAAGAGTTTTATATGTTTGTATTTGGATTAATTTATTTCAAAGTTTGCGTCGTGTAACGAGAGCAGCCATATTAGTAAATGTCGAGCGTGTTTGTTTATATTGTAAGATTGGAATCCGGAAGAATCATTAGTTCAGGTCTCAGTATAGTAATAATGTGTGTACTTCTACCGGCTGACGACCGGGTACGGTGGGAGGACACAAAAATTAGAGAGAAAAATACGAACTGCTTCCTCTATAGATGTTGGCGATAGTGGTGATGTTTCTCCTATGATTTAATGTAAAATTTTATTATAACGAATAAATGTGTCTAAAACGGCTTTGTAAAGTTATATAAGATGGTGTATAATAGTTTCAACATAACAAATTTGTATGTGATATTTGCTATTGTAAACCTACAGGAATTTGGTCCAATGGGTAAATTCATTACGTAATAGAAGTAGATTATACTCATCGTTATGGAAATATGTGGTTGCATATTAGTAGTATTTTATCTTATTCGTCGACACACATATTTTCATATTTTATAAAAAAAAATATTGCAACGTTGCTCTACATCTCCTTGATCTCATTGACCGGTTTGTCTATAGATTTTCGGGTTAAGATTCCTGGCCGATATTTTTTTATTCAAAAACTTGCGCATTCATTAAAAACAAACAATGTATTTTTCCAGCCTGAAACTAATTTCATAGGGCTTCAATTTCAGCTGAATATTCATGAAAATCGACCACTTTTCAACGTTTGGTATTGTCAGCCTAAGACATTAGTTTTATCTAATAACACGAAACAGCGATTTTCAATTATATTGTCTTACATTTCAAATTTTTGCCTTATTTATTACAAAACCTCTGCGGCGCAAGCGGATGAAACGGATCAATATATTTATTAGACTACGCATTGTTGGCAATTTGTTTATATCCGATTTAATAAGAGCCTTAAGAAAATTGTGACAAATATGTTTTTGGTCACAGAAGAATTATTCATATACGAACTTTAATATTCTTTCACAGATATGTACACACCCATTCTACATATATATATATATATATATATATATATATATATATATATATATATATATATATACTAATTTCCCGTGACCCGTTGGATCAGTACATGTTATAGCAAGCTATTGAATAGCGAGTATACAAAATCAATGTAAAAACCCGCTAAAAGTGAATGAATGCGCGTGCGAAAACAAACCTGGCGACCAGTGAAAATGATATGGAATACAGTGTATAATAAAGGTCTTAAAATTATTGCCCTTAGATTAGCGGAAAACTCCTTTATATAAGAATGATGTAATCCGTTGAAAACAATGAGAAATTATGAGTAGAAAAATACAAGGAGGGAGTATGCATTGTACAGGTTAACCCTCGTATTTTTGTGTTACCAGCCTTGAAATATATCAAACAAACATAATTAAATGATAAATATTTTGCGGTGACTCTTTTTCAAAGCAAATCTTAAATAATTAACCCCACACACACTCGTTTTGAAGTGTTTGTATGCATTTTTAATTGTTTGTGTTGCATAATCAGGCCCTCTCTGAGAGGTCAAACAATAAATTTGGCCAGAAAACGTGACATCGGGTCACATGCTGAATCTTTGTGTGGTTAAATGAAGGAGAACCAAAAAGTCGGTTACAAGTCTATGCAGAAAATCGGGAATGACGCGAAAGCGAGTGACCACATTTTTGCGAAGCAGAATTTCGGCCGATCGGAATATCAGTAGTCATCTAGACTAAAGAAAACGAGATAGCGATTTGAGAGAAAACAACAGCAACAACAACACGAGTAGAAGAGCAACACAGTCTTCTATAAAACACCACGTCCATCCTCCTCATGCGGCAACTAGATTTGTCAATTTGTCATTGAAAACTCACATGTACCGAATCAAACAACAATATATTTTTATAAGCAATGTTTATTATTTCTATTGACGCGTAATTGAAATCACAAAACTTGTTATCTTTTAAACTAAATAGACTGCAACGAAATTGACGACTCGGCCATCACAGAACTTTAACAAAATCTAACGATTACATCATGTCTCGTTTACCGCTACGTGGCCAAGAATTGGGTACTCATTTTACATTCAATTAATATAAGAAAGTTGTCCCCCACTCGAAATGTAAAATTGTTATTATTGCAAAAAAAACAAAACCTTCTGTTATATTATCTTTAAGAATCCGTTGACATCTATACGAAGAAAAAGTAGAATTTGATTTTTCAAGAGGTTAACTACGCTGAGTTAGGCCAGAATAGTTTTTTAATATGTAAACTAATCGCGTATTTTTTTTTGTTTTGTTTTGGGTTTTTCACATTAGAAAACATTTTTTTTATTATTTGAAAACCACTCCAACCTACTATGAACATTCATTCAAAATAATTATTTACAATTTTGGGACACTAAAAACGCATATGTTTTCATTGTCTTTGGTTTTATATTGTTCCGTCTATATAAAAATGGAACACAAGAGAAAAAATGCCGATATACTGAGTGACCATTTTATTATTTGAAATTTTAAAAAATGAAACGCATTTGCGAAGCAATGTTCTATATTTGTAATGCAAATTAATCCAAAAAAAGTATTTCCGGTTTTTGTTTTTTTCGTTTTGTTTATGTTAGAAGGGTTAAAAATGTATAAATCTATTTTATATTAAATAAAATAAGAATGGCCACAATCCATTATTTGCCGATTAAAAAACCTTTATGGTTTTGTTTTTATGCGCAAAAATTTTCAAACCGGAAGCATTAACCGGAAAGATCGTGTCAACGCCCACACAAGACCGTTTGAGTTTTATATTATAATATATATATATATATATATATATATAGATATATATATATATATGTACATATATGTATATGTATGTATAAGCATACTAGAAAAATATCTGTCCTATCAAGGGTAAAATTAATTATCGAAATGGAACAATTATATCGATATATATTATATAAAATTAATTATTAAAATTTCACTATATATTTCTTGATGATGTGAAAACGCACTTTTCTAATGACAGATATATGAACAATCTCGAATATCCTGATCTCATTCATGCTATACTAATTAAACTCCTTAGCTGAGTTAGCGTCCATACTTTCCAAACATTACAAAAATGGTTCGCTGAATCATGAATCGCAAAAACGCCTCTGTGGAACCAGTGTACAAGTATCCGATGAAAGAACTGAAAGGCACAATTATCACCTTATTAGTTCCCCTTTCTTTGCTAAAATATTTGCGTCATTATACAATCAAGCACTCGACCACCACATCGAAAAAGCTATTCTTTTCTTTTATTGATAGTATGGATTTACACAATGCCGTTTTACAGCAGATATTTTAACAGCCATCTCTGACCGCATATACAAGGCATTGGAAAAGGCGGGGCAAATAAGGTATGTAACCTTTTATATATCTAAACATGTTACTAAGTCAGGCATAAGGGGTGCTTTATGAACGTTACATTTTAATGTATTTCTGAAAGAATGTCAAATATATTATGTTGGTGTAAAATTAATGCCGTTCTATTGCACCAACCTAATAATTAGTTTCATCTTAGACATTAGGAATATTCAGGTTGTTGTTGATAGGCGTACCTACAGACAGAAAAACATATTATGGAATGTTATGGATTGGAATGAACCTCCAAACAGAAAAAAAAACATTATGTCTCAGGGGTCTATCTTTGAATCTCTAATATTCGTGATATTCATAAACGGCTTCCCTGATATTGTGCATGAGATGTGTATTTTTGACAATGGTTCCACGCTTTTTAATAGGGATTAGCGAGAAACGTATATACACATATCTAGATGATTGAAGAATCCTTAAAAGCCTATAGCCTTTAGTACGTGGTTGAATAGGGATTATAATAGATGTAAACAATTAATGCTACTATAACTAAGCTTCTTTCCATTTAAAAAATTAAAAGAAACCTTATAAACCACCATAGCCATACTAATAAAGTATTACCTGAGAAATTTTAATTACAAACATCTTGGCTTACCATTCCAGGGAAATATGAACTGTAACTTATACATTGAGGACATTACGAACGATACTGCAAAGAAAGTGGGGTCGCTCTACCGTGTTTTAAGATTTCTAAACCTGAGCGGATCCTGTAACTCAATAACGTCACTATTCTCCCAGACATCGAGTATTGTTGTTTTATCTGTGGTGGGGATTATACAACTAATACCTTGCAATGTCACAGGGTCCAAGATGGAGTCTCCATTCTAATATTTCTTGCCATATCAAGTAAGCGAAAAACACTCCCCCATCACTATAGTGTTCTATCTCTGTGCAACTATTTTACTTACTCTCTGTCTTATTATTTTTCTCTTTGTCCCTCTCTTTCTTTGCGTGTGTTTTGTGTCTGTGTGTGTATGTGCATGAATGCGCGTGTCCTTATACAGTTTTCACAAATATCAGTTACATGTTTTTTATACTCATCTGTCCACATGAATTGACAAATGTCAACATAATGACAGGTCGCTCCCCAAATCAAGTTCCTCTATTGAAATCTAAATGAAGGAAACAAATCGGATTGCGCCTGCGCAACAATCAAACAATACGGAAGTAGATGAAATCTGCCCGAGTTTAAATCTACCGAACGTCATTCGAATATCACAGAGCGGCTCGCTTCGTTGCCTTCATTAGCAAAGGTCAGAATATGTACAGTTGTGCTGTTTGCATAATCAGACATTTGTATTCCAGCTGTGCAGCCGGGGTGGACTTTCACTTTGATGGCGCTTAATCGAATAAACCGAGATTTAAACAAATTAGTGGGCACACACATACACATACGCACATACGCATACACACATACACACTCACACATACACACACACAAACACACACACACACACACACACAAAACGCAAATAATTTAATTTTGCTCCTTTCAAATTTCGGCAGTTGTGTTTGTATTCCGTTGAACGCAAACAAGAACTTGCAATAAAATCGAAATTTTACAAAGGAAATAACATGAAATGAAATAATTCTAAAAGAGCAAGAAAAAGATTATGAAGAAGACGAAAAAAACAGCAATAAGAAAAAAAATAATATCGACATCATGAGGCAAAAGAACAAACAAAATTACGGGTTTTATTCTGTCGAACAATAAAATTGACATAATTAGCCGAGCTGTAAAACTGTCAAAATGATACACGTTTCAATTGAATGCCAGCTTGAAATGTATTTTATCCTCCACGTTCTTATTAGCTCCCAAGCTGTATAAACGTAAATCTTTTAGTTGATTGTTGGTTGCTTTTTGTTTTACGGCATATCAATCCTTTTGAGATTATTTAATGCCGAATCCAGTTATTTTGAAGAATTTTTAATAGAATATATATATTTTCTTCAAGTCGGTTTCTATTCAACCCATAGTTGGGACCCTAACAGGTACTACCACTCTGGGTCAGAGTGGACCTGGGAGCAATGGCAATTAAGGGGTGACTCCACACTCTCCAAAGCCCGCATCCTGGGGTCTCACCATCGGATATAGTTTAAGGTCATATACAGGAACCGTAAATTTGTATAAATCAGAACCGTAGTGTTTTAAACCGGACATTTTCTATTGTCAACATTAATCTACATAGTGCCTTCTAAAAGCAGGGACTTAGAGAAGGTAAGGTGAGTGTCACATGCATATGAAAAATATGGTGTTATAGGACAGCCTAGAATTGAACTTGAGAGTCCAAAGTTATTAGTTCAGGGTTTTACAATAGTCAAGTCTTAACTGCTCTACAATTCGAATTTCCGAGGTTAAATTACGCACACTGCTATCAAAATTAACTCTACAAAATTCGACACTGCTGCCATAAACCCGACACTCCAACATTCGACGCTCTGCTGTCAAAACTAGCCACTACAACACTTGACGCCCTGCTATCAAAAACTCAACTTCAAAATGCAATGAACTGCTGACAAGACATGCTGCTCCAAATTCAAAATTGACTCAATCTTGAAAAAATCTGAATTTTAATGCAAACCGGAGGCATCAAGTTTTGCAATTAGGTGACAATATCGCTAGCATATATATATATATAGAGAGAGAGAAAGCGGGCATTTTATTTTTATTTTTTATCATCCTTTTGTCTATAGGGGAATGTACAAACCTCACATAAAACATATTTGTACCAATTTTAAGGTGTTTAAGTACATCAGAGTAACTTATCTTGCCATTTACTAGCACTTCAGATCAGAGTCCAGTTCTGTTTTCACTTCGGTCGAGACAGCTCCCGTTACACTAGAAATGGTAAGTCGAATTCTGTTGGTGTCATTAGTACCTCACGTCTTTTCGAGAATCATGTATTTACTAGATCTCGTGACGCTTGGCATCATTCAGATTCTTTGGTTGAGTAAACGATAATTCTTCCATGGTATCATTGGACTCGACAAACGTTACTAGTAAGAACGTAAAACTATAGTAACAAGAATAAAAAAAAAGCTGCACGACATACAGTGTGTCACATAAATAAGTCATCGCTGTGCATAATAAGAAGCCATCAACATATATTTTGCTATTGGATAATCGTCACAGTTCTAGTATAGTCACACAAGTATATCAATATAAAGTTTAGCAAATTTAGTATGGCTATTTGGCAATAGAAGACGCTGTGGAAAAGTTCGATAATTCCTTGCGAAAAGAAAACTTCACTTATGAAAATGCATTTAGCAAATAATTCAATGAAAAATAATGGATAAGCAATATTTTAAATAATTGAAAAGATGAGACCTATAAGAAATAAATATATAGGTGGTTAGAAAAAAATAAGTGATAAGGCGTATGAATATATCATTGATAGCTGCATATATATATACACACACATATATATATATATATATGTATATATATGTGTGTGTGCGTGCGTGTGTGTGTTTAGGTGTGGGTGTGTATATATATGTGTGCGTGTATATATATATATAAAGACGACTATTTATAATATAACTTAATAATGAAAGTCTCTCCATCTTTCTCTCTCTTTATCTCTCTCTCTCTCTCTCTCTCTCTATATATATATATATATATATATATATATATATATATATATATATATATATATATACTAGCAGTTCAGCACGGGTTTGCTCGGGCCTATGTACTCTTCATTAATTTATGTGCACATATGTATATATAAAAAATTTGACCTATGTCCAGGTAACCTACGTCTAAAATCTCAAGTGTTTAGACCCAAAATTGACGAAGACCTTTGGTAGTGTCTCCAAAGGTCAACTCTTCAACTTTGACATTTTGGCAGCTAAATGTCACCCAAAAACTGATTAAAATGCTTGCTGCATGTCTAAATAAATTCTGTGTTAAATTTCAAATGTTTATACCTAAAACTGCTAAATAGTTTGCTAGAGACCGCAAAGATCAAATCATCTAAACTTTGACACCATAGCAGCCAGATTTCTGGCCAACAACCGATAAAACAGCTTGCCGTATGTCTGAATACACTTTATGTAAAATTTCAAATGTTTAGACAAAAACTTGGTTGAGTAATTTCATAGGAACCGCAAAGGTCAATTTTCTAAAACTTTGACCCTTATTTGGACCCTTTAACATTCATCGTTTGGGGCTCAAATCTATGTAAAGATTTGACCAATGTACAAGTAACACTAAACCATAAATTAAAAGTTTGTACACCTAAAATTGGCGGAGGGGATTGGTAGAGTTTTCTAAAGGTCAAATCGTTTAACTTTTAGCGGTTGACAGTGGAATTTCTGGTCGAAAAATGATTTAAAAGATTTTCCTAAATCTCAACACCCCTTATCTAAAACTTTGACTCTGTAGACTGAAAATTGACATAGTAGTTTGGTAAGGAAATGTACACACACCGAGACACGTACAAACAGACAATCATATATATATATATATATATATATATATATATATATATATATATATATATATATATATATATGGGGGTTTCTGAAGAAGTTTCAATACTTTTTGTAAATGCATTTTTAATTTTCGCGGAATCTTACCAATTTAGTATGTTATTGATATTCGCCTTAATTAGATGACTGGCAATTTTTTTATACGAAAACCGTGTTGTTAAAGTAAGTGAATTTCAAAAATGCAATCTAGACGTGAGAACATTTCAGAAGAACGATATGTTTTAACCTTAGAAAAATTCTACAGAAACGTATGGAATGCTACAGACTACTTTTAGACCATCTTGCATGAATCGAGTATGGAATCTGTGACGGATGATGAGAGGCGTTCGAGGGGTAAGAATGTCATAACTCCAAAGGTACTTTGCACAACAAAGATTTTAATAGATAAGGACGACCGTGTGTCTGTAGAAACAATAAGTGCACAGTTTGATGTCAGTGTGGGAACTGTAAACACATATATTCGCGAGGAACTGAAGATGTGGGAGATTTGTTTAAAGTTTGCTTCAATGCACCAGTCAACAACTCCAGACTATTCGGCCAAGACGGGTATCAAGACAGTTCCTCACCCTCTCTATAGTCCACACCTTGCTTTCTGTGACTTAGTTCCTAAGCTCAGAGAAAACTTAGAGGCTGTTGTTATGAGACAATTGACTGTGATGAGAACTTTCATAGTGCCTTGTGTGAACGGTACAACAAGTTTATTTCAGGAGAATTGGAGAGACCTAGAATTACATGTGTGTACTATCAATAAAAGTGCCCATACAAAACAGTCTGGAAACTTATTTAAAGAGATTCGTATATATACATATATTCGCATATGTATACATAGCTATACACATGTGTGTGTGTGTGTGCGTGTGTACATGAGCAATTTCAGTATCAAGACAAGTAATATTATCTATTGAATATTCACAAGAAAAATTGTCTACATACCTACGACGTAATACTATAAGTGCTTGAAAAGAAATTGAAATATCTTTGTAAAATAACACTTAATGACTTCGGAACAAAATCTGGAATGTATTAATTCTATAATTGAATGATCAGCTTATCAAATATTATCTAAACCCTATTAGAATCTTTAAATCGTTTCATACAATGTCTATAACACTCTTACGTTTTTCACTTACGTTTCATATCTTTAGATTTTTCGAATCTTAGGATAGAATTGAATTATAATTATATTTAATAACATAAATTATATAACTGAAAATATAATTAGAGCAGTAAATAAAATACCACCTATAAAAATATTATTAAACAGGGAACAAAGGGAAAACCGACACTATGAGAGAAAGTGGGACGTATTGCGTACGAAATTCTGATTTGAATTGTACTTTTATTTAAATACTAGCATGCGTGCCCGGCATTGCCCGGGTGTTTGGAGGTGTGTATTGAGCAAAAAAAAAAAGTGGTAGTATGAAGGCAGGCTCGAACCCGTTCCGTGAGGGCAGAAAAGAACGGTGAAAAAACCTGACGCCTTTTCTGTTATGACAACCGTAAAACAGGAAGAGACGTAGGTTTAAATTAAGGCTAGACAATCGAAAACACTGATGACTTTCGAAAATATCGGCGAAAAAAGCTACCCCTCCCTGTAGAAAAGTGCCCAGTTGAGGATGAAGATATTAATTTTAGCCAATTTTTCGGTAGTAGTCGTCTGAAGGGTCGAGCTTCAAAACGATACTGACTTTCTGACAGTTTTAGGCAAACGTGTAAATATACATTCATACATACATACATACATACATACATACATACATACATTCATTTATATATTGATAGCTCAAATTTTCGACCCAAACCGATTACAAAACTTGACCTATGTCTCAATACCCTTTATGTAAAATTTCAAATGTTTAGACCAGAACATTTCTGAGTAATTTGATAGAGACCGCAGAGGTCAATTTTTTTTATAAATTGGACCCCTATCATAACCCCTTAACATCTATTGTTTTGGGCTCAAATCAAGTTATTAAGTTAGATCCATGTCCAAGCAATCTATATCTAAAATTTCAATTGTTTATACCCAAAATTGGTGGAGGAGTTTGGTAGAGTTCTTAAAGGTCTAATCGTTAAACTTTGAGCCCGTAACACCCCTATTTTTGGCCCAAAACAGATTACTCAGATTTTCCCAAACCTTAATACCCTGCATATCAAATTTTGAGTATGTAGACTTAAAATTGACAGGGTTATTTGGTAGGGAAATGTACACAGACACTCAGATACACAGACACACAGATACACACACAGACATGTTCACTTTTATATAG
Organism: Euprymna scolopes; assembly: GCF_053919585.1. Lineage (NCBI taxonomy): Eukaryota > Metazoa > Mollusca > Cephalopoda > Sepiida > Sepiolidae > Euprymna > Euprymna scolopes. The sequence continues at coordinate 127,566,073 of NC_136485.1, forward strand.
ATACATATATATATATATATATATACAAATATATATATATAGATAGATATATAGATATATAGATAGATAGATATATAGATAGATAGATAAATAAATAAATAAACTGGCCTTGCAAGTCGATTTTCTGAATTAAAATAATTTTTACCAATTATGCCCCGCACACCCACGTAATGAAATATTTACTTTTTTGTGAACACCTTGGAAAAAATATCAGTTGATATATATATATATATATATATATATATATATATATATATATATATATATATATATATGTATGTATGTATATGTATATATATATATATATATATATATATATATATATATATATATATATATATATATGTAATGGTGTTATGAGGGTGGCGGGGTTTATAATGGCATCGCTCTGTCTGTATCCCCTTATTTTCTCCCTCATTCTCTTTCTTTAGTTTTTGTATAGATATATATAAAATAAGGGGATACAGACAGAGCGATGCCATTATAAACCCCGCCACCCTCATAACACCATTACCTAATCAGACACAAAAAAAAATCTTCGGCAATTTTAAAAGTCACTCTCGTTCTCACAGACCATAACGAGTAAGGGAATGAGAGAGAGAGAGAGAGAGAGATAGAGAGAGATAGAGAGAAGAAGAGAGACAGAGGCAGGTAGCATTGTCCTACCACCCATCCCTCAACACTCTCACAAACACCATGATGAGGCAATCTTCGCTTATCTTTCCCATGTGCGGCCATTGTTTTAAACAAATGAGTGACAGGTAGACGTAACATTTCGACTAGTGTTTTAAAAAAAATGAGAAAAATAGACAAAATTTTATTTTGATCAATTTTGTAAGGCGCTCACACACAAAAAACTTTCATATTATCTAACCCTATTTTTTTTACCAGTAACAGATTCTTCCTTTTTTTTAAACAGACAAAAAATATCAATAAAAAACATTATCAAATCCAAAAGTCCCCTTATGTTTTAGCGTTAATTGTTACCTAACCTGAAAAAGGACATATAAACGCTTCATGAAACACAGTTCTGAAACAGAGTTACATTTTCTCAAATACAAACTGAAAAAAGTCATTAACATTCTACAAGGCTCTCACACCCGCAAAGTCAAAAGCAATTTTTTAAAAAGTCCTATATTTTTATAAACCTGAAATAAAGATCGGATAAAAAATGTTAGGTATCCTTTTTTTCTCTCTTTAAAATTTATTTTTCGAGCTTCGTGTTTGAAGGATTTTTTTCTTTTTCTTTCATGTAATAACAAGATGCAGAGATATACACACACATATAGATATATATCTTGAGAGAGACAGAAAGAGAGAAAGCGTGAGAGAGAAAGAGATATTGCATATTCTAGAGACAATTTTTTATTTGTCTCTGCTTTTTTCCCTTTGTGTAGGACACATTTCTTATCTTTTTTTATTGAAGGGTTATTTTCAATACTCTTTTTTAATCGATCTTTTGTAACATGTTTTTTGTAGGTGCAAGACAATTTTTTTCAGGTTCTGAATTTTCTTTTTCAATGCGTTTTTTTATGCGCGTGTGTACTGGTCTGCCATTTTTATTTTACATTTTGCCAGAAATAATCAGTTTTTTTTCCGTTTTCAAAGATCGTGGACAGTTTCCTTTTTTCTTTATTTGTCTAGTGGTTTTAATTTTTTTTGTTGTGTCGTAGGTTTAAGGGTCGAAATCATTTCCGTGCTGGGAAACATATGTGAATAGTGAAGGCTTTCTTTTTATTGCTTTCCTATAGTTCATCCATAAACCATTAAAGAAGAAAAATTTTACAAGGAAAGAAAACCAAAATACAATTCTAAAACATTTCCCCCCTTAGTTTTAATATATGTTTTCTGTTTTTTACCTCCCCCTTTATTTACCCTGTTTTGTCTGATTTATGTTTTTATACATAAAATTTGAGCTATATATTTATATATATATATATATATATATATATATATATATATATATATATATATATATATATATATAACCTCCAAGCTGTTTCTGGAATGCGAAATTCCAATGGAGCTTTTTGATCTCATTATTTTCTTAATGGTACTATTGATGTGTTTTATGGCGCAGTTAGCGTTGTATTAGTGTTCATATTAATTAAGAAGGGTTTGACATCGTATGGATTGGTTATCGCGCGGACCGGAAGGCCATAACTCTTTGCAAACAGTCAATGGAATTTTCCTTTTCAAATAGAATTGGACTTTCTTTGATGTATAAGCTCCTGCAGAATATTGGGAAAACATCACATAGAATCATAAACACCAGTTTTCTACGGCTTCAAACATCATTTTAGACCGGTAAATGTTCTTGAATGGCGATCTTCAAATCATGATGATGCTAAAATGCAATTGGTAAAACATATCACATTCGATTCCCATTTTTCCCTGGCATTAAATATAATCGTCACCGCTGAGATTGTGATTTTCATGCAAGCATCAACGCCAGGTTCAATTGTACGCAATGATTACGGTATTGCACTCTTAGAGAGATTGTTTAGAAACACCGTTTCTTTATCAATGAATACACTGACTCTGCAAATTATGCAGTTCAGATTATTAAAAATCTGCGAATAGTTCCTGTTTTTCATCACAAACGGCTAATACTTTCAACGTAAATTTTACCAGGCAGTACGTTTATAATTTCCTAAAAAAACTAGCCATCTAGAACGATATCTCTTATTGCAGTTATATTTACAAGAGTGATATATTCCACTAGTTTGAAGATTCAAGCTGATCAGAGAATACAGTGATCATTTCAGAGCTTGCGCTGTTTCCTATGTCCTCTTTGAGTTTTGCCACTATCTGAAATATTTTTTTTATAATAGATCTCTATTGAGTTGCGCTGAAATGATTAGAACACTTGTATATACATCTCGTAGTTAATTATTGAAGTGAACCAGCGGGAATATAAGTGTGTTAAATAAATTTCAAGCAATGTCAGCAACGTTTTTATTTTTGTAAAACACGTAAATAATAAAACACATATTTAGCAAAATTCTCACGCATCGGATGATTTGCCTATATTATAGAGTTACAGAAAGATCCAAGCATTATGCAATAGAGACACATGTTAAATCTAAAGAACAATTGCTTCCAATTTCTTTGTGACTGTCTTTGGGAAAAATCGGAAGAACATGAAAACAAACTTTAATTGTACGCGACGGTTGAAGTCATGAACCTACTTTATATTTAAAGAGCAGTTAAACAATCTAGCATACAGAGCGAATGAGAAGAAACGCTGTAGGACTAGCATCTAAAAATGATTTTTTTTTTATCAAGGTCTATTACACAGCGTAAGGGATTTTTATACTCGGTCTCAAAAATAAACCGAGATTAGACCATTCCTGTAATGATTCGGCCCCTGTTGATTTTGCGGTGGGAGTTTAGTTCTGTGCAGTTCTAGGAGGTCCACCATCTTAGACCTTGCATTCTCACTTTTAGAATAAGGTTAGTTTATTGCTAATCGCCTAAGGCACCATTACCGGGGAATATCGATGGGGCTGTTCAGGCACTTTTTGCAGGTCAGAGTGCACCTCCTCGGGAGCGCAGACTTCTCAGTCCAACTTTTCGACCCTAGTGCCACAGTTCTTGCAGTACGAGTAAATTAATACTTACACAGCATCCCTTAGAAAAATAAACCTAGGCAACGGCATTGGTATTTTCGTAGACTTACGTCGCATAGCAAACATCATGTTGTGTAGCATTGCTTTATACTATAAAAACCTTCATAACAAAAATGCAACGACTACCTAATTAAATGTGAGTAGATGTTTTATTCATGTCGACTCTCGGTCATATCTCACAGTTAGAAGTTTCATAGTTAGAAGATTCTTAGTGGAAAATCGTATAGAGACAAACAAAAGATCCTGGTTTAATAGATTGACTATCAGCAGATATTAGATATTATATATTCCTATGATATCCTATTTGCTAGATGCATTCACTTTGCCAAAAATGATGCAGGGCTAAAAGGAATTACTCGTACATTTAAATGGCAGCCCCCACTTGTGCTTCATTTAATAACATGCGTTGATCAATTTGTATTGCGAGATAGCGTGAATATATACTTTAAGATGCTCAATAAGATGCTAATAAGTAATGTTTTGAAAAACCAAAACGTCGTAGAAAAATATGTAGATTGGATGTTACGCTAGAGACATACTGTTAAAACCGATATCACAGTTCCCCAGACTTCGATAAACGTGGGTCGGTCTGCAGAGGAGAGAAAAAAGAAAACCGTTGCCTCAAAGTTGCGCCATCGCATAGAAACAATTAAATGAAAGTCAGATGTCAACGTTTCAGCAAAAGAAAAGCGAATTTGCTCTTAGTAATCTACAGCTGATTTAAAGCGAAACTGAATCCATGCATAAATGAAATAGCAGACACATTTTTATTGAAATGAGATTCATAACCTTTTGTATAAACATTCGCCAGCTACCCTCTAGTGAAATGCATATATGTAACCCTGGTCAACCAATAGTAACGTAAATGGACCTGACATCGCTCGGGCACCAATAAAGAGGTATACAGCATATACATTTATATTAAACACGCACAAACACACACACGCACACACACATATGTATATATATACATATATGTGTGTGTGCGTGTGTGTGTGTACGTGTGTGCGTATGCGTAAGTCTTTATCTATATAGAAGTTTAACAGCCAACTTACCAGCTATTAATATTTTTACAGTATGCGTCCCAAATGATATGAGCACAAAATAAAAAAAGTCATATTTGTTTTTAACATATATATTCGCATATCTCTTTTTCTAGAATAAAAGTACCGACTTGGGAGTAAATAATATTATTTCACATAAACACTTATTTCGTACAGCAAAAATGGATATTCATTTGTATAGTCTACGTCTTTAGAGATTATAACTGCATTTCAAACATAACAATTGCAGACAAATGGAAACAATATATATTTACTAGCGGGGGTACCCGGCGTTGCCCGAGTGTTTGTTTCCGGGACGGGGGGGGGAGTTTTAAAAAATGTTATGGTAGGTAAGTAGGAAGGATCAAACCCGGAGTCATGAGTAAAAGTAAGAAAAATAAAGTGTGAAAAAAAAACAAAAACAAAAAAAAACATCTGCAACGTTAACAGTTCGGCCACCAAGAAAAGTCTATTCCAGTTGTTTAGGAAAAAAATAAACAAAAAAAAACGACTACGGTAGGTCGGCGCGAACGTGAAAATATAATGTGAATTGTCAAGCACGCTAACCACTACGCCACAGAGCACTGCAGCTTAGTTTAATGATTTGAAATAACTTCACATGAAAGAACTACGAAGCCAAACCGGTGTTCTCTTCTCAACTGTTCCGTGTGAACGATCCCCAAACGGTGTTAAGTGGTGGCAGGGGGAGGAGGAATTTATTAGAGAGAAAATATTTTACCACTTCCATTTATCTTAACCGATTTTGGCTGTGACTTCTCAGAAGAAAAATTATAGAAATCTAAGATTATCGAGGAATTTGAGAAATAATTAGCCTATAACACACCTCAGATATTGTTCTGCCGTTTGTGCATATTATATTTGCATGAAATATCTTGATTTTTAATCCTATTAATGTCAAAATCAGACGAGAAAAAATGAGTTCATTTTATTTATATAGAGAAGAGAAGAGAAGAGAAGAAGAGAAGAGAAGATATAACGAACTTATAAGCTTATAAATTGCTTCAATTTATATGATCTAAATGCTTTGCAAAATAATTTTATAGCGAAAGTATCAGTCCAAAAATGTGTAAAATATGCCATTACTTTGAAAATTGACTGAAACCATGATGTCAGCGATAAACACTAGGTTGGTGATGTAAGAATAATTATTTGCTAACAGAACCTGTGGAAATTCCAAAGTATGACTCATTCATATATAATACAGGGTGTTTCAAAAGTCTTGGGAACATTACAAATGCGTATATCTCATGAACTATTCCAGGTAGAAAAATGAAACTGGTGTCATTTTAAAGCTTGCTTAATCAAGTTTCATACTAATGATTTTCGTCTTATCTTTCCATGTGCAGTAATGGCGTTCTCTAAACAAGACAAGGCGTTTTGCGTCCTCCAATTTGCAAAGACTGAATCGTGGACATGTGTTCAGCGTGCATTTCGCAGGAAATTTAAAAAAGAAGTCCCTGAAAGGAAACCCATTGTCAGATGGCATGCTAAATTTGTGAAAGATGGGTGTTTGTGCCCAAGTAAGCGAACAGGTCGCCCTTCAACTTCAGAAGATGCAGTTGAGCAAGTCCGGACAGCCTTTCAGCAGAGCCCCCGTAAATCAGTGAGAAGAGCCAGCAGGGAACTTCAGCTTGCTCCAGCAACTGTCTGGCGTGTCTTAAGGAAACGACTGCAAATGGTACCTTACAAGCTCAAGTTGGTCCAAAAGTTGAAGGACACTGATAAGCCACTTCGCCGTGACTTTTGCATTGCAATGCAAGAGAAGTTGGAAGATAACGGCTTTGATGATCGGCTTGTTTTTAGCGATGAGGCGATCTTCTATCTGAATGGCAAAGTTAACAAGCATAGCACTCGCATATGGGGTACTGAGTGTGACTTTTTCCTTTGGGGCTTTGTCAAGCAACAAGTCTATGTGCCGCCCCTTCCAAGAGATATTGACGAACTAAAGGCTCGAATAACGGCAGTTGTGGGAACCATTGACGTCAAGATGCTGGAACGCGTTTGGCAGGAAATGGACTATCGACTAGATGTCTGCCGTGTGACGAATGGTGCTCATATTGAGCAAGTTTGAAGATTCCCCACAAAACTTGAAACTTTAACCTTTCCAACGGTACCAATTTCATTTTTTAACTCTTAATAGTTTTTGAGTTATTAAAAATCTTTATGTTCCCAAGACTTTTGAAACACCCTGTATATTGATGTTGGTATTCTGTAGATGTTAAATGTAAATAGAGACCCTCTGATATTATTGTAGCTTTTTTGTTAAAACTGCAAAATATTTATCTAAGCTAGCAAGAACGCACGACAATGCCCGGTCGTAATGTACGCTTAAATATGATATTTTCATTCTTGTAGATTTCGTATACATTATTATAGAGTTAATGTTCTATCGATTTTTATGTATTATAAAGTTGTGATTTTCCCGCCAAAAAATATGTATATATATCCATATGACTTGGGTGCATTAGCTTGAATCGAAACCGAAATAAAAACTCATGAGAAAAAAAAAATCTATATATAAACTTGAGTTCTTTCAGCCATAATCGAAACAAAAAAAAAAAAAAGAATAGAAAAGAAACTTATGAAGAATTCTTGATAAAATTATTTGTTTAAAAAAACAAATAGATGACTTTGGTGCCATCAGCTATAATCGAAACCGAAAAGAAAACTTATGAAACATTATTGGTAAAATTTTTTTATAACAAGAAATGGAAGTACATAATTAAACGACCCGGATGTTAGCGTGACACACAAAAGAACACACATGCGATCGTATTAATATATAGATATCTGAGACATATTTTGTGTTTACTATAATTTACTTTAAAAAATGCGGATATATATTCCGAATCAAACGACATCATAACATGTATTGTTATTGTTCTTATTTACAATGCCTCCCCACGGAACAGAGTTAGACACAAAGGTCATTTTTTAATGTGGAGAAAAGAAATAAAAATTAAAATTGTCTCAGTTGTGACGGATTTCTCCTCCACTGTCAGAGAACAAGAAATTAAAGTGTAGATCTGAAGAAAATATATTACACTTTTATCTTGACCCGAAGCCCAGATGTATTGTTATTGTTTACATGGAATACACAGTATAGATTACTAATACAACGGGACTCTTAAAAATGGTATAGATATACATGTATATATGTTCGGATATAGAAAAACTATTCGGTTCAGACAACATTTATCATGAATGAAGAATCTGAAGAGGACAGGTATAAAGCTGAGCTTATAGCTTAAAGAATAAGTTAATTATCTAATGAATAGTATCATAAAACGAAAAATACAAATTTGTGTTCTAATTCAATTCAAGAATGCCTTTACAAACCTCTTAGTTTGGTTTTGACTATTTTTCAATCTCGTATTTGTTTGCTTACAACACATGCCCCTAGCAACTTATTTGCAAGCCTAATAATGTGGAATGTATAGGAAATTTATATAGTACGCATGGGGAAGAGAATTAAATGACGAATAGAAATTAAACGGATAAACTAGATATATAATTACATTTTATTGACAGATAGCGTTGAGGATGTAACGGAAAAATACAGTTTATTTTTATTTGACTTTAATTAAAAATATACTTATCAGGTTTATTGAATATGTACCAAAAGTGATAGTCGCAGTTCTCACATAATTCAATAAGCTAATTTACAAGAACATTTTATAAAAAGCTTAAAAGGCTATACGAGGGGCGTGCATAAGTAATCCCACTGACCCAATTCAACTTGTCTGATCTAGCTGAAATTTTGCATGTGCAATGATTTATATCTCTACGGGTTATCTGGCAAATTCCATCTCTGAACTAATTGTGTTTTTTGTTTTACAGGTGTTTGGACTGAGTCAGGTGTGAAATGAAGCCTGATGAATGTCAAGCAGTGATCCGGTTTTTGTATTTGAAAGGACGCATACCACGGGAAACTTTGGATGAAATGAAAGAAACTTATGGTGATAATAGCACATCAAATGACCTTGTAAAACGCTGGCATCGTGAATTCAAACATAACCGAAAGTCTGTGGAAACAGCTCCCATACTTGGTCGCCCCCCCTTCTGTCATTGATGAGCCATCTGTCCGTCAAGTTGAGGCTGCCATTTTAGAAGGTCGGCGCATTACTATTCGCCAAATAGCCCAATATGTCAAGATTCGTACAGGGTCTGTGGAAACTATAATTCATGACCATTTGCATATGCATAAGGTGTCTGCCAGATGGATTCACAAGTTGCTCACACCATTCCAGAAGCGAGAACGCGTCGAGTGCTCGAGGATAAATTTGGAGAGGTGCCAAGAAGATGAGTCAAAGTTTTTCAAAAGACAGATTATACAGGATGAAATCTGGGTCCATCACTATGATCCAGAAACCAAAGCCTTGTCAATGCAATGGCAGCATTTGGACTCACCACCTCCAAAGAAGGCAAGGGTTCAGCCCTCCGCTGGTAAGGTCATGCTCACAGTCTTCTGGGACCAGTACGGAGTAGTGATGATAGATTTCCTGACAAAAGGAACCACAATTACAGGAGCCTATTATACTTCACTTTTGAGGAAATTAAGGGAAGCTATCAAAATCAAGGGGTGGGGCAAGATCAGCAAAGGCATCCTCCTCCTGCAGGACAACTCTCCAGTCCACAACGCGCATGTCGACAGATCAGAAGCATCCTCCCTACTCTCCTGGCCTTGTACCCTCTGACTTTCACCTCTTCCCAGCCATGAAGTTGTTTTTGAAAGGAAAGCGTTTCCCAGATGATATAGCCTTGGTATCTAAAGTCACGTCCAGGTTGGAGGACCACTGTGGGGTGTTCTACAAAAAGGTATTCAGAGCTGCATCAAACGATGGGAGAAATGCATAACTCTAGGTGGTTGTTATGTAGAGAAAGACTAATAACTGTGCCAAGTTTCGTTGCTCTACTGCTATGGGAAGTGGGTCAGGGACATTACTTATTGCTCCCCCCACATAGATGTGTTTCATTTAATCCGTGATAAATTGATTGTAGTAAAAAGATAATATTGCTTGTATATTTTTATTGTCATAATTAGAGTTATAAAATACAGACCAACACATTCCTACGTATACTGACAATTTAAGTCACAAAATGTATGTCTCAATAGATTTCTCGCCTTAAGTACATAATACGTTGTACTAGGCTTACTAAACTCCATAGGATTCTCTCGTAGTAGAGTGAAATAAATGATATTGCAACGATTTCTCCGATATATGTATGTATATATATATATGTATATATATACATACATATATATATATATATATATATATATATATATATATGTATGTATGTATGTTTGTATGTATATACAGATTTTGAGAGATAATATGAGTAACCGCGTCACACACAAGACACTTTTTGGATTAATACGGATCAAGCAAACTGCGGCGAAATCCGAATATGCAATGAAACTACTTCTCGAACACGAGGTGTGAGCCATAAACAACGAGCACCCAAGCCTAATCTTGTATATGAAAGACACTTATCCTCGACTTAAAATGGAAATATGTTTCGGTTTATCAATCAATTATGCATTAATAAATATATTAATTTAAATATATAACGTAAGTGAAGTAAACGGTTAAACTGAGTTTAAGGTCGCATATATAAGAAGGTGCATTTATGAGGAGGTTACAATTTCTATATGAAGATTACAGCTGGAATTCTGTCTGTTAAGGAACAAAGAGTCCGAAGATATTCGATACCAAGCCGTCTCAGGAAAAAAGAAAATAGTGATAAACCTGATTTTTAGAAAGCGTGTGTGTTTTTCGGTGGAGTGAATGGAAATATGTAGATATACCGTTGGGTGGGTAGAAAAAAGAGAAAGAAAGAGAAAGAGAGAGAGAGAAAGGCATAAAGAGGAAGAGAGTTTAAAATATTCGTGTTTACTATCTAGAGAGGATACGTTTGTAATATCGTGATGTATATACATCACAAAGTAGGGGGAGCCAAAGTAAAAATGAGAGACAAACGGAATGTGCATACGATGAAATCTCAAGGGAAACAGAAGAAAAATAACAGAAACAACAATAAAAACAATACAAAAATAGCAATTAAAATAATTACCAAAATAACAACACACGCGAAGAAAATGGAGGCTAAAATCATAAACCGAGGAGAAAAGGTAGATAACAGAACGACAATAATAAAATAATAAAAAAAAGACGAGACAGCAGAAAAACAAGTCGAAGGAGTAGTAGTTGTAAAAGACAAAATATTATAATAACGAGATCCCGAGAAAAAAAAAAGAAAGAAAATATACAAGATGTAGGAAAACGAGGCAAAAGTTGAAGAAAAATGCAAAGTAAAAACATCAATAAAATCCATGACATGTGTTTGTGTATGATAAAATTTCACACAACTAACAGCTCATTTAAAAACAAAACTAAACTGACTTAGAGGGCAGGAGGAAGTATGCTCCAAGGTCAAAATCAAGAAAAATACGAATTCTGATAAGAAAACAATGTTATACATCCGACTGAACAGAAAACAGTGCAAAAAATTTGGTATGGTAAAAAATTCCATAGAAATAATCTGGATTGAAGCCATCCTTATATCTTGAAATACATGATGTCTTAAAATGTACGTTGAATAGACACTTATCTGCAGACTAGAAAAATATAGACCGTACTTTGGAGTAATTGAGCATAGTCGAGGTAATTGCGCCAAGTAGCTAAAAGTGCTCAATGGGCAACCACGCATATAAGGAGCACTTTTTTTTAGTTGGCGCAATAATCCCAAAGCAGGGTATGCAGTATACCTGTTAAATGATACAATCGGCTTAAACTCATAGCCTTTTGTCAATATAAGAATGGCGCAGTTAGTTAGTCCATAAATTACAAAAATACCTACAGACATACATATACAATATATACACAGTTTATATATATATATATATATATATATATATATATATATATATATATATATATGTGTGTGTGTGTATGTGTGTATGTGTGTGTAAGTGCGTGTGTACGATGTGGGTCTGTTAGTGCGTGTATGTATGTTATAAGTTATCGTTTATCAAGGTCCGAAGGCTTCACAAGAATAAGTCAGGTGGCCATTGAAACATCATTAAGCGAATCGCTAGTGGTTGAAAATTAGGAGGGCTCGATTATTTTAACAACCTCCACAACAAGTACCTGTTTACCTTAAACTGTAAAAAGATCATGTTGTTATCAGCATCGAATCAGCCTCAGGTCATTTTGTTCCACAAAAATTATTTCCGAGAAAGGAAATTAAATCATCGAATATATATATTCTGTTTTAGAAACATATAAGGACATTTTTGGCAGTGGCCATAGCTACAAAAGTGATTGTTATATATATATTTAGAGACAGAACATAGATTGACATATAGTCAGGTAGCTGATATATAGAAATTGCAGCAGATATATATTCATATATATATATATATATATATATATATATATATATATATAATCTATTCCTCTCTCTCTCTTTCTTCCTCTCTCGTTCTCCCCCCTCTCTTTTTCTCTCTCTCTGTATATATATATATATGTATATATATATATATATATATATATATATATAATATAGAAAATAAATTAAAACTGTAAGTTGAAAGTTATATTCAAATTTATTGTTCGACTGAATACTCCTACAAATAAATTAAAAAGTCCTTACTCAGCGGAGTTTTAAAGAATGCTATTCTTTCTAAGAACAGAGATAAGAAAGAAATCAGCAAATTATATTTGTTTCTGCTAGAATTTGCTGATTACAGCATTAAATGAACACGCAATTTAGTGGAGTCATACATTGCAAAGATGTACATGTCATTTAAAAACAACGAGTACAAAAATGTAGGAGATGTGGAAAAATAATAAAAACAAACAGAGCATAAAATTGCAGTTTGCATGAAGACTCGTTTAAAGTAATCCCAAAGGCGAAAATCATTCTTAGAAAGAAGGAAATTCCTATTTAAATCCATCTGAGTATAATTAGTTAAGTTGGAAAATTTGCAACGCAGCTGAAATTTATGGAAATTGTTTTTGCGGTTACTGCAGTAGATTAGACTTGAGTGAGTTCGGGAAATAAGATCGACTTTCCATCTCTGGCTTAATTCGAAAAGGCGATTAAAAAATTATGGCAGCCTAAAAGCATATAAGCAGGATAAGGTTTCTATCACTGCAAAAGGAAATATTATATATATATATATATATATGCATATATATATACATAAAATATAAAGCTGAATGTCTACGTGTGTCTATGTGTGTGTGTGTGTGTGTGTGTGTGTGTGTGTGTGTGTGTGTGTGTGTGTGTGTGTCTGGTCACGAATAGGCTCCTATATGGTTAACTATTTAAAAAAAAACTAATTACATATTATGATAGAATATGTATCACGACACAGGAATGGGTATATTTGATCTGGCAGAACGATGGTTCTTTAAAATTGTGGGGTCTGCGTTCGCGCCTGGTCCACAAAGTATGGAAATAAAAAATTTAAAATAAAAAAAAAAAACGTTTCAAGTGTTTTTGATATAAATGTACATAAGAATACTTTGATAAGTATGTTTTAACTAAAAAGGAATGGTATGATAAAATTGTGGAGTCTGTGTTCGCGCCTGACCTCCATAGAATAGAAATAGGCACAAACTTTAATAAACACTTTTCATATCTATCTGCGTAAGTATACTTTGATAATTATGTTTCAGTTTGAAGAAATATGGTATAATAAAATTAGGGGGCGTTCATTTGTGCCTGACTTCCATAGAATGGAAATATGTCACAAAGTTTAACAAAGTTTTTTAATATAGATCCAACGAATATTGTGATAAGTGGTATAATAAATTATGGAGTTTATCTATTTTATTTTTACTTTTATCATATTTTGCTGTGATTTTGATACCTGAAAATTCAGAGCTATCTCTTTACAACCCCTTCTTTTCATAACCTATTATACTTTCATAAATCAGAGTCCATTTTCTTTAGGCTGTTTTTGAACCCCGTCATTAATCGTAATGAAAAGAAGAATTATTAAGCAAGGTATCTCTGTTGTTTTTAATAAAGTTTCCTGAATGAAGGAATGCTGCCTAAATACACATATATATATATATATATATATATATATATATATATATATATATATATATATGACATTATATATAATATATATATATATATTTACATATATATATATTTCTGGAGAAATATATTTTCTTACTATAAATCAATCTATAATAAGAAACGCAATGTGATTACAGAACAATATAGAGGATAAATGACAAAAGTCAAACCAAAATTGAATCCGAAAAGCCTTCTAAATTAAGAGGATATGTAGACTTTTTTGAATATTTACAGACTTTGAACTTCTATTAATTAACCACCGTATTAAACACGAAAAATCAGCGCCGTATTCCCCCTTCCAAAATGACACCGCTGAAAGGGCATAGCGAACCCTTTTTGAGATGACAAGTTGCCTACTTATCTAACCGAAATTAGTGCATAGTTTATGGACATACGCTTTAATGGCAGCAGCATATATCAGAAATAGATCGTTCAATAAAGGGCTAAGCAAAACGCCGTATGAAGCGTTTTGCGGTGTAAAACCTAAAATGAACAGAATGCATCTATTTGGTTCTGATTGTTTTGTATTTATAGAAAGCACCAGTAACCTAAATACTAAAAGTGAAAAAGGTACTTTCGTACGTTACGATAAAAATAGTCCGGCATATTTAATCTACTTCCCAAACCATAATGCCATAAAATGATTTTTCCATTATATAAAAAAGGGTGTGTGTAAAATGTTTTTGACTCCTAATGGGGGTAGTTATTTATTTGCATCCCACCTCGGCAAAATGTGGCACAAGGCCGGAAAGTGGAGGGTCCTGCTATTGTAAAAATTTCCTGAGTAACTCCGTCGGCATTCCCCGGTAGCGGCGCCTCAGGCAGTAAGCAATGAACTTACTCCACCGGAAAGCCTAGTGGCAAGGCATGGGAAGGTGGACCTCCTAGGTATTACCCAGGCGGCGTACCTCAGTCCAACAGGTGCTGGGCCGGTTCCCGGCCCCTCACCTGTTGGGCTGAGTGGCAAGTGACTAATCCTTGACGAGTACTACTACCCTGTCTCCCTGCAGCCTAAGCCGCTAGGAGACCATCCCCCTCAGAATCATAATGGGCGTATGAGACGAATGGATTCACCAATCATTTTTATAAACACCGGCTGTGCTAAACAACCAATGAAACGTTTCAAAATTATTATAACAATTGTCAAATTTTTAATTCAATCAGTTCGCCGTTAACAACGCAACGGTCCGCATTTGATTCTTGGCCGCCATCTTGGTTACTTATCTGAACTACGCCGCCATCTTTATTCAACACAATGTCTCAAAACTTAACAAGTTATATTTCA
This sequence comes from Euprymna scolopes, assembly GCF_053919585.1. NCBI lineage: Eukaryota > Metazoa > Mollusca > Cephalopoda > Sepiida > Sepiolidae > Euprymna > Euprymna scolopes. The sequence goes on from NC_136485.1 coordinate 127,581,156, forward strand.
AAAGTCATGATGTTAATCATCTTATAACGTATTCCTTTAATTCAGTTAACGTATACAATTATTTACAGTATTCGTTTCGTAGCGCAAAATCAATCATTTAATTATCATGTCAATCAGTGAATCTATTATACCCTTAACTCATCAGAAGAAATAGCAACAATCAATCCGTCAAAAGGAAATGAAGTGTGATTTGACATAGTATAAATCCGAAAATGAGAAGAGGAGCTGCCGTTACCTTCATTTTAATGTTGAGTGGTAAAAAAGAGCGTACATCTATATACAATTAGGCGTGGAGGTAGAATTAAATATTAAATTAGTATAGGGAATAGAAATGGATAATGATATTATTATTAGTTTAATAGTTTAATGGCTAATGATATTATTATTAGTTTAATAGTAATGTTTATAGATGGTAAAGTTGAGTTTGTTAAGTAAGGTAATTTATGGATTAGAAGATAAAAAATAAAATAAAATAAATAAATGGTACATATCATAATATTAAAAATGTATTTATAGTATTCAGACTCCAAATATTGATCTAAAAATGAAATAGATATGATGCAACAAGTGATTAACGTTTGAGAAGTGGTTTCAAATTTATTAGCCAAATCCTTAATTGTTAGAATGAATGTAAAAATCAATATTATATTTATAATAAGATATATTTATTTTAAATCTACTAAGATAAACTATATTTTTAAATGTGTGTGTGGTTGTGTGTTTGAGTTCGCGTGTACGGTGTGGGCCTGTTAGTGTGTGCGTGTGTGTTATAAGTGAGTCGTATATAACGCATTAAATTAATGTCTATAAATTCATTTCGGAATTATTAGTTAAATTTAATTAAAAAATTAAAAAAAATAAATAATTAAAACATAAGATGAAATTAAAGTACATAGAAGAGGGTGTTTAAAGTATAAGGAAAACCTGGGTTGGATATGGTATATAATTTTTAGGTGTAAACAATATTTATAAATCTTATTAACTTGAATTAAAATAAGAATTAGTTTTAACTTAAATATACATTTATTTAATTATAATTAAAATAACATGTTATCGGATTAAGAAACTCTAAAACATGTTATAAGAGAATTAGGATATATACAATGATAACAAAAATGATGCTTAAATAAGGAAAAAGTTCGTAAAATGTTTATTAAAACTAATTTATCGTATGTAGAATTGAGTTAAGTGTGTGAAATGTAAAAATTAAAAATATTACTTTCAATATAAATAATAATGATGGTGCTAATATTGATAATAATATGACTAAATATATAAATAAATTAGTTAATTAAAGTAAATGGAAGTAACTAAATAATTATAACTTAATAACATATGATTATCGATTGAAATAATCTGTAATACTAACATTTTGTATTGGTAAAATTAGTGAATTAATTTATCATATAAATCGATAGGTAACTCTGCCTCACTTTATCAAATTAATTTAATTATTGACAAATACGATATAACAGAGTTTTGATATTAAGTTTAAACGTAAGTATAGTTTTTGATTTGTATGATTTAAAAAATTACAATTGTAAGAATTGATATATTTAATTGTAATAGATTTGAATTATGTATAGTTTTTGAATCACATCAATTGTTTAGTTATGATAACTGATTGAAATGATCAACCGTTTTTTTAGCTTAGTTTAGATTCGTAAGTAAGACATGTATAACATTTTATAATTTGTTGATACTATTTTCATAAGTATGCATACACAGATTATAATTAATAAATTTACTAATTATTAAATAGAACATTTTGGTAGAAGATTCATAAATTAATTAAATTGTTAGTACGAGTAGTTGGGTTTAATGACTTTGTTTGATAAAAATTCAATATGGCGTAATGGAAAAATATAAAGGTAATTGCAGCTTCTCTTACAGTTTTCGGAGTTTAATGATGTCAAATCACATTCCAATTTTTTTTGACGGACTGATTGTTGCTATTTCTTCTGAAGAGTTAAGGGAAAATAGATTCACTGATTGATATAATAATTAAGTGATTGATTTTGCGCTACCAACACATACACTCAAGAATTGTATAAGGAAACTGAATTAGAGGAATCAATTATAAGATGGTGAACATCATGACTTCTGAAATATAACTTTTTTCATTTATATTGTATATATATATATATATATGTATATATATATATATATATATTAATGCAGGTATTGTTAAAATGAACAACTATACTAAATATATTTTATTATCCTAGACTATTCTCTCTCTCTCTCTCTACATATATATATATATATATATATATATATATATATTTAGTAAAAGTGGTAATTAATAAAAACCCGAAGGAAGTGATCAATACTGTTGTAGAGCAAATATGCGTTTTGTTTTTTTATTACCGTATTTTTCTTTTAAGTTACATTATTGTTTCGGCTACACGGCCATTTTTTGGCCGTCATGTAGCTTCCTCAGACTTTTACAGAAAGTGCATGTGTTTACATGCCTAGGCGGAGATGTATGTGTACAGATGAGCGTTTCTTTAAGTATATGTGTGTTTATGTACACATGTGTGTGCTCGCGCGTACGGCCGCAGGCTTACCCTATCCAAGCACTTAACAACAAATAAAAATCAAATAGATAAACCGAATCATAGCCCTCCCGCCTCCCAACCTAAGCGAACACCTAACAGATCAATACAAACTTATCAAGAAATCATCTCACCAACGAGACGTCAACAACATAAACCCTAGGACTCAAAATTTAAAGTAACCCCCCTCCTCCTACCTCCAGATATATCCCCCATGTATCCCTATGCCCTCAGCCACACCAAAGATGAACAACCCAGACCCCCCACAACCACCTTAAACCCCAAAACTAAAACATTACCGACATATCAAGCACCCCCTCACACCTCTCCCTCTTGTTCTCTTCCTCTTTTTCCGCTTTTCTCTCGCACCCCTCCCCTGACACCACTCACTCTTTCATTCCACCATAAACGAACATTTCTGTACAAGTCTGAGGAAGCTACATGACGGCTAAAAAAACGGCCCTGTAGCCGAAACAACAATGTAACTTAACAGAAAAATACAGTAATAAAAAAAAACTATATATATATATATATATATATATATATATATATATATATATATATATATATATATATATATATATATATATACTAGACTACACGCGACCCGTTGGATGAGTATGTTATATTAGCTATGGAATTAATGTATGAGCGTGGCACTTGTGACGTAAAGAAAATAGTTTTTGTGACATAACAGAAACATTTTTATGAAAGTATAATAAAACGAAAAAATGAATATAGATAGATTTCTATGAGTCGTTCTGTTTATAAATGTTTATTTTTGAAAAAAAAATCTTACAGCAATTGAATTATAAGTGATTGCTATACTTTTAGGTAAATCTACACTATTAAAATTTTGATAAATCGTTTAATTTAAGCGCGAAAAAACCAGTGGGACGCTGAAAACGTACACAGTAAAACAATACGTTGTAAAATGCTTTTATGGTAGTTATAGGTTAAAGTAGATTTATTTGTAAGAAAATTGCGTTAAAATAACTTAAACGTAATACGAAAATGAACGATGTAAAAAAAAAATGCAGAAAGTATTAACAATTTATTTAGATAATTTAAACGCGAAAGAAAAAAAAACAATTGGGGCGCTGAAAACGTACACAGTAAAACAATACGTTGTCATCGGGATAATAGTGATGTATTTGTAAGAAATTGCGACAGTATACTTGTAATACAGAATAGTTGCAAAGCATCCTCACCCTGTTCATATTAAATAATTATTTCTAAATAATAACGTTAATATTTCAGTGTGCAGGTAAAATTCTGCAAAACAAGCGATTTGTATTTATTTGTGTACGCTGTTATGGGTTTATGTACACATGCGCAACCGGAAGTCGTAAACCGGATGTTGGGTTACAACACTCGTTACAAGGTCATTTGCGTTTTATCATTATATAGATATATACTTCTTTAAATTTGTTTTTTTTGTATAGATATTCATATTAATCCCCTTTTTTGTTTATTTAAAAAGAAAATACAATTTATGTTATATATATATATATATATATATATATATATATATATATATATATATATATATATATTGTTGTGGAATTGCATTCATCTGCAAAAGACCAAGCTAATTTTCATTTTCTTTTAAACATTAATTTTAATGAATTTCCTATTAGTTGTTTTCGGTTTTAATTTAGTGTTACGTCTAATGAGATTAATACATGCATTCTACATGATTTATTCTTGCGTAACATTTACGAAAAAAGGGTTATAATAAACAAAAACATTTGTCTATATATATTTATGTATGCCTATATATATATATATATATATATATAAACATATATATTAAGGGACTTAGAACCACAGTCTTAAGAGCAGAGTTTATTTTAATGTATTCGTAAATGCATTAATACAATTAAACGATAGCAGTGTTGGTTGTAATGTAGATATATAATAAGCTCGATAGGCATACACATCCTAGAGCTATTTCAATATTGAGTAAAATGCTTGATACTTTACAATTAAAATAAAAATTAAAAATCGGTTTCGCAAGGTAGAACAAACAAAATCAGTAAATTGTATGATCGTTTCGGAAAGTATGTTTTTATTGAGACAGACAATAAGTCTTTGACAATAATTTTATCATTGGATTTTATAAAACGAAGTCTTCGTATCCACAAAAAAGAGTGGGTGGGAGTTTAAAGACACCAAAAAATAAGACTAGCATTTTTTTAGTAAGGCAGATATATCTGAAAAAATATTTAAAATATAAAGAAAATTAGTTACTTATTTTGATGTTGATAAAAAAGTAAGATAAAAATAAAATCGGGTGAAAACGTAAGGTTAAGAGGGGATATCTTTAATATTTCTGATAAAAAAATATATATACCTTTTAATCGTTAGCCTTTAAAGCCCGGAAGTATTATCATCAATGCATTCATTGGGAGATTAAATGTAGTCTATTAATGGTTGAAAATGTAGCTATATAGAAATATATAAGGAAACGTTAATAAAATAATATTACCAGTTTAAAATCCTTGGAAATGCTATATTTGAATTTATCTTAAATAATTCAATTATAAACGTAGATAACTGCCATTTTTGAAAAATGAAACTCAAATAGAAAATAAAGGAAACTTTTACTGTTCAAAGGGAGATAAACAATAATTACTTATGAATTAGATTTTTTATATAATGTTTGAAAGATAGTAATATTAATAAAATCAATAATAGTAATATTATTTATAATAGTAACTATAATATTTATAGAACTAATATTAATAAAAATAATAATATAAATTAAAAGTGACATACATAATAAAATAAAATAGAAAATAATGGTAAAATATCAAATAATAATAATAATAATAATAATAATGATAATGATAATAATAATAATAATAATAATAATAATAATAATAATAATAATAATAATAATAATAATAGAACTATGATAATCATAGTTATTAAGTTATAAATCATAAATTTTTAAATAGATTACTAATAAAAAATGTTAGGATTTATGGTGGCTTGAATTTGTCGAATCTAAACCAACGTTTATGGATGCATCCCGTGAGAATTTCATCTTTTAAGTCTGTTAAGCCCCAGACAAAGCCTCTATTAAAGCAACATCACATACAAAACCGATTGAAATGGGCGGATTTTTCCAAAGTTTTGTTAACGGATGAAGTGTGTGTCATTCTTGATGGCCAAGATGGCTGGAGCAATGGGTGGGGCCTAGATGGACGACATCGTCATCAGCGTTTAAGGTGCCAACAATGTGGTGGTGTGATAATAATTTTGGCTATGATCTTCGGACGTGCTTTAGTTGGCCCATGGAGTGACCTAGAAGGCGTAAAATATGACGTCAAATGCTTATATTACTTCTTTGAAGGAGCACTTTGAACCACGGCTGAAGAACCTTTATTTTTATTCTGGATAGTGCCCCTTCGCGTGCAGTAAACAAAAGCAAAGAGTATTATTAACAACTGGGATTCTCTAGCCTGCGAATTCACCAGATTTGAACCCAACTGAGAACCTTTGGAGTATCATGAAGCGAGGCCTCTATGCAAATGGGTGCCAATTTAAGAGCAACGACGAGTTGTGGGATGATCTTCAAGAGGTATTTTGAGGAATAACTGCTGACAAAATCTTAAAGTTGACTAATTCTGTGGACCATCGTCTTTTACAAGTCATTCATTAAAAAGGATTGCATATCCACTACTAATTAGAAATTGCTTTGTAGTTATTGCGTTCTAAGCATTTAATGTTTGACCAAGTTATGGGTTTATTGATTTTTATCCTCAACCTTGCTAATAAATAAAAGATATTCGTATCCCCAGCCAGAGTTTAGCTAATACTGTTGTAAATACTTTTATCTGACTGGAGTAGCTGAATTGTATTGTAAGCACTTTCGCAAATTTCATTTTATTTACTCGTCCCTTATATATTAAAAAAAAAATGTAAACTCGTTAATAATTTCATACGTAGTATATATATATATATATATATATATATATATATATATATATATATATATATATATATATATACTTGAAAATAATAATTTTAAACGTTTAGATTTTTGTTGCTAAAATATAATGAGTACATATTAAAATATCGCATGTAAATATATATAAAATGATTTACTAAAAATGAGATCCACCACATACACACCCGTACACCCTCCTACCCATGACGAAACATTCATTCATTTATACATATACATACACAGACACATCGAAACATATATATACGTTTCACACACGTATCATATACAGATATATATATATATATATATATATAGATAGATAGATATTATTTGTTCGAAGGTAGAGAGTTCGCATCACTATGTTTGTTTAACATAAAAACTAAGATATAAATGAAAATTTTTTTTCTATATTCCTAATTATACAGTTTTATCTTAGCAACCAGTTTTCAAAGTAAACTTTTGTAAATATAAATTGCTTGAAATAATGGAGCATCGAATGTGTAGAAAAATATTTTTAACGTGTAAAGAACGTGGTTAAAAGTAATTAAAATGTAATTTGAACTGAATTATATGAAAGCATGCAGATTTTAAACGCAACAGTAATCAACAACTGTCTAAACCGACTGAAGAAAATCAGGTGAAAGTACTTGCCAAAAATACAAACAAACAAACAAAAAACAAACAAATATACGAAAAGGACTATGGAACCGTCCCACACGCATTTGACCGAGACAGGAGAATGCCTTTTCGAAAAATGGAAAAATACAAAAAATGAGCGTTAAGTAAAACACTCTGTGCTATTAAACAATATCAGTGTGAATACACACACATACACACCCACACACGCATATATATATATATGCATGCACATATATATATACACACACAGATATATACAGATAGATATAACACACACACACACGCACATACATATATATTGCATTATTTACTTTAATAACCATGACCTAATCCATTCGGCTAACGCTAACCCCGAGAAATGTTGTTTACATTATAAACATTCATTTTTTAAATACTTTTTAACGTCTGTCAGAGTGATCTAATCATTATATGATGATCTGCGCGTAAGAGCTCAATTTATCAACTTTTTATTTCAACTGAAAATGCTTAACAATAAGAAACGTCTCTTTTAAAAGGGCTGACATAATTAATTACTATAACAATTAATAATTTTTTTTTTTTTTTTTACACAGTGATCACCACTTATCAAGGCCCGGAAGCCACTCAGGGATAAGGGTTATTGCAAGTACATTACGTTAGTGAGGAGATTTGCTGAAATGTTTACTTAAGGGGGCGGTTCATTAGAAATTTGTTAACATTTGACTTGAAGACATCCAAGTTGTAGTCCGGAGGGAAGCAGGCAGACGGAACAGAGTTCCACAGGCGTGCAGTTCTAAGAAAGAAGCTTTGTTCATGGAATCTGCGTTTTGATTTAGGCACAGATATAGAGTGGGGGAAATTTTTCACAGTGGATTCAGCTAGACGGGTGTTTTTCGTGAAAGATTGGCGAGGGGGGACCAGAGATTGGAGTTCAGACGAGCATCTGCCATGGAAATAACGATAAAACAAGGACAGGCTCGCAACGTCTCTTCTGTGGGAGAGAGGTTGCAGGGTAGAGAAAAGGGCATCCCCCACTAAGCCACGAAGTCTATTTTGTACTCTGTCAAGGCAGGATAGGCTGTTTTTATCAGCTCCTGCCCAGATATGGCAACAGTATTCCATCCTTGGACGTACTTGGCTTTTATATAGATAGAGAATTGCATCCGTAGTTAGATATCTTCTGGAGCGGTAGAAGGATCCCACCATCTTTCCAGCGACCTTGGCAACAGACTTGATGTACGTGTTCCATTTCAAATCAGGAGTAAAGGTCAAACCCAGAAGCTTGTCAAAACACGGGGCCTTACCCAGAGACGAGCCATCCATCACAATTGATGCCAGATGAGGATCAGAGCGTTGATGATGTAAGGATAGCAGTTTGGTTTTGGATGCATTAAAGGTAACCAGCCACATCTTCCCCCACTGAACCACGTGCTCGAGATCAGAGGAGAGAGAATCTGAGAGAACTTTGTCATTTACAGCCTTTGATGTGTTGCCGTAGATGGTCGTGTCATCAGCATAGATGTCAACGAATGATTTAAGTATGTGTTTAGGGAGGTCATTGATGTAGATCAGGAAGAGAGTTGGGCCCAGGATTTACCCCTGAGGGACTCCAGCATTTATATTGCAGGCCTCCGATTTTTGTCCATCTACCACTACTCTTATGAGCCTATCGGAGAGAAATGACTTAATGATTGAGAAAACATTTCCAGTTATACCGTAGCTGGAAATCTTGTGAAGTAGACCCTTATGCCATACCTTGTCGAAGGCCTTTGATACGTCGACAGCAATTGCCCTAGAAAGGAAGCCTTTGTCAAGAGATTCACTAATCCTGTGGGATATAACCGTCAGCACATCTGCGGTAGATCTTGCAGAGCGGAAACCATATTGTGTGTCACTAAGAAGGTTATTCCTGCTGAGGTGGTTGACTATTTCTCTATTTAATATGGATTCCAGCAACTTACTCATAACACACAGGAGACTTATTGGTCTGTATTGAGAGGGAGATGACTTATCACCTGAATTCTTAAATACAGGGCAAACTGATGAGGTCTTCCAGGGAGTCGGAAAGCACTTCTCCTTAAGGCAGCGCTTAAATAGTTTCGTAAGTATGGGAGCAAGTTCTGGTTGAAGCTTTTTTAACACTATAATTGGGATGCCATCAGGGCCAGTTGCTTTACTGGAATCTAGGTTCTTTATTAGCTTGGCGACCTCATGCACGGATATTTGTATGTTACCTAGCTTGTTCTGTGTTATAGGAGGAAATATGGGGAGTTGATGGCCTTCGTCGCATAGGGTAGAATTAGCTGCAAAGTTCTTTGCAAATAGTTTGGCCTTGTCTGACGCTGACGATATGACCTCTGGTCCATTGATAATGGTTGGGATAGAGCGCACACTTCTGTTCAGGATCCTATTTGTTATTTGCCAAAACTGGTGGGATCCAAGCCGCTGATCAGCTACCTTGGATTTAACAGACTGGGCATATAGCTCTCTTGCATTTTTTATTACTCTTTTACAGTGGTTGCTGGCAGACCTAAAAGCAGCTTTAGTCTCAGTGCATCTATTACGTTGGTAGCTATGGAAAAAGTGATTTCTGTGCGCGATAGCAGCAGCACATTCTGGGGAGAACCATGGCTGGCTGTTAGGTTTTTGTTGGAATTTTTTAGATGGTATGAATTGGTCTATACCTGCAATTAACCATTCGGTCAGATCTGATACTTTAGAGGACACATCCTTTTTAAACATGGAGTGCAGAGGTAAATCAGATATGAATGTACGGAAGCTATCCCAGTCGGCCATAGAGTATCGGTATACAGTACGGTGGAGGGGTACGTCTGGGGGCTTCTTACATTTCGTTTTTATCTTAACTGATACGACGGAGTGGTCGGAGGATCCTAGAGGAGAATGAACGGAATATGAACATAGCTCAGGGGAAGTTGAGAGAAAAAGGTCTTAGAGGCTTGCATATTGACCGGGTGTATCGGGCACACGGGTGGGTTCGCGAACAATCTGAGTGAGATCATAAGCAATGGCAAAATCATGACAAAACCTCCCCTCATCGTCTGTCTTATTTGAATGGGTCAGCCATTCCACGTTATGGACGTTGAAGTCACCACATACGTGGATGTTAGCCGAGGGATGTGAAGACAGTATGTGGTCTATTTCCTCAGATATGCTCTTAAAGATAGTAACTCCGCTGTTGTGGGGCCTATAGAGGGCAAATATAAATGCAGTGAGTTAGCAAGTGCAACCCTGAAGCACATATAGGGTAAATTAGGATCTTCTCTAGAGATATCCCTGCCACACGGGAAGCCATCCTTAATGTAGGCACATATTCCATGCCCATGGCGACCTTGGGGGTCAGATTTAGCTGTGAAATTTGAGTATCCGTTAATTATGAACTCATCTAGGGAAGTGGTCGGCCCTATTCCAGTTTCACTTAGAAAGAATATGTCCGGTTTCGTCTCCTGTAATTGGGTTTCAACCTCTGGAAGGTTGGAACGTAGACCCCTGATGTTGGAGAAGGAGACCTGGTAGTAGGGGTCTACGTTGGAAGATGGGGTTCTAGGTTTAATCGAGTTTTTATTCTGGAGATATTTCATGTTGAGGTTTGGGCAAGATATAATTTTCATTTGTTTTACATAATAATTTATTAGTTTCTGTTAGCCAGTTACAAGTAACTACATACCTCTTCAAGCGATGTTTATCATACAAAAATGAAGTCCATAATCTCAGTAACTTTGCCTGAACAGTTATTTATAACAGGCTGAGCGGAACATGCTTATTATTGTGTAGTGACATATAAATGTTTTTGTTAAACAAATAAACAGTGTATATATACATATATTTCATTAACTTATATATATATATATATACACACAAATATACGTATGTTTATATATGTCGTTAATTTATATATATATTTATATACATATATGTATGTATATATATGGCGTTTATATATATATATATATATATATATATATATATATATATATATATATATATATATACATGATGCCCACAAAGTCTGGCTGCATAATATATATATATATATATATATATATATATATATATATATATATATATATATATATATATACATATATATATATATATATATATATGGAAATGTATGAAAAGAATACGAACAGTATAAAAGCTTTTAACTTTTCTTTATTCGTTTTCAATTGATGATGTGCAGGAATACAAAATGATATTATAAAAAAAATTAAAAAACTATTTTTACAAGTACATGTTTTCGACTGATCCATAGATGATGATGCGCATACACGGGGAAAGGGGAAAGGAAAAGGAAGATGGAGGAGGAGAAGGATGAAGAGCTAATGAGAAGGTGCCACGTCAGTTTTAAATATATACACATATATAACTACGCACATGCACACATGCACACAATACATATACACATTAAAACGAAAAATTAAAAATTAAACAGTAAATAAAAATGAATTCTAACGATAGTATTTATTCCAAGAGAGAATAAGAATTCAAAGGATATAAAACGTTATGAGGAGAGACGATATGATGTTCATTTGTAAATCAACGGCTATTTCTCGTTCGAAAAAGAACGAAGCGTTGTTTCCATATATATATATATATATATATATATAGTTGAGTTTCATTATTTTTAGAAGCATTATTTTCTGTAGATATGAAGTTTATTTCAGCTGTGAATTCTTATGAATTATAAAATAGTTTAAAATTGAGGGCTGATGCCTAGGATTTCGACGAAGATATAACTCAGACATGTATGCACATAAGTAGGAATACTTTTTCGAAAAAAAAAAACAATATTATAAAATAATATAGCCAGTTTCTGTAAACACCGAATTTTACTGAATAAAAATCTAGAAACCCAGAGCAATGCCATCATTATATTTATTCTGACATTTCTTGGCCGTACAATGTTGACTCACAAAAAGACACGACTAGCTACAGCCACTATATGCGATTTTGTTACTTTCTAACTGTGCCTAAATCTAAACGCAACTTCCATGAACAAAGCTTACATCTTTAAACTGCCTTCCTCTTTGACACTGCTCCACTTGCCCGCTTCCTTAGTGTGTACAAAACAAAAGCTTTTAAATCCAATGTAGCCAAATTTTTGTTGAGCCGTTCCCGTGAATAACAAATTCTAATCAATTTACCCCATTAACGATTACTACAACTTATATTCATTAACATTATCCTTGAGTATGCTCCATTTATTTCTGCAGATATTTAATTATATCTCTTCAAGTGACAACACAGAGAAAATGACAATTTGACAAAATGAATAATAGTCAGTGTGCAGAGATAATTTATTTTCCACTCAGAATAACTCCAAATATAACCAGTAAAAGTAAGACAAAATTGAGTACACCCCTAAGGAGAAGTTGGCAATATTAACATACGCCATATCAATTGTCAGTCTTTTATGGGGCCACCAAGTACTGTCTTTATTGCCTGGACATGGAGTTTACCAGAGCTTTAGCAAGATACAGTGCTCATTCACTTGTCTATGACGACGTGTACCTCCTTTAGTTTACATGGGGTTAGCTTGTAATGGTTATATTTTGTAGTTAATTCGGTTATATAAGCTGCACAAATTGTCATATTATTATGGTGGTTCATAAACGAGGTAGAATAAACATCATCTGAAATTTGAGGGGTGTACCGACATTTTGATACACTTATATGTGTGTGCGATCGTGTGCACATCACTAATATATATATATATATATATATATATATATATATATATATATATATAACACTTTTTAAGAACACCGAACGTACTGTCATAATTAATTGCTGAGGGTTTATTTTTTTTTAATAGTTTAAGCATAAACCATTAAACAGAAACTTAAGTATATTTCTCCTAAACATAAATGAGATAAAGAGGATTAGAAAGGGGTGGGGCAGAAAAAACCCTATCAAGACGTCTTTCATCCACCCGTTTCCAAAATTAACGTTGTTTATCGTCTTTATCTAATTTGTGCGTAGGAGAAATATATTTTAGAAGTGTATTTTGGTCATTTTGAGAGTTTCTTTGTAATAGTTGATGTTTAAACTATAAAAAAAAACCCTAAACCCTCAGCAATTAATTATGACACAACTTTCGGTGTTCTTCAAAGTGTTATAAAATTATGTACCCATAAAAATGTTTATATGTATATATATATATATATATATATATATATATATATATATATATATATATATATATGTGTATATGTATATGTATATATACTTCATTTACTGAAGAGTCCTAGAGTGGATGAAACGCGGAATATTCAGTGTAGCTTAATCGCCATATATATTTTATAACTTACTATACATATATATATATATATATATATATATATATATATATATATATATATATATATGTGTGTGTGTGTGTGTGTGTGTAACTACTTCATTTACTCACATAAGATTAATATACGAAGGTATGAATTTATGCGTAAACTTTAAGTATTTTCTTCAAAAGTGCTCAATACGTAGGTAGAGCTAGTTAGTAAGTTATAAAATATGTACTGCGATTAAGCTACACTTAATATTCCGCGTTTCATCCATTCTGAAGAATCCTAGAGTTGATGAAACGCGGAATATTAAGTGTAGCTTAATCGCCATATATATTTTATAACTTACTATATATATATATATATATATATATATATATATATATATATATATATATATATATATACTAGCAAAAGTACCCGTCGTTGACTGGGTTCAAAAACAGCCAACAGAAAATGGACTCTGATTTATGAAAGTATGATTGGTTATGAAAAGGATGGGTCGTCAATTTGGGTTGAATATGGGGTTATCAAAACCAAAGAAAAATCTGATGAAAGTAAAAATAAAATAGATAAACCCCATAATTTATTCTACCATACCTGTCCTCACTTAAACACTTATCAGAATAGTCTGTGGATCTATATTAAAACACCTTTTTAAACTTTGTGACATATTTCTATTCTATGGAGGTCAGGTGCGAACGAACACCCCATAATTTTATCATACAATATTTCTACAAACTGAAACATAATTATCAAAGTATACTTACGCAGATAGATATGAACAGTCTTTATTAAAGTTTGTGCCCATTTTAATTCTATGGGGGCTATGTGCGAACGCAGACCCCACCATTTTATTATACCTCCCTATGTAAGTTAACACATACTTACCAAAATATTCTTATGTACATCTATGTCAAAAATGCTTGTAAACGTTTTTTTTTTTTAATTTTTAAATTTTTTATTTCCATACTTTGTGGGCCAGGCATGAAAGCAGATCCTACAATTTTAATGAACCACCGTTCTTCCAGATCAAACATACCCATTCCTGTGTCTCGATACATCTTGTATCATTATATGTAATCAGTTTTTTAAATAGTCAACCATATAGGAACCTATTCGTGACCAGACACACACACACACACACACACACACATAGACATTCAGCTTTATATCATATATATAATTCGCTTGGTCGTAACTGATTTGTATTTTAGAGTTTCTTGATTGGAAAATGGTGTCACATAAAAAAAAGAGAACTTTTATTGGAAACACTTGCGCTTTGGATTTTGAAAGAATGCGAAGACAGAAAAGAAGAGAATATGAAAACAATAATTGGAATAGATTTTAAAAACATATAATGAAAAAGACCGTAATTAATTGTCTGGTGCGAGTATACATGTAACAGGTTAATTTTTCATTGAAGATAAACAATTAAAAATGCTGTTACTTGTTTTGTATGTTATGCGATTCATTGGAGGACCTTCCGATTTAATAAATACAGTTGCAAGCATTTAAGACAAGGCCTATCTACTTTTTAAGCAGTTTAAGTTTGCAAACTGGTAATTCGTTTGAGTCACTGCCTCTAGGAAAGTTATCGTCCGTGACGAAGAAGCATCCCTCCTCTAGGTTTTGCTTCAGAGTCTTCCTTCTCTTAGACGGATGATCTGAGAAGACCTACGGATCTATCAGCACCGAGAGAGTTTGCCCCCCTCCCGCCTGGGTCATAAACCACGTATTTATGCTGCCTCTCATGGGTCGTTACTGTTAATAGGTTAGTTAGTAGAGATTATATTACTGAAAAGTCACACTCATCAAAGTGATTCAAAAGAGCGTTACTATTCTTTCCTTTTCATTGTAACTGAAACAGGGTAAATAAGAATTCATGCAGTTAAATTGAAAACATGTTGCTCTAGAAGAGAAGAGCTAATCTATTCTGAGGATACTGTTCATATGTTAGTTTTGGAATGAGATAAGATGCTAAAGTATGATTAGCTTGATATAAGGAATTAAAATACATTTTGGTGCCTAAACTCTGAATATTTAAGACGACAGGATGATAATAAGATGTATATTCGATATAGGTACAATTAACGACATATTTATGATTTGATGTACAATTCAATATAGGTTTAACTGTACAATAAAGTATAAGCTATGACTATTTTGTAAGTATAAATAGATATATGGGCATACATTCATTATATACGAATATATTGAAATTGTAGATCTTATATATTTATATTTCGCTTTTCATTTAAAATCCGGAAATTGTATTCTGCATAAAAAATTATCGGTTCATTTTTTATTTTTATTAATTATCGTAATGACTTCCCTGGGTGCCCGACGTTACCCGGATGGTTGGAGGTGTGTGTTGAGCAAAAAAAAAAGTGTTAGTAGACAAGTAGGCACGAACCCATACCGCGAAAGAGGAAAAAAACGTGAAAAAAAAAAAAAAAAGTGACGTTTCTGCCATTGCGTACATTGCCAAACCGGAAGTGTCAAAGTTTTAAATTAAAGATAGTCAATCGAAAAAAGGGTATGGCTCTCGAAAATATCGGCGAAAAAGCGATCCCTCCTTGCAAAAAGGGCGAGGGAAATAATGTATTTCGCCAATTTTTCGATATTTGTCAGCCGAAAAGTCGAGTTCAAAACGTTACCGATCTCGTGAAAATCTGTCGCCTCTGTCGAAAGTGTTAGGAAAACATACATACATACATACATACATTTAAACTTTTAATCTAAGTAAGTGTCTATTTTATAGCTTAGCTATAAGATAAGAATATACTCTAATGCATGCTTTATAGTAGAAATCTATAGATGTTAATAAGTTTCTAATAGGCCAGTCCGCTAAGAGTAAAGGTTGAGAGTTAACCTCCCGTCCTAAAGTACGTGCAATGTATGAGATTTATTCGCAACTTGCGAAGTAGAGCAATTGGTTACTTTTCAGAAGTGAGGATTTTAACACACAAAATAGAATATAATTACAGATTAGTGTATAGAGTTTTGGGTAGAGTTCAGGAGTAAAACAAATGGAATTATATTTAACATGCAAAAAAGTCGTCTCTTTGTTCACAGAGTCTACATTTGTTTGGATGTTGAAGGTTCTTATCGAGTTTTCTTGGGATTCAGTTTCTCAGTTTTTGTCTTTTTTTTCCAAATGTCTTCTTTATTCTAATTTTTTTTCATTCTTATGAATCGTCCATGTAGGTGTTTCTCTTCACATATTTTTTTCTCTTTTTTTTCCTTTGTTACTCTGTATTCTGATTATTTTTTCAGTGTCTCTCGCTGTCATAAGTGCACTTTCATTATTTTGTATTATGTATTTTTCTTGTTCTTTTATTGCTTCATTCACACAGTCTTCTATACAAACAAGTACTCTGCCACCGTCTTTCCTTTTTAGATAGAGTCGGTCAAAATTGTTCTTTCGGTGTGGGCATTATGTATGGTCATGAGTTTTCTGTTCTTCTGATCGAGCTGTCACAGTGCTTTTTTAGTCCACCCTATGAGCGGTCCAGAGTCTCTATTATCGATACTGTCCATGTATTTATACCTTTTATTAGGTTTTTGCTATATAATGTAGTTTCCAGGAGATTTCTCCTGAGGAATTTCTTTCCAATTCTCTCTTTCATCATCATCATCATCATTATTATTATTATTATTATTATTATTATTATTATTATTATTATTATTATTATTATTATTATTATTATTATTATTATTATTATTCTAAATTCTTGGAAAGAGGATTGATATTTCGTATTTTTGAACTTATAGGACTTCCGTTCTTACTCTAGGGACATGTTTATAAGGTTTCGGTCTATGTAACCTCCTACATTTTTAGATGTATCTTGATGAACTCACGAATCCTTACGTCGATCTCCGCACGTCATAGAGGATAAAGAATTTGGTAATATTCAGCTAAAATTATTTACATCTGTTGGTTGAAGGTCCAACGCCCAGTG
The DNA here is from genome assembly GCF_053919585.1 of Euprymna scolopes. Classification (NCBI taxonomy): domain Eukaryota; kingdom Metazoa; phylum Mollusca; class Cephalopoda; order Sepiida; family Sepiolidae; genus Euprymna; species Euprymna scolopes. The sequence continues at coordinate 127,598,557 of NC_136485.1, forward strand.
CCGGCGACACTCAAAAATACAGTTGCGAATTACTTATGACTACTAACTAGTCATGCCTAGCAGAATCAAAGCACACTGATCCAGTGGCTTAAATAAAGGGTCCCACTCGAGAATGCTGATCACGCTGTGATAATGTTAGAAATCGCCCTTAATTCTCGACCTAAAACTGAAGAGCCATTACTTAAAAAAAGAACCAGTCGTACAGAAAGATTCTCGTGTTCTACATGTTATGAAAGGAATGCTCAGGATAAGAACAGTGGTCCCAGCAATCTAAATAATAATAATAATAATAATAATAATAATAATAATAATAATAATAATACTTATTATTATTATTATTATTATTATTATTTTCTTTATCTATGTAAATATCTAGAACAATTATAAACAATCCCAATTTTCAAACTTATTTAGTTTCTGCATATATTTTGTAACGTATAAATTTGGCATTTTGCCAGACTACATATACTCTTGCGCCGTAAAACTTAGAAAGCGCCACTTGACAACCAACTGGCATTATTCTGTAGATTCTTTGCGTTCTTTTTCGTCCAAAGCTATTTATTTTCGCAGTTTTTGTATTGCTTATAAAAGAATGTTCTAAAGGATTTCTTTTTCCTGTGTGATACTACATATAACAAGATGAACTGGAGTTTTAATCGGTGATTTTCCCGGGGTAAATTGTATTCGGGCGTACACAAGACCCCCCACCCCCGCCCTCTGGACATTTATTTTATCTTAATAAGAAAATAAACCTTTTCGAAATGTGAATAGAACTGAATCCAAGCAGCGCACATTGGACAGACAAATGCGTCAATATACTATCGGACAGTGTTTTATCACTAAAAAATTCTAATGACATGTAAATAGTTTCACACTTTACAATATTAACGATTATCACATAAGAAGATGATTGAAATCTATTATCACTTATAATGGTATAATTGAAAAAAAAAACAGATACACTTCTGTTAAAGGTTTGGTTATTTTACGGCGTACGTATGTCATTTATAAGTCGATATAAGTTGTAAGACATATTAATATTTGTGCAGGGAGAAGGTGGTTTTATGTATTTTTGTATAGAAAGAATTTTAATTTCTATTTTTATTAAGAGTCTTATTTCGATATTATTTTAGAAAAAGCGTGAAATCGAACTAGTAGAACAATTGTTCTTGTACATTTCGGGGTCTTGAAAAATAATCTGAAAACTGTATCCGTCGCAAGTTAATCATTTCAGGGATATCAATATTTTTCCGATGGATTATTTTCTTTGTAAAATCAATTACAATAGCGTAAGTCGGCTGACTGCGCATGCTCACAGACGCCATTTCACTGACGATTGTCACGTGACATTTCACAAGGCGCATGAATGAAGGCGGGCATTTTAAATCACAATAAATATTTTCATAAAATATAAATATTTTCACCTCATTTAATAGTAAACATATTTTTATGCGTTTCATTCTTTTTGGGGGGTATTTAATAATAGAACGTGTATAGCTTAACAGCTGCTTCTTCAGTTTAATTAACCTTTTTTTTTCGTGAGTAACGTCCCGACATGGATGAAGCAGTGTACTTTTTCACATTTCACAAAAAATATGTGTTTACACTGGCGGGCGCGTTGTTAGTTTAGGATACTTAAATGAAACTTCTTCTGACATCTCCTTTTATAATAAAATACAGACATTTGACTATGCATCAACTTAGGCAATAGACTCGTTCTGGATTGAGTTGGATTTGTAAAAATGGTTTGCTAGTATGAATTAAAGATAACATCATTTAAAATACAAATGTTAATATGCATATGTTTTACTTTTCATGTCATCGCATCACAAACCTAGAACTATCGAAAGAATGAGCACAACAAGAGTAAAAATAGAACCAGTAAATAAGCATTGATATAAGCTACTGAGAGATACGAATTTGGGAATACATAAAAAAAAAATTAAGTTTCATTTAAACTTCTGAATCCATTTTCCTGAAGCTGTTAGGTAAAACGTATATGTTTGATCATATTTCTGTGAAACAATTCCGTAAATATAATGAAAGTGTAATGATATTTTACATAAATGTCCACTTAAATAGAATTACTTTCAAAATAATGACGCAATTTATTACCTGTCGCTGAGGACAGTCATGGAATATTTCCCATGTACCAAACTGTGTAATATATCGGCAATTACTCCCGTTTTCACTTTATTTAGATAAAGGCCAAGGATGGAATACTGTTGCCATATCTGGGCAGGAGCTGCCAAAAACAGCCTATCATGCCTTGACAGAGTACAAAACAGACTTCGTGGTTTAGTGAGGGATGCCCTTTTCTCTACCCTGCAAGCCCTCTCCCACAGAAGAGACGTTGCGAGCCTATCCTTGTTTTATCGTTATTTTCATGGCAGGTGCTCGTCTGAACTCCCATCCCTGGTCCCCCCTCGCCAATATTTCACGAAAAACACCCGTCTAGCTGAATCCACTGTGAAAAATTTCCCCCACTCTATATCTATGCCGAAATCAAAACGCGGATTTCATGAACAAAGCTTCTTTCTTAGAACTGCACGCCTGTGGAACTCTGTTCCGTCTGCCTGCTTCCCTCTGGACTACAACTTGGATGTCTTCAAGTCTAATGTTAACAAATTCCTAATGAACCGCCCCCTTAAGTAAACACTTCATCAAATCTCCTCACTAACGTAATGTACTTGAAATAACCCTTATCCCTGAGTGGCTTCCGGGCCTTGATAAGTGGTAATCACTGTGTAAAAAAAAAAGAAAGAAAGATGGCACGTGCAATGGATTATTTTACTTAATATAAATACATACGTAGATGCATTATCATATCTGATATCAAACCTGTTTTAACCCGTAAAAAATAATTCAATTAAGTCGGTTGATTGCATTAAAAACTTGTATCAGAGTCGGTAAAATTATTGGATCGTCCCACCACTAGTGTCAATAATCTCTATTTGTGTGTTTTGAACACGCATCTAGTGATTTATATAGCTAATATTTAATACACTTTGTTTCTCTAAAAAGTGATACCATAAATACGTTTATATTTTAATTGACAGTATTTCAATTATAATTATAATTATCTTCTTTTTCATGCTCTTCTTGTTTAAATGTATATCTATTTTTTTAAATAGTCATTCATTCATCATGACGTAAAAGACGCTTCTTATTTTAATCATACGTAGTAAGATAATATATAGTCGATAAGTATATTTTTACATTATTATTATATGATATTATATAGTCGATAAGTATATTTTTATTTTTATATGATATTATATAGTCGATAAGTATATTTTTATATTATTATACGATATCATATACTCGATATGTATATTTATTATTCATTTTTCATTTACAATAGTTGGTTGATGCGACGCCCTTAAAAGTTTGAAATGATATAAAACTTCTTTGGCTCTCTTACAATACTATTTATTAATAAAGCACAAGCGTTTAGCAGTACTGATCCGATGTACAAGTCATAGTTGGTAACCAAGTTATTGGCTTGACATTCAACCACGTAGACAAGCTAATATATAAATACGTTACCAGTGCTACCAGATAAACAAGACACTTAATTAAATTCGATTTTCATATATTCGTTGGCTTCCCTTTTTCTTACCTTTTGATCTTCTTTGACTAAATAGCGCACAAAAATCAATGAAAATCGGAACATGTTTCTGCAGAATTCGGAACGTTTGATTAGGATTAAAGCAAATGAAATCTTTTTGACTTTTCCCACATTCAAAACGTCGATATTAATATATCCAATTCTGTCAAATAACAAACTTAGTGTAATATAAGTCATTCTCACGATGATATTAGTTATGCCTTACAACTTCACTTTATAAAATATAAAATATTTCTTTTCGTAAGTAAATCGTCCTAAGAATCCTTATTCTGTATTTTGCACTATTGATGTCTTGATTTAATTAACCCTAACTCGTACTAGACACGCATATATTCTGTAAGGGATTTACATCAATTTAAAACGACTTGTTTTATTAAATTAACTTAATCAATTCATTATCTCATTAACAACTATGTAGAATATTATCTTCACTATTATTTTTCATTTTCTTTCTTTGAATATTGTAATTCTCGACATGCGCAGCCAAACCAGCTACCAACATTTCCCTGCCTTTTATTGAAACCAACCGATAGCTCTTTTAAGTATCCTCGCTGGTCTCTTAAGTGCAATTGTCTGGATTTATTTTGCACTTGGTTCACCACGAGGTAGGACTTCAGGTTCTTATTCATAAGCCCTGGTATGATTAATATCTGCTTAAAGATTCAATTTTCTTTCCATCTCATGCATGAGACCTTGATATTTGGTCTGTTTCTTCTTTTCAGCTTTGTCTAGACCTCCATCATAAAGGACACTCACTTCAATTAAGGCTGCCACTCTTTCTGTGACTTATTCCATATAAATATGTAAGGTTTTACAGCATCATTGTCAGGGAAGGTGGCTAAATATTAGTGAGTACATGATACAAATAATTGAAGCAGAGATATAATTCAAACACTTTATTCTAGCGTCACAGCAAGTATTGTTAAATTTAAACGTACTTTTATAAATAATTTCTGAATTTCTGGAATGAGGACTAATAGTTTGCATTATTTTAATTGTTTTAGCTTCATGCTTTACTTAATTGGAACATTAACACGTTTACTCACCGTCTTCCTCGGTATCTTGCACCATTCGGCTATCTTATAATTGTATTTATAATCTTCTAATGTTATAATATTAAACTGGATCATTTAATTAGGTAATGGCTACGAAAGGGTTTAGCAAAAGATAATTACGATGACGGTAGATCCTTCTTGAATGAGAAAAGGATCTTTCTTAAATGAGAGAAGAATCCAGGTTGGCATTGATGGGCGTACGTCCAAAAAATTTGATATACATGCGGGTGTACCTCAGTGATCGATCATTGAAGCTTTATTATTTTTGATATTCATAAATGACTTACCTGATAAAAATGTCTCTGGGATGGGTATATTTGCCGATGACACCATGCTTTATAGCAGGCACGTGGAGAAAACTAATGAGCACATATCTAAGGTAATGGCTGAAGCTCAAGAGGAAGAACTTTCAGTCTGTAGTGGAATGCGGTCAAAAATGGATGGTAACATTCAACACTGCAAAGACAAAGCTCGTTTCCTTTAATAATGCCATGAAACCCTACCAACTACCAATAGCTATGGCTAGAGATACTTTACATTAAAGCACTTCGTTTCAGCTTCTTGACCTAACGTTCACAGGAAACATGAGTTGGAATAGATACATCAAGATCATTGCGAAGGCTGCTGCAAAGAAGCTGGGCTGTGTATACATCGCTAGAAAGTTACTTACGCCTGAAAATATCCTGTATCTCTACAAAGCCACCATTCGCCCATGTATGGAGTACTGCTTTAACATTTGGGCTGGTGCATCTGCTACTAATCTCTCGCTCCTGGACAGGGTACAAAAGAGAGTCGCCAAACTAATAGGTCCTGAACTCTCATCTAAGCTTCAGCCCCTGTCCCATCGACGAATATTACATCACTCTGCCTGTTTTACAAGTATTTCAATAGTGGATGATCTGATGAACTACAAGCCCTTGTACCCGCTCGATCAAAATACTCCCGACAAACCCGACACGCAACGAAGTCCCACCACTACACAGTTGAGATTCCTGGATGTAAGAAAGCCTTTTACTCTAATAGGTTCTTCCCCAGAACTGCAGGACCTTGGAATTCCCTTATAGTTTCCTGCTTCCTCAACTATACTGACATGCGGAAGTTCAAGAGTAATGTAAACAGACATATTGCTTTTAAACTCCCTGTATAGTGCCCCTGCAATTTAGGTCCCTGATAGTAACCTCCTACATGAACGTGGCAATTGCCTTGATTGGAGTGAAACTATAATTTTAAAAAAAGATACCATTTTGTAATATGATTGGAGCTGGTCGTTACTTTAGTCAAATATTCCGGAATAAAGATTAAAAGTATAATGAATAAGCAGTTAAGTGTTCTGGAATGCAAGCATTCTAAAATCACTTATTCTTTGTATACATTCAAGAGTATAGCTAAAATGAAAATCAAAATTGGGATGTTTACTATTTATTCGTAACATGTGTTGTATGGTAGAAATATTTAAGTAAAAAATAATAAATAAGCGGTAGTTCAAAAATAACTATCTCTATTAAATAAAATAACGTAGCTTTGCGAGTTGAGTGATACGAGGGACGTTCAATAAGTAATGCCTCTGACCCACTTCCAGTTGTCTTATCTAGCTGATATTTTGCATGTCCAATGAGTTATATCTCTAAGGGTTATGTGGCAAATTACAGACCTGAACTAATTGTGGTTTCTGTTTTATAGGTGTTTGAACTGAGTCAGGTGTGAAATGGAGCCTGTTGAATGTCGAGCAGAGATCCGGTTTCGGTATTTGAAAGGACGCACACAAGAGGACACTTTTGATGAAATGAAAGAAACTTATGGTGATAAGGCCCCATCATATGACCTTGTAAAACGCTGGCATCGTGAATTTAAACATGGCCGGAAGTCTGTGGAAACAGCTCCCAGACTTGGTCGCCCCCATTCTGTCATTGATCAGGCATCTGTCCGTCAAGTTGAGGCTGCCATTTTGGAAGATCGGCGCATTACTATTCGCCAAATAGTCCAAGATGTCAAGATTCGTCCAGGGTCTGTGGAAACTATCACTCATGATTATTTGCATATGCATAAGGTGTTTGCCAGATTGATCCCCATGTTGCTCACACCATTCCAGAAGCGAGAACGCGTCGAGTGCTCGAGGATGAATTTGGAGATGTGTCAAGAAGATGAGTCAAAGTTTTTCAAAAGAGTGATTAAAAAGGATGACACCTGTGTCCATCACTATGATCCAGAGACCAATGCCCAGTCAATGCAGTTGAAGCACTTTGACTCATCACCTCCAAAAAGGCAAGGATTCAGCCATCCGCTGGCAAGGTCATGCTGACAGTCTTCTGGGACCAGGACGGAGTAGTGATGTCATTTCCTTGCAAAGGGTACCACAATTACAGGAGCATATTATGCTTCACTTTTGAGGAAATTAAGGGAAGCTATCCAAATCAAGAGGCGGGGCAAGATCAGCAGAGGTACCCTTCTCCTGCAGGACAACGCTCCAATCCACAACTCGCATGTCGCCAGATCAGAAGCACGGGCGTGTGGTTATAAAATCAGCCCCCTCCTCCCTACTCTCTTGACCTTGCACCCTCTGACTTTCACCTCTTCCCAGGCACGAATTTGTTTTTGAAAGGAAAGCGTTTCCCAGATTATGCAGCCTTGATTTCTGAAGTCACGTCATGGTTGGAGGACCAAACTGGGGTGTTCTACAAAAACAATCTCCAGAGCTGCATCAAACGATGGGAGAAATGCATAACTCTAGGTGGTTACTATGTAGCGAACGACTAATAACTATGCCAAGTCTCATTGCTCCACTCTTATGGGAAGTGGGTCAGGGGCATTACTTATTGCACGCTCCTCGTAGAACTGAGTGGATAAAAAGTAAACGCGTTTTAATATTCTATGTAAAACAAAGGATGAAAAATAATTATTATTAAATGGAGATAGAATATGCTAATGAAATATTGAAACGCGCCATAGTAAAGGCGATAAATTGTAAATGTGAAACATTTATTTAGGAAGTGTTTTTTATTTTACACCCAGAAGTGTACATGCTTGGGAACATCGAGATCACTTTAGTATATAACTAGCAGGACCCGTTAACTGGCGTTGGCCGGTAGAATCATGCACCTCCCGACATAATAAACCATGGGTTTTTTTTGGGGTAGCCAATCCCCAACGTCCTAATGGTAAGAACGGCTTTCGAAATAGAAACCCCAACATCCTCTTGTTATAAACGTCTTATGGAATAGACACCCCCAACGTCGCTATGTTAAGATGTTTAATGTTTTATGAGAGGGGTTTGTCAAAGTATTTGCCCCCAAATGTTACCTTGATATTCGTTGTCAGCATACCCACCCGCAAAGTCTATAAACAAAAAAGTTGGGGGATGGCAAAATCTGACGGAGAGAAGAACTAATCCAGCGGCCAGTGATTTTCCGGGCATAATGCATGTGTTTACATCTCGAAACCGACTTGTCTCCGCCAAAGTCTAAAAATATTTTCTTAATTTGCATACTACAAAACCTATGCTAGGTATCATTTTAAAGGAAATCGTGTAAAGGGGTAAAGGTAAAAAATGTACCATAACATAGGTTATGTCTGAGCAGTATCGATAATGACCCCGAAAAAGAGAAGTAAACAAAAAGCAAAGCCATAAGAAATAAGTGTTTTCGTAGGCAATAATTTAGGGTAAATTTGTAGTTTACTGGCGTAAATTTTGGACAGACACAAAATTATAGAAACTATTTACTTTTATATAAAAGACATTCTAAGTCCCAAAGGCTGAAATAAAATAATAGAAAATTGTACTATTTTTTCATCATTTTATGAGACTAAATTTACGATATTGGAAGCCGCCTGTACTGTAAACATTTAGCCTGTCGAAGGATACACAGATTAACATTTTTAAGGAGAAATTCGGCCTTTTTACGCGCATTCATGGAACCGTTTAAATTAAGAGCGTAAAAAGGCAAACTTTTGCCAAATATGTAAGACTTTAGAAAGGCCAAATCATTTAAGCGATGTTGCAGCCTCTACTGGCATAAATTTAGTCAAATAAAATATCATTAAAAAAATTCTGGATTTATTTCCATTTGGGTCTAATAATGTGTATTATATAAAAATATGATTTGTTTGTCTGCAACAAACGAAACCAAAAACAAAAAATAACAGTACGGGCTGCATGCAGTTGACGCGATAAGTAACATGCTTGATCTCATGTAAACTTAGGAATATATATAACTGTACTCGTCCACAGTAATAGTAAATGTAAAAAAAAGAAAAATATAATGAAATCGCCACTAAAAACAAAAGAAAAACAAAACAAAATAAGGAAATAATATCGTGTAAGGGTTAAAAAGACGCTCTAAAAATCGAAAAATAAATAATGGTACCATTATGTCCGTTTATGTATGAAGAAGTGGCTTCTGGAATAATAGAATTTTCAGGTCTCTGTCAATCAGATAGGGCGGATTTAGAGAGAGGAGAATTTATTATCTTTAATATGTTACTGAAACGATTATGTTATGTGAAGGTAACTAATAACCAGTTACGATGGGTGCAATGTAAGTATCGTAGGAAAATGTAAAATAGGTCCCGGTGTCAACTGGTAGCAGTGAAAGAACTATATATTTAAGGAAAAAATAGAAACTTCTTCGTCTATAGAAGTCGCTATTGCAATAATATTACTCATAGGATGCAATTTAGCATATTTTTATAACGACTTAATGCGTTTTTAATTGAGTTCGAAAATTACATAAGATAGTGGCTAATAGCCGAGATTTAATGAATTAGTATGTGGAATCTGTTATTGCAAACCTATCATACTTTGGTCCCGAGTAGAATTTGCAGTCAACATAGCATCGTGGCGATGATTAATTGTAGTCGTTGTTATTAGTATGCAGTGTAGAATTAGACTGTTTGTAAGTACTTTTAATAAACCGAGTGATTGATACATAGAAGGTAAAAACTCATTTTAGATTTGCCGTTTTATTAAATAAAAATGAACTGTATTTGCAAATTTACTGACTGGTGATTAAATAAAATTACTCGAACTGCCCGTGTTACTTAATAAGCCACTTTTTCTTAATTGCTTTTAAATTTAAAGATATGCACTAATGCATTCCTGAGTTAATAATTAATGTCTACCATAACTGCCTCCCCCAAAGCATCATAATCATATTTGAAGTTATCTTTCTTATTTATGCATTTAACTTCATTATATATGAAGCATTTCAATTGCTGAATCATTATAAACTGGGAAAGATAGTGTAGCATTTAAATCACTTAAGTGCTAAGCTATAAACGTTGATATTTGTGACCGTATTACAAGCATGCCATTCTTTAACAGAAAATAACAATAAATAGAGCAGTTTAAGCTTCTCGAAAGCGAACAATGAATCAATTATCATAGACAGATCATCGGGGTATAAAGGAAAAAAATACGGTCTCCATCGTCTATAGAAGTCGCTATTGTGATACTATTGTTCATAGGATGCAATGTAGCATATTTTTACAAGTGGTTATACAAGCAATAGTATCTCTAATGTCAGTTGTATACGTATTTGCTAGAACTCCATATATTCTTTATGTACCATCAATTGTTGTAGTCGTAAGAATCTAGTTCAAACGGCAAGGATTCTGAGGCAAGTTAATCCTTATTCCTCACGGAATTAGAACAGGAATTTCCAAATTTCACAGACATACAGACACCCCCCGTTTTAATGTTGTGGTAAACATATACCTGCATACAGATGTGTTAAATCATAGAATTCCGGGGTTACGTCGGGTGGCCAGGAAAGGAATTTGGTTGTTAATTTTATTTTAAAGTATAGAATGTTTCATTAAAAGAAAAAATGAGTATCAAATAGATTTTGATTTGTAATGAAATAGATTTTGAACATTGTGTTTCTACATAATAATAACGTTACATAAAACAAAAGTCCATTTAGAAAAAAACAAATATGCTTATAGTTTTGACAAAACTGTAGTAGGATTTATATGTGACATCGGTGTGTAAAAGAAGATATTTTTATATTTATAGGTAAGCGGACAGCCACAGAAGAAAAGAAAGTTAGATAGTCATAGAGTTAGAGTTTAACAGTCAATCAGTGAGACATTTATACTGGTTAACTTGAGACAATGTAAGACTAGAAATGAGGTACCTGCGTTACTCCGAAAAGATTCATGAAGGTTAATTTAGGTTTCTATGAAAAATAATAATAATTTGCGCCAAGTCGTATTCATTCAGATAAACGAATTATGTTTGCAGCGTAGCAACTATGAATAAACCATGATAACAAAGGAAACACTAAAGAAGGTATACCTTGTTTTTACCTGATGTGTCCATCATTGAAATATGTCTTTTATCCGTTTATTGAGTGTATCTATATGTTTAACTGTATATGAATCAACGGCCTGGTGCAATCGGCTATTCGGTAACATTAAACATTCAGAAAAGAACAGTACAATATTAAACACTGACACGTATATACAGTTGCATGCACTCACTGCATGAGAAGCTAACAGATACACACTCACGCTCATATAAATATATATATATATACACATTTATATATATTTATATATACATATATATATTTCTCTCTTTATATATATATATATATGTGTGTGTGTGTGTGTTTGTGTGTGTATACACGCACACGTTATATAGATTTCTATATAAGACGTGTGATTGTCATTATTAGATCATCAGATTAAAAGAAAGATCATTCTTTCTTTCCTGTTCTGAGGATTAGAATTCTAGGCAGAGTTACATAAACGCAAGTGTCAATATTTCGTCAAGGTTTTAGCGATTTAATATAATAACATATCCGTTTTTTTAATTTATATTATCCCGGTGTAAATATAATCTGTGTATGGACATTCGAAACAATATATGTATTTATATGACAGGTTACGTAATATATAAGTGATCATAAAATTGTATTCACCATAAAGACAAATTAGACACACACACACGCGCACATACACACACAAACACACACATATATATACATATATATATATATATATATGAAGAGAGAGAGAGAGAGAGAGAGACTCTATAAACTTAGAAATGTTAATTATATTTTTATAAACATGCCCTGTGCGCGATTTTGTCTTATATTAAATAAATAGTCATTATGTATATAGAACTAGGCTTCAAAGCTTAAGGATGTACATATTTCGGACTGTTTAGTTTTATAAAAAAAACGTTTCAGATTTCGTAAGAAACCCATCGTGAAAATTAGGATAACTTAGATGTATCTGGATTTGTACAAAAAGTATTTGATATCAATTAAGTAATATTTGTAAGATTGTATACTTATGTTTAATTGTTTTAAGAATCTCGAACCATATACTGTATTTAATCTAATGGTGAACCTTGCTATCGCTACGCTATATTCTGCCTACGTAACTGGAATTTTACTATCACCGCAATGTTAAATAGATGCACTAAGTTTAGAAAGTTTGAAACTATTAAATAATTTTATGATGAGTGCAAACAGTGAGATTTCATCCTCGTCGTCTCCGCATAAGCTTAGACATTTCCAAGTTTTGTGAACTTGTGACATATCTCAATATCGTCACTATATATATATATATATATATATATATATATATATATATATATATATATATATATATATATATACTGAAACATTTTTATTATTATAGCAATAATATAAAACTACGCGTCACCGGATTCTCTGGCTGTTATGGAAATGAAAATTGAAACTTGCGTAAAAATATGCAGACTGTGTCTGAAGTGTTTCATACTATTTCAGATCTGATATGGCGTTATTTGAGAAACCAAATGCATCCACAAAGATTAACAAAAATTTTGGCAGAAAATCAAATAATATGCGTCTGTAATTTTGATATTTGATGTACGTGCAGGAATAGTTTCATTTTCTTGTGTACTTGGTGACATTATTTTGTAAATATTTTCATAAAATATCTCGAATAAAATTGTGAAAATTTAATTTTCTTGAGATATTAATTTGTATTATTATAAACGTTTTTTTACTATTAAAATAGTAATAAAATACTACCACTAATAATAATTCTTATGATTAAAAAAACATTAATTGTGAATACGCTGGTTAAGGAGAGAGAAACAATACACTCCATAAACATAATGAACTGCAGGAGATTAGGCACAAAATTAAATGCAAGGACAGAAACGATTGCGCGTTTCAACCTGTGATATTGAAACCGTAGAAGCGACTGGAATTGGAAAATTCAGATAAATTCTGCAGCCAAAACGAGAAAACGACAGACTATTTTGGAACGTAAATGTAAAAGTAAATATACTTATGAAATCAAAACGATAATAATTAATACTAATAATCAAAACAAAGGAATAAAACTACTAAATGTTATATTCTGCTGTCTGTAAATACTAACAGAAAAGACCAAAAAAAAAAAAAAAAGAAAGAAAAAAAAACGAATTAATATGTGAAAATTTCCAATGAACTGAACGGATAATGAAACATCAAAAAAGCTATATATTATCAATGATTGTGTAAACACAATGACGGATCCCAAATAACTTAGAATAAGACGAGGAAAACTTAAAATTAATGAGAAGATTGGCACTAAACAGCGGACGTTAACTCAGAGAATAACTGAAATATTTATGCAAATACATCGAATGCTGAAACTAACTCACGTTAAAAAGACTTTACACTCGTTAAATTCAATTTGCAAAATGCTATTAAATTAGACGTTGTCTGACAGATTATTTTGTATAAGCGCTCGTGTCTCCAATTAGTTGGTTTTATTGGATTCTCGACTGTCCTGAGAACGAATTTAACGTTGGAAATCGTAAAGCTGGTGGGATATTAAGTAAATAAAATTGTCCTTGCGCCGTAAAAGGATAGACAGAAGGCAAAACCGATCAATCAGAAAATCCTGGAGTTGATTTATTTTTTTAAATTTTCTTCTTTTTGGTCACCCCATTTATCGGAAAGGGGCCTATGTTTTCAGTAGTGTCCGTGCGTCCGTTATTCCGAAGCATTGCCAGATAACCGTCCATTAGTTTTTCCTGAAAATTTGCCGAAAATTTTATTTCATTAAATAAATGTTCACAGAAAAGAAAAAAGAGAAAATTCCGGTTGCGTCATCAGGGGCTCAAAAGTTGTCAAAAATGCCCTCAAATGACATGTTTTGCCCCGTAACGTTTGATGCATGAATCAGATTTTTCTGGAACTTGGCTAAAATGCGTACCCCATTGTTCTTAATAGAAATCCAGTGCGGATGGCCCTGGCCACATTTTGGTTCGCTTCCCCGGGGACATTTAGTGCTAAAAAAAACAACAACAACTTTAGTGGCTCTTTTTTCATATTTCTTAACAAAAACCTTATGTCTGACTATATAGTCGTTTCCCACGGTGGTCAACTCAAATATACATGTTTAAAGGCTTGAAACTGCACCGTCATCCATTTACACTGGGATTTGGCGTCCCCAGGGGTCTCTAAAGTGGTCAAAATTGCCCTCAAATGGCCAAAAATTACACTTTTTGCCTCATAGTGTTGTATCCATCAATTAAATTTTCCTGAAACTTGCCCAAAATATGGAAGCCATTGTTCAGAATATAAATTCCATATGCGTTACCCTGGCAAAATTCTGGTTCGCATCCCTCTAGTACTTTTAGGGCTAAAACACTAAAATAAAAAAATAAATAACATGCCTTTTTGGAGCTCTTTTTTCATATTACTCAAAAACTTGATATGTATATAGTGATTTTCCATGGTGGTGAATTAAAATATACATGTCTTAAGGCGGGAAATTGCAACGTTTCTTAATTTCCAATGGGATTCAGCGTTCCCATGGCTTAAAAATAGGTCACAGATGCTCCAAAATTGCAAAAATTGACACTTTTTACGGCATAATATTTGCCCCATCCATTAGATTTTCCTGAAACTTTGTGAAAATGTGAAGGCAAAGTTGGCCCTTCACACTTCTCACAATCATCATCTCTTAACTATTTTTGTAACGTCATCTCACATGCAGAACAAGAGAGAGTACACACACACGCTGCTTTTTCTTTTCTTTCTCTTTGTTTTCTTTTATTTTATGGTATTTATTTTGTCCTGCATTATATTTTATAATTTATTTTTTAACAGAACTTTATTGTATGTCTTTCGGAATATTTTTGAAATTTAAAGGTTTCAATTTTTTAAAAAATCTATAAATAAAATATTAACACTATTTTCTTAGCATTTCATTTTCTTATGCGTTTTCTATATTCTATAGGATTTATTGTTCTTTACTGCCTGTTCACTTATTCATCCTCATCATATCGTCCCTATAATGTATATCATTTCCAATTCTAATCTCTAAAATTCGTCCATTTCAAATGTGTTGTATTTTTCTTTGTATAATCACGACTTTTCTTTTCTTCTGACGAGAAGCATGTATCTTCGAAATATTATGGCCTTAAAAGTTTTCTTTCTTAGTCCTATTTCTATAATCGTTACTGATTAGAAAATTAATTTAAGTCTCCATGTAAAATTACACTTTATTTTCTTATTCTATTTTAGCCACTCTTAACAGAGTAGACTTTATTTTATCTAGATATGTTTGCCTTAAAATTAAAAATTCATTTATCACCAAAATTGTATATGTCTCTCTCTCTCTCTCTCTCTCTCTATATATATATATATATAATTATTTTTTTACTATAACAATTATTAAATACCTACAGACACTAGTGTTTCATCCTTTCGGGAATCTTCAGTGCAGGGTGTCACGATTAATACCAGTCGAACGATTCGAACCCCGCCTCACGAGACATCTCTGGCTCGATTTAGCGAAGACCTAATCCATTAACCGCGGTAAATAACGTCAAATTTAAACATTTTAATTTTAAATGTTCATTTACGCCATGAAGAGAGAGAGAGGGAGAGAGAGAGAAAGTGAGAGAGAGAGAGAAGATAGTATATATTTATATACAAACACCCGCTACTTAATTGGCTGAAAAAAATGCGAATCTCGCTGTTTGTTTGTTTACAAACAAGCGGTTTGAGCACTATAAAAGTGATGGACGGATGTTTGTTTTAAATATACATTCGGCGAGGTTATTTGCGGGCATGGCTTCCGTGGCCGAGTGGGAGAACTGCCGACTCTCAACACAACGGTTCCAGGTTCAATCCTTGGCTTGGAAGAGGTGCTAGTCTAGCGGCACTGATGAGTTGTGATACAACGAAACAGGACTGTATATCGATGACTACACACACACACACACACATATATATATATATATATATATATATATATATATAACGAGGGTAGATACAAGAAGAGAGTAAATTCAATTTCATGAGAGGAGACTTATCGGGATAATATAAAGCTCAACAAATTTCAATGGCTTATATAGGAAACAATAGGAGTGGAAAATAAATTCATAAATGCGATATATTGGAAAATATAGAATGAGTCATTTATTTGATAATCATATGCATAGATTTATTTGACGGATAAAGGGGACTCTTTATACCAAGGTATTTCGAAGCCTAATGCTACTCATCAGAAGAATAGTGAAGATGCTAGTTAACCTAATGGGGATGTGACGTCTTACGAAGGAATCATCAGGAACGAAATAAATAAATACATTATTGATGTTGTTAGGGGAAACTATATTGAATTCTAAAATAAAGGAGAAGCGTGCTATATAAAGTGTAGTTTTAAAAATGAGTGTAGGCTTTCTATCATTGTTTAAAATAGTGTAAGTATTTTATGGATTTAATATTCTGGGGGAGATATAGGGTTAATTGTGTTGTGGTTCTATTTTATCCGTATGTAAGATGCATAGTGCCTATACGGGGGATTTACATTAAAGTTTTTTTTATCAACAGCGGTAACCGAGAACTACAGACAGACGGTGTATATTTTCAGGCGTAATATTCTGATAAAGAATAAAGGCGATGGTGTAAGTAACGTATATCACAACATTACTAATAAGGGAATATGGCTGTATTGTGATGTTATTAGATCAATGTCAGTTAGATTGTGGATTACATGGGGAGTGTGCTAGGGTTTTTATTTAGTAGGGTAGAGGAAGGTCCGAAGGTGAATTAAGTGGTTAGTTATGTCATGTTATTGTATAGAGTCTCCTTTATCCCCACTAAATGTATGTATATCCTTATTAAGTAAATGAATCATTCTATTCTTTCCAATATATAGTATTTGTGAATTCATTTTCAACTACTATTGTCTCCTACGTGTGTGTGTATATATATATATATATATATATATATATATATATATATATATATATATAGTAATTTATAAAATATATATGGCGATTAAGCTACACTGAATATTCGGCGTTTCATGCACTCTAGGACTCCTCAGGCTTATGCGCATAAGCCTGAGGAGTCCTAGAGTGGATGAAACGCCGAATATCCAGTATAGCTTAATCGCCATATATATTTTATATTATATTTCATATATTTTATAAATTACTAACTAACTCTACCTACGTATCACTTCTGAAGTAAATACTTAAAGTTTACGCATAAATCTATATTTTCGTATATTAATTTTATGTGAGTAAATTAAGTAGTTTATATATATATATATATATATATATATATATACAAACATTGTTTCGTGGCATCCCGCTCTTTAGCGCAGCTAATCGTTACGCTGTTTGACTGCTGCTAAGATGCTAATTTTTGTCCAAGCGCCTAATCTTTATTTATTTAAGCAAAGAGCATTATGTTATATGTTTGGAGCAGGTTGTATTTTCTCTTCCAAATACGCTCAACCTAATATAAATAGTATTTTAGTCACCCAGAGACAGACTGTGGCACTGTATCAAAGTTCTTCAGTACCATCCACTTTAAATTTCTATTTGGAATGGAAAGTATATTAACATCTTACTTTATTATATTGCAGTTTGTATTGTGACTGATTTGTTTTATAATCCCTATTGCGGTTCTATCTTGCCCATATTATTTTGCATGAGAAACGTCTATGGAGCGACAATGTAACCGCCTATTTGCGATCAGTTCGCGTTAGTAGAATTATCGCAGCGTGGCAGCTGGTTCCAATACAGAATCAGTGTTGAGTTTTTACACAAGGGGTCAAATATAAAATAAAAATATGGCGCCAGCAATCCCCCATGAAAACAAGATAAACAAAAGCATAACGAAATTTACAGCTGATCCACAGAAACGTTATGTAAAAAAAGTTGTTCATCGGAGAGAGAACATGTACATAAAAAAGATTAAGAGATAACGAAACCGGGGATTGCAAAAACGCAAATAGACGCTAGGGAGTCAGTGACAGGTTGGTTGTTGTGAAGTGGATGCCGGCACGAACTCACAACCTATGTTCTCATTCCCGAGACCTGCTTTATTTATAGCAAAATGTAATATTTATCCGGTTTACGACCCACTCTCCGGCAATTTCGCGTCGGTTATCTCCGCGTTATGAATTATGTTGAATCGACGGCTGCTATATACTGAATCCAAAATGGCGTTATCCACTCTCCACCACGTTAAAATGCCTTTCGATTCATGAAACGTTTCGTTACATAGTGAAGAGAGTACTTCATTTTGCATATTAATTTGCGATTTAAGTTTCTCTCTTGTTTTAATTATGCTCCGCTTTCATTGGAACGTTCTTCTTGCAGCTAATTGGATAATCGCTTCGGCATCTTTCGGCTCAGATATAATTTGTTAGGAGATGCCACGCAAAGTTGTTGGAGATTGGTTTATAAACTGAATTTGTATTCATTAATCGTTCTGGGGATATTGTGAGAATTTTAGTGGATTTTTAGTGGATTTATATTTGAAAACCTAGAAAACCAACGCCAACATTACCGGTCGAAATATTATTAAATATACAGTGTGTGTGTGTGTGTGTTTTCAGTTTAAATTAAAAACAAACTAATAAGGAACAACCAATATGATGCTGGTTTCGTAAGTACGGATTGATGGGACAACTACTTCTGATTCTGTTGTCGAATCAATAAACTCACTTTTACGTAAGATCTCGAAAACATTCGAAAAATCATAAAATAAAAGGTAAAACATTTAAAAACTTTTTGATTCATAGAAACCAAACTACATGTTACGTAATACAATTGTTTAAATTATTTTAAAACTCTCAGTAAGTCATATTAATATTGAAATCATTTTAAATCTCATATTGCATCATAATAATGTTTATTTTATAACTTCATATGAAGTCATACTAACATTTAAATCCTTTTAAACTCATGTAATGATAATATTTAACTCATTATTAAACTCATATTACTTTATATAAATGTTGAAATAATTGTTAAACTCATACTACGTCATATTAAAATTGGGATTATTTTAAACTCATATAAGGTAATATTAATGTTTAAATATTTTGTAAACTAATATTACGTCATAAAAGTTTTGAGTATAATTTTAAAACTCATATTACGTCATATAATTTTGGAATCATTTAAAATCATATTACGCCATATCAACGTTCAAATTATTATACCCTCATATTACGTCATATTTATTTTAAAATCTTTTGCCATCCATATTATGCTATAATAAAGTTGAAATAGTTTTAATAATGATATTACGTCATATTAATGTTGTTATTATTTTTAAAGTCATATAACGTACAGACTAGGATCTTATTTTCTTAATATTTATTGATAACATAATTTATTTTAAGTTATAGATAAGTAATATTGTATCAGCATAATTAGTATATTTAAAATAATTTATTTGTTTAAATATAGTGGGTCACTATTTCCTGGCATTAAAACTCTTTAAACATCTTTTTGTTTTGCTATTAAAATTAAATTGGTGAGTTATTGTTTTTGTATGAGTAAAAACGATTTTATGAAAAAGTACATTTCTGTTAGAATATATGTCCGTCTGTTCCAATTTTATTTGAAACTAGTGGGCTGATCGAACTGAAAGTTTCTATAGACGGTTGTTCTAACGTACAGCGCACTAGCTCTTATGATATCGTTAACTGCGATTTAATAAAAACATATTTTTAATACAAATTGATATCGATTAGTTACAGCAATAAAGCATTTACTAAACAGTTTTGTCGGAAACTACTGGTCTTTTCTGTTTGGGATTTTGATGCACAGTTACAAAGTAATAATAATAATAATAATAATAATAATAATAATAATAATAATAATTAACAAGGTCTAGTGCTTACTTGAATTACCATGCTCAACAATGAATTTGGCAAAGAACACTCATTCTCTATCAAAGGGAAATATACTTAACACGACTTTTTGGTTTAAACATATATTATTTAATGAAATCCATTGTGAAATAAATCTAAAAAAAAATAAATTGAGTAAAAATAAAAACTTTTCGAAATACTGAACATTTTTCTAAAATATTCATTGTTTAAAAATGTATGTTAACAGATCTTGTAACTTGACACTAAAAGATGTATCCCACAGACAAGTTAAAGCAAAAAAAAAAGAACAGAGAAAAATGCACTTTTTTAGTAGAGAGAATATGTACATGTAAATAAAATAATAAAATGGCGCTTTTACCGGAAATGATATTACTTATTACTTTAACGATATAACTTCAGACATTTAAAAAAAAAATAAAAATAAAAAATAACAAGAGCGTAAAATTTACATCGAGATATTTAGTCAGGTTACCCCAAGTTATACATATTTATTTTACCATTAATGGCTAATAGATTCATTATCATTAAAATACATGTAGATATTCTGTAGCTATATGTACTTCGAGAATATGCCATGAATACACCCAAATGCTTATATATTAGTTGAATTTTTTAGTTTGTTCTTGATATTAAATAATTATTTTATATAACAAATAAAGATACAGTGTATGGTATTAGTTCATTTTATTAGGATGGTGCAAAAATAACGTCGTTTTACATAAATATATATATATATATATATATATATATATATATATATATATTTATATATATATCACAAAAGCGAGAGTATTTTTGCACCAACCGAAAATCATTTTAGTTTCAAGATATAGCAAAAAAAATAAAATATTTTTAATTTAAAAAGTGAATCTATGTTTTGACAGAGTATCAAAGCATGTCAAACTGAGACCTGGTGAAGTTTGCACCGAATAGTATCTGAATAGCTGACGTGTCGTCTCTCACGTGTTCCAGTTTGCTGGAGTATCTTTTGAGTTGTCTTTCAGACGTGCCCGCCCGCTGATAGGGAGGTGACGTGTCTATATATGGACACTAGGAGAAACCCAGAAGCCAAATCTTCACTTCCCATTCTTCTGCATAACGAATCATGGAAAGTGAAATAAAACCTGTTTATAAAATCAATCATCGTCTTTGGTCGTTTGAAATGTATTTGCCCCAAAGAATCTAGCTCCATCAAAGGACAGATGGCATTCTCAGGTAGGCCAAATGATAGAGGTCAACAACGCAGTTTAAAAAGTATGTCGTAAACATATTTTTGACGCTTAGGCACAGCAAAACACTAAGAAATAAACTCTTCCAGATATATGTAGATTAGATAATGGTATGGTTAAAATAGTGAAGAACCACAGACATTCAGTTAAGCCATGTATACATTCAAACACCACGATTCAAACAAGTGTAATAGTAATGTATATACATCGGATATAAAAATCCACATCATTCAACAATATAAGTTACGTTTAATCTGGGGCCGTTCAGATAAGGAAACCTTAACCTGGGTGCTGTTCCAATAAGACAGCGTGACGTATATTAATTTGGTGCCGTCCAATACGAATGCATATATAACAAATACCCTTTTTTCGATACGGTGACAATACAACAATATGAATTTTCTTTCACATGCCTAGATGTAAATATTATAAAGAGTTCTTTTTACCTAGTTGTATATTAAGAAAAAATATATGATTTGAATTATTCGGCAATATTATTGTTGTTTCTTTATCCGATCCAACCATGGGTATATATATATATATATATATATATATATATATATATATATATATATATATATAATTTAAAGGAGATTAGAATAATAGTCTAAAGAGCTAAGTGTATTTTAATGTACCAGTGAAATTACTAGTTTAATTAAAATACAGAAAATGCTCGTTGTAATTTAGATATATAATAAGCTCGATAGTTAAATGTCCTAGAGCTAATTCAATATTAAGTAAAGTGATTTTCAATTTAAAAATTAAAAAAAAAATTTTTAATTCAAAAATCAAATTTTAATTAAATTAAAAATCAGTTTCATAAGAAGGAACAACAACAAAGTCAATTATCTGTACGATCGTTTCGGAAATCCGTGCTTTTTATTTGTGGTATACATGAAGTTATGTAGAACAATTATATATAGTTTTTTTGGTAAGCACGGTCTCCTCATCAGCAAATTTAGGAGGATTTTTATTGAATTTAAAAGACACCCTAAATAAACCTAGCATTAAAAGTAAGGCAGATGAATCAGAAAAAATTGAAATAAAAGGTTTGGATTTAAAATTCATAAGAAAATTAATATAGGTTATAGATAGAAATGAGTAGAAAAATATATATTTTTGAATTTACATAATAAATTTGATTTAAAAATATATAGAGATAGTTACCTTTTAGTTTTTCTTTTTTTGAAATAAGGAACTGTGTTTAAAGTAGTCATTTAGATGTTTGCTATAGCTTTTTATTTAATTGAATGATGAATTTTAAAAGAGTGACGCTCGTGCAGTAAATAGTTTCCGTTAGCGTATTTTGATTTAAAGACGCTACAGTTAATATATATAGAGAGAGTATTTATTTTGCAAGTTTTTAAGGGGAGATAATTGTCATGTATTATTGACTTTATTTATTATTTGATTTATGGGTCTAGGGGAGGTAATTGGTCTAACTTAATTTATTTATTTAAAAAAAATGTAATCTATTTTTACTAATGAGTAATTTTTAATGATTTAAGGTGGTTTATATTTATTAAATTTAAACCAACGTTTATGATTACATGTCAGAAGCCTGTGTCTTGAATTTACTAGTTTGGTTGTATTTTTTATATCTTCATATTTTAAAATTTTTAGGGTTTCTTTTGTACATAGTGGACAAAATTTATCTCCTGGTTTATATGATTTGCAAGTCTCAATTATTTGCCATTTTAAGTTGAAAGAAATATTGCTATTTTTTAGTTGCCAAATATAGTTGGATAGAGTAGTTTGGTTTGATAGAGAGTTATTTTTAAAAGAATGTTTGTGCGTTGAAATTCTATGTTTTATTGGGCCAGATGTGGAACCAATATATATTACCTCTTGATTATTGTGATTATTTTCCGTTAGGTCTATTGTTGGATTATTATGTTGTGGGTTGATTAGTAATTGATCGGTAGATTGATTTAAGTTGGTGTTATTATTTAATCTGGTAGTTGAGTTATGGCTGTTAATAGGTTCTTGTAGATTTGGAGTTTTTGATACTGTGCAGCTATAGATAACATTTTTAATTTTACATGAGCCTTGTAGGGGACATTTATTTTTTCTTCTACAGTTACAGTCCGATGTATTTTGTATAGTTGTATTTTGTAGTTTATTAATTTTCTTCTTATTAGAGCTAATTATTTTCTGATGAAGGTTAGGCATAGTAGAGTAAGAGACTTTAATTGTGTTCTTATTGAAAATTTTATTATATCTATGGGGGGCTTATCTAATATTTTATATAGTTCTTATCTAATATTTTTTTTATAGTTCTTATCTAATATTTTAGAAAATTCTCTGGCTATGTTTGTTTCTAGGTTTTTGGAATACGGGGGGTTGAACCATAGGATCTCCTTGTGTCTATTCTTACGTTTACGGGTTTTAGTTTGCTGTTTATTTGTATTATTATCTAATATTTGTATTTTGGTTTTATCTTTTTTTGTCTCTTGGTTATTTTTCTTAACTCGTATACGGGAAGACATTGCCATATTATATGTTATTATCTATAGCTGCACAGTATCAAAAACTCCAAATCTACAAAAACCTATTAACAACCATAACTCAACTACCAGATTAAATAATAACACCAACTTAAATCAATCTACCGATCAATTACTAATCAACTCACCACATAATAATCCAACAATAGACCTAACGGAGAATAATCACAATAATCAAGAGGTAATATATATTGGTTCCACATCTGGCCCAATAAAACATAGAATTTCAACGCACAAACATTCTTTTAAAAATAACTCTCTATCAAACCAAACTACTCTATCCAACTATATTTGGCAACTAAAAAATAGCAATATTTCTTTCAACTTAAAATGGCAAATAATTGAGACTTGCAAATCATATAAACCAGGAGATAAATTTTGTCCACTATGTACAAAAGAAACCCTAAAAATTTTAAAATATGAAGATATAAAAAATACAACCAAACTAGTAAATTCAAGACACAGGCTTCTGACATGTAATCATAAACGTTGGTTTAAATTTAATAAATATAAACCACCTTAAATCATTAAAAATTACTCATTAGTAAAAATAGATTACATTTTTTTTAAATAAATAAATTAAGTTAGACCAATTACCTCCCCTAGACCCATAAATCAAATAATAAATAAAGTCAATAATACATGACAATTATCTCCCCTTAAAAACTTGCAAAATAAATACTCTCTCTATATATATTAACTGTAGCGTCTTTAAATCAAAATACGCTAACGGAAACTATTTACTGCACGAGCGTCACCCTTTTAAAATTCATCATTCAATGAAATAAAAAGTTATAGCAAACATCTAAATGCCTACTTTAAACACAGTTCCTGATTTCAAAAAAAGAAAAACTAAAAGGTAACTATCTCTATATATTTTTAAATCAAATTTATTATGTAAATTCAAAAATATATATTTTTTCTACTCATTTCTATCTATAACCTATATTAATTTTCTTATAAATTTTAAATCCAAACCTTTTATTTCAATTTTTTCTGATTCATCTGCCTTACTTTTAATGCTAGGTTTATTTAGGGTGTCTTTTAAATTCAATAAAAATCCTCCTAAATTTGCTGATGAGGAGACCGTGCTTACCAAAAAAACTATATATAATTGTTCTACATAACTTCATGTATACCACAAATAAAAAGCACGGATTTCCGAAACGATCGTACAGATAATTTACTTTGTTGTTGTTCCTTCTTATGAAACTGATTTTTAATTTAATTAAAATTTGATTTTTAAATTAAAAATTTTTTTTTTTAATTTTTAAATTGAAAATCACTTTACTTAATATATATATGTATATATATATATATATATAATCTATCTATATATACATATATATATATATATATATATATATATATATAAATCTGTGTCCATATTTTTATTTATAAATATATAAACATATGTGTGGGTATATATATATATATATATATATATATATATATATATATATATTATATATATGCAGATATGCAGTGTTTTGACAAAACGAATTTTCTCAAACATGTCTATATATAAAGGCTTTTAAAAAGTTGTTTTACTTAGTCACAGATGAAGAGAATAGAAATGTAATTTGAATATTTTATCAATATTTCTTTTTTTTATCTAATCCATATATATGCGTATATATATATTATACATGTATATATATATATATATATGTATATAAATATATATATATATATATATATATATACACGGAGGTTGAACAAAAATCGCGTAAATTGATCAAGTAATTAGTAATTAATCCAATTGTTAAGAATATTCTGAATTAAACGATTTACTTGTTTTGAATACAAACAATATCCTAATAGTCGTCCTTGTATTGAATTATATCCCCTTGGATTTTGATAAAAACTAAATCAATATAGCAGAACTTGTCTACCTCGTTGTTTGTAAATCTTATTTAATTTATTTTTAGTCGCGTGCAAGCGACTCTATAAGTCACACCGTCGGTCGGTCGGTCTGTCCGTATTTTGTGCTTTGCATTTTTGGTTAAGATCAAAGGTCTGTTGTTAATAGCTGCTGTTCTTAGCTCTTTAATCTTTTCTTAGCCTTTTGGCTAAGATCAAAGTTTAGCATCTCTTCTTACTACATGCTGTACTTATGTTTGTAACTTTGTGATATAAAGTGGGGATCACTTTTCTGTTAATTCATTGTCCAATGATCACCCACTTTACAACCAGTCACTCTCAAAGCCATTCAAGTCATTCTTCAGATCATTCAAGTTGTTTTTTAAGGATTCCAGTTATCATTTAAGTATTCGAGTCATTCTTAAGGTCATTCAATTCATCCTTAAGTTCGTTAAAGTCATTCTAAGTCATTTACTTTTTATTTATTTAAGTCATTTCAGCCCATTTTTCGGGCATTTTAGTTTATCTTTAAGAATTTCATGTCAATCCTACATTCACGCATTCATTCATTGCACAAGAGAACGTGACTAATGGCTATCGGCCTTGTTGTTTAAACAATGAGAAACGATGTCCCAAGGGGTGGGAACAGTTGAGTTAGATCCCGCCATTGTCAGTGACCTTGTTATATAAAGAACGCTATTTGATCATTTTACTTAATTATTTGTATATGGTATGGTTTTCTTTTGTTTTAAGTATAATACTAGAAAAACAGAGTTTTTATTACTCAAGATAAATGAATCATCCGTGTTGGAAAGGAGGAGTATAGAATGGTCTTGCATCAGCATATTTCTTGTATCAAGGCACGGTAAAAAAAATTGTATCAAGGCCTGGTAAAACATTTTTTGTATCAAGGCCCGGTAAAACATTTATGGGACCATGCTAGAAACAAAATATTTGAATATTTTGTAAATTTTTATAAGTTTAAAACATACAATTATTAATGCAAATTCTATTATTATTCCAGTAATATATATATATATATATATATATATATATATACAAATATATATATATATATATATATATATATATATATATAGAGAGAGAGAGAGAGAGAGAGCAAGATAGAAAGAAGAGAGAGAGAAAGAGAGAGAGCGAGGGAGATTGTGAAAATGTCACAAAACACAATTTGCAACTACTCTTCCGATTTTTTTCAGTTTCCTTGTGTTCATACTCCTATTCTTCTGATATGTCTAGTCAACATAGATTCAAGGATTAACTTAGTAAATAAGATCTGATCTATCTATATATATATAAAACTCCAAATGTCTGTGTGTGCCGTTCTTTCTGTCTGTCTGTGTACACTTCCCTACCAAATAACTCTGTCAAGTTTTAGTTTACAGACTCTAGATTTGAAATAAGAGGTATTGCGATTTGGGAAATATTTTTAATCTGTTTGTCGGTTATAAATGTGTTATAACGGGTCAAAGTAAAACAATTTAACAATTTGAGCTTTGAGAACTGTACCAAACTCCTTCGCTTATTTTTGGTCTGAACATTTGAAATTTAAGATGTATGTTACTTGGGCATAGATCTTACTTTATAATTTGATTTGAACCCAAAACAATAAATGAGTTCCAAGTTTAAAAAAAGATTGACCTCTGCGGTCTTCCCCAAATTACTCAGCCAATTTTTTGTCTAAACATTTGAAATTTTACATGAAGTCTATTCAAACAAAGGGCAAGCTTTTTAATCATTTTTGCTGAAAATTTGTCTTCCAAGGGGTCTAGGTTCAAAATATTTGACTTTTGCGGTCTCCAGCAAACTAATAAGCCGCATTATATCTAAACATTTAAAAGCTTACGTAAAGGGTATTCAGACATGTAGCAATCTTTTTAATAATATTTTGGCTAACAATTTGGCTGGTAAGAGGTCCAAGTTTAAAGTGTTGAACTTTTTAGACTCTACCAAACTCATCCGTCAATTTTGGGTCTAAACAATTAAAATTTTAAATACAGGTTACTTGGGCATGGATCAAACATTTTAATTTAATTTGAGCCCAAAACCATAAATGTTAAGGGGTCAAAATTTGGGTCAAAGCGAAAAAAAGTGATGTCTTCGGTCTTTACCAACTTTGCTATACGGTAAGGCATTACCGCACATCGTCACACTTTTAAATATATACATATGCACATAAAGTTATGAACATTATATAGGTCCCGAGCAAATCCAAGCGGAACTGCTAGTATATATATAAACGTGAAAACGTCTGTGTGTGTGTACATTTCCCTACCAAATAACTCTGTCAATTTTCAGTTTACAGACTCGTGATTTGACATAAGAGATATTCAGATTTAGGAAACTCCTTTTAATCAGTTTCCATACAAAAATTTGGCTGTAAAGGGGTCAAAATAAAACGATTTGTTTTCGAAAACTCTACCAAACTCCTCCGTTAATTTTGGGTCTGAACACTTGAAATTTTAGATATAGTTTACTTGAACCTGGATCTAACTTTGTAATTTGATTTTAACCCTAAATATTAAATGTTCAGGAGTCATAATTGGGGTCAAAGTTTTAAAAAATGACCTCCGCGATCTCTACCAATTTACTAAGCAAATTTTTGGTCTAAACATTTAAAAATTTACATTAAGTGTATTCAGACATAGGCCAAGCTTTTTAATCGTTTTTCTTACTGATAATTTGGTTTCCAAGGGGTCAAAGTTCAAAAGATTCTTAACATTTGATATTTGGCATGAAGGGTTATTAGACATGCAGCAAGCTTTTTAATCAGATTTTAAGCGAAAATTTGGTTTCCAAGAGGTCAAAGTATACAGAGTTGACCGATGCAGACTCTACCAAACTCATCCGCCAATTTTGTGTATAAAACCTTAAAATTTTAGATGTAGGTTACTTGGACATGAGTCAAACATTTTAATTTAATTTGAACCCACAACAATAAATGTTAAATGGGTAAAATTAGGGTCAAAACTAACAAAAATTGAGGTATTCGGTCTCTGCCAACTTTTCTCTGTGGTAGTTAAAGAAACCTGTTATATAGAAAGGCATTACCATACATATTATCACTTTTTGATATGTATATATGCACAAAGTTATGAACATTATAGGGCCCGAGATAAGCATGGTAGAATTGCTAGTGTACCTATAAAATTGAAATTGTGTGTGTGTGCGCACGGCCGTGTGTGTATGTGTGTGTGCCTGTGTGTGTAAATTTTCCTACTAAACTACTGTCAATTTTGCAGTCTACAGACTCGAGATTTGACATAGATATATTGAGATTTAGGAGCATTTTTTAATCAGTTTTCGGGCAGAAATTTGGCTGGCAAAGGGTCAAAATTCAACGATTTCACCTTGGAAAACTCTACCAAACTCATCCACCAATTCTGGGTATAAAAACTTGAAATTTTATCTGTAGATTACTTGGTCATGGATCAAACTTTTAATTTGACTTGAGCCCCAAAAAATAAACGTTAAGGGTCAAAATTGGGGTCAAAGATAAAAAATGACTTTCGTGGTCTCTGCCAAATTAAAAAGGCAATTTTGGGTCTAAACATTTACAATTTTATACAGACATAGTTCAAGAATTTTAATCGGCTTGAGGCCAAAAAGTTGGTTACAAAACCTTTTTTGCGGTTTCCAGCAAACTATTCAGCCAATTTCGGGTTTAAACATTTGAAGTTTAATATAAAGGTATTCAGACATGTAGCAAGCTTAGAAAACACTTTTAGGGCGAATAGGTGGCTGCCAAGAGATCAAAGTTGAAAGAGGTTATATTTGCAGACTATACTTTATACTTTTTAATATATATAAACTTTTTAAATACAATAATAAATTATGTATATATATATATATATTTACGCATAAATGTATGAACAGTACATGTGGTCCATGTAAAGCCGGGGTAAACTGCTAGTATACACATAAATGATTTTCCCTATGAAACAGGTACTGTGAAAACGTGAACATTTTGACGTAATGAAAGAAATAGATGGTAAGAGTGAAAACATCTTGAAATTTAAACTTTTAAACTTTTTGTTATATATATATATATATATATATATATATATATATATATATATATATGTGTGTGTGTGTGTGTGTGTGTGTGTGTGTGCTAGGCGGAAAGATAAAATTCTTGCCTTAGAAAAGACGATGTGATTGCATTTAGTTCTTTTTTTGCAGACCATGTTCTATTTGGCCAGTTGTGTACAATCCAAAGAGCGATAGGAGGCTTCTTTCATGTCTGAAATTTAAACACTGTTCAACGAGTGAGATCGGATATGCATTGCTGTACAACTCATGTATATATATATATATATATATATATATATATATATATATATATATATATATATATATATATAGTGCAAAGTTTTGTTGAAAATTAAAAGACTCACGTTTTCTTTTTTATAAACTTCGTTTATTTCCTGGATTTTTCCATTACAGCTGTTTCATTAATGAGTGGCAATTTTACGATTTATGTTTCTGTAAAAATATTCTGTCCTCACCAACTTCCTCAGATGCTTATCCATTAGATTTTTACAACAAATTGTATATTTTTAACATGCTGGACATCGTATTAAGATAAAAATATTTCCACAGCCATGGTTCCTCACTTCCTCCGTCTTTTGGTGTTATGTAAAGAAAGTTTTCCGTTTTATCCCGTACTTTCGTATTTTTATTTATTAACCATTTATATTTGTTTAAATTTTCCCGGTTTTTCCTTTTTGTTTTTTTCAATTATCATGTAATTTTATATAATTTTATTCCTATATTTATGAGTGTTTATTTTAATATTTTTTTTTTTGCTTAGTGTTTGAATTCGTATTATATTACCCAATACAGGGGAGTTCACTCTCGTAGTATCATTTTTCATCTAGGATTACGGCCCTTACATTTTTTTCCTAATCCGCTCTAATACGTAAAATTAAATATTTGTTTCTATGCAAACACCCGTGGATTACATCTAGTCTTTTGTTTAATATGTTTTCTATTGATATTAATATATGGTAAGAATCTAATATACATAGGTGTCATCTTTTCGATTTTCTAGGTTTATATTTTCCCCCTTATCAATAATTGACTATCGTAATTTATATACAGTTTTATATTCCTTTAATTCCTTAAACCATACTGCTAAAGTGTTTGAGTTTATCTTTGTTTTTTTTCCGGTTGTTTTCGCTATTACTATTGTTTCTGTTTCTATTTTCGTTATAGTAGTTGTGGTTGTCACTATTGTTATGATCCTTTCTACCGTTGTTTTCATTTTCATTTACATTGTTGTTGTTTCCGTTATTTTGATGTTCTTTTCGCTCTCTCTCTCACTATATATATATACATACATATATACACATATATGTATATACACATTTATACACACATGTATATGTTTGTGCTCTCCGCTTATCCCGCATTGTTTCCAGTCGTCCTTGCCACTGGAACTCAAGCAGTACCGATTATGGAGATGTGTGGTCAGGATTGCGAAACCTTTGCCTCACAATTACACACCAAACTACCTCTACAGTGGGTATCACTTGTCTTTCGAGACTGAAGAGAGGCATCAAATTTACTTTCGATTTATCTATCTACCTTACTATTTACCCATCTATATATATATATATATATATATATATATATATATATATATATATATATATATTTACTCCTCTCTTCCTTTACACACACACACACACACACACACACCCACACCCACACATATATATATATATATATATATATATATATATATATATATATATATACACGGTATCTATAATTTACTATATTGAGTTAGTGGTGGGTGGGTGACCATCTTTTCTCGGGCGTAACATACGCTTACATATTATATTTCATTTTTCCAGATTTCGTATATCCTTTGTAGTGAAAAGAATACTGTTTCGGTGCTATAAGCTAGATTCAAAACCGAACACTGTTACATTCACATTGTGCTACGTTACCACTGTACTAACGTAACACGCATATGAACATATTAAACATTAAAAATGAAAAATAAACCAAGATGAATGTAAAAAATTTTTAAGGACTTTAAAAAATTTGGACTCATTTTTTACCCCTTAAAACTATTTAAACCGACTAAAGACCTATAAAAGTACAGTCCGTAAAAAAAACTCCAATCATTTGAGGCCCCTAGCGCGACTTTGCACCTTTTAGTTTTGGAAAAGATGGCGTTTGAAAATATGGAGACATACATATAGCCTCACATAGATTAGATCAATCGTATAGGAAATGCTGCTAGTATGCTCAGTGATAACAATTTTCTTTACAAAGACACATACACACATATTGATGACTAATGCATTAAAGAAGATGGCAGTCTCACTAATGACAACACATGTAGATTCTGCCACACGGAATTGTAAAGTGTGAGTCATCTAGTATCAAGTTTCAATGTTTTTTTTGGGGGGGGGGATGGCTACTACAGAACGAGACCTGATTGAGTATGTAAGTACATCCACTGGACGATCTGTATAAAATTAAACAGCCAATGTAACCGCAAATCTTGGGAACATCGACCTGAAAGAACCGTTGGAAATGACTTATATACCATTCACTACGACCAGGTAATCCCTACATCCATCTACTTTAAAAATGTTGCTGTGAAACTTGATATAGTTCTATGGAATAAGTAAGAGAGAGTTGCAATCTTGGTTGAAGTGAATGTCCCTAATGATGGAGGTCTGAACAGAGCTAAAAGGGAGAAACAGATCAAATATCAAGGGACTTATATTGGGACCCCCTTATATATATATATATATATATATATATATATATATATATATATATATATATATATTTACCTAAATGCGAGTTATGAATAATTGCCATTTTTAATGACCAATTTGCTACCCCCAAATGGAGAGCAGCATATATATTGTTTTTAAAATATAAGTATCCACTGACACGTGTTTCGTCGTCTACGAGTTATCAGAGTTGCTGAATCTCTCTCTTTCTTTTTCTCTTTCTCTTGTTCTCTCTCTCTTTCTCTCTTACTTTTGATGACATGCTATTGGTACTATAGGTGTAAAACCCGAAAATTAGGGCCGTTTAAGATACCCACATACAGATCTCTTCAGCCAATAGTGTTGAGATAAGTATTAGCTGAAGAGAGCTTTATATGAGTATCTAAAACGGTCAATAAGTTCGGGTTTGAAACCGACGGCACCAATGACTTATCTCATCTATAACTTTCTGTAAACAAAATATAAATAATACGGTCTTATTCTCGGATTTTCCTTATAATTGAGCACTCCGCTACATTTCTTAAAAAAAAAAATTATACACACACACATACACACACACACACATATATATATATACATATATATATATCGTTATAAAAAATCCATTCTATCTTATAAACACACACGTACGTTATATCATGTTTGATATATCATAATCAAGAACATTACGTACAAGACCAGGTTGATATAGAATATTTTATATTCGAGAAGGCTGTTCGATTGTTCCGATAACTTTGCACTCTACGTCACCAAACAGAACGTGCGAAATTAGTCCCTTTACAAAAGAAGAGTTAAAATGCTATAGGGAATTTAGAACAGCATAGAATTGATGAAGTTATTTCACTGTAAATAGATTACGTGTCCATGTGAACCGCAAGCGAAATGTGTACATTAAAAGGATATAAATTACATTCTACGTGACATGTGTCGCGAGAATAGAACTTAATGAAACAACACTGGGATTACTTCTCTTATCATAAAATGATTATAAAAATGTTGTGGTCTTCTGAGCAATACCTCTACACTAAAATATAATTCGATTTCGACGTAAAAGAGGAGTTAATATATACTCTCAACAACCAAAAATGTGAGCCTGTGTTGTGTAACGCCTGTAATAATATCACCGGGCTTATCAGATTTTTCCATGTTAAATTCTAGTGTTTACTGACTTCTGACTATTTACGCAATCCCTTCTTGTTTATATATATATATATATATATAATTATTTTCTACTATAATAATTAAATACCTACAGACACT